>NC_062279.1:25695304-26011705 GCF_902655055.1 Lutra lutra | reverse complement strand
GGCTTTCTATTCTTAATCAATTAAAAAATTAATGTTTTTGCTAATAGAAGCTTTTGAGTTTATTGGCACCTGTATTCATATTTTCTTATACTTGAAAAATATCTATTGTTTATAGTATTATATTCTTATATAAATTGTTGTTTTCTTGTTAAGTCTTTCTAGAAGTTTGTCTATTTTATTAGCAATTCTAAAGATCCAAAGTTTACTTCTTTTCCCTTGTTAAATTTTGTCTTATTTCTACACTATCCTCCCTTCAGTATTCTCAGATTTACTCTACAAGGTTTTCCTAATATCCTGAGTTGAATATTTAACCCCCTTAATTAAAAAAAATAAATTTACCTCATAAGTTAGACTTCCACTGTACCTACACACTTTGTTATACAGTATTTTACATTGTACTTAAGTTACTATTTCTTACAGCTTCAATTTTGACATTTTCCTATGCCACCAGTTACTTTTTTTTAGTTTCTAAAAATATTTAGGCATATCTTTTTTGTTAATTGTTGATTCTTAATATCATTTCTGATTTTCTAATGCCATGACTGCACTTAGATCAGAGAATGGGATCTGTAGATTATCTGTTATATAGATAATCTATTATAATAGATTATTATATATGATATAATATGTTATAATATAATGATATAATTGTTTATATAAAATATATAAAAATATATAAAAATATATATCATTATGTAAAATATAATGATATATATATCATATATAATAATCTATTATAATAGATTATGGAAAATCTATTAAATGTGTTGACACTTCTGTGGTGACTTGGATTGTCATTTTTTTTTTTAAGATTTTATTTATTTGAGAGAGAGAGAGAGAGAGCATGAAAGGGGCGAGGGGCAGAGGGAGAAGCCAGCTCCCCGATGAGCAGAGGGCCTGATGTGGGACTTGATCCTGGGACTCCAGGATCATGACCTGAGCTAAAGGCAGTTGCTTAACCAACTGAGCCACCCAGGTTCCCATGTCATTTTTTTTTTTTAAAGATTTTATTTATTTGACAGAGAGAGATCACAAGTGGGCAGAGAGGCAAGCAGAGAGAGAGAGAGGAGGAAGCAGGCTTCCTGCAGAGCAGAGAGCCCGATGTGGGACTCGATCCCAGGACCCTGAGATCATGACCTGAGCTGAAGGCAGAGGCTTAACCACTGAGCCACCCAGGTGCCCCCTGGATTGTCATTTTTTAAAGATCTTTCATGTTTTCAGGCAGAGCAAACACATTCTCAAATTTGGTATAAGAACCGATAGCTACCAAGTAGATCATGTTTATAAATTTTAATTTCAATTTTTCTGCACTACACTAGTATTTCTCTGTTTGATTTATTTCTTCATGTGTTATATACATATATAATTAATATTGTTTTATATATAGAAATATATATATAGATATCACAAGGAGAGTTTGATATTTTGCTATTATAATGACAAGTTTTGTTAGTTTTTGCTTTATGTAATTTGAGATTTTTTTAAGTGTAGAATCTCATTTGTAATTAACATCACCCAATGATGATATATACTGTACACCAAGGAAATTTAATAGTGGAGGGGATAATAAGATGTCTATTTATTTACATTTTATGCCCTCCTTCATAATTAAAAGAAATAATATTTATGTTTGCATATTAGTGAGATTAATTTTTTGGATGTCCTTGGAAATTAAGTCTAAAAGCATTTCTAAAAGATGAATTATGGGAATGTTTTGGATAATGGTGGTGTTACTGTTACAAATGCTTTTTTACAATCAGAATTGTGAAGGGAAACAGTCTCATTATTTTATCAGATATACTCAGATATAATGCAATGACCATTAGAGGAGATTACTACGTATCATCTATCATCTATCTCTCATCTACTTTGGAGACTGAAGAACTATCATTTAAAAGCAAACCATTAATTTTTATTCTCTGGATGTGGGTTGGCAATTAACATTTTACAGTGCCCCTGAGGTTTTGGGAAAGAATCTGACTGCCTCCAGTTGTTCATTTAAATATTGAACACTACATCAAGAACTAATGATGTACTATATGTTGGCTAGTTGAACATAATAATAAAAAAATAAATATGATTTTGAACACCCACCCAATTTTAACGAGAAAGAGAGTAAGAGTGTATGTGGAAAGAGTGAAACAAAGTGGGAGAGAAAGAGAGATAGCACAATGGCCTTATTAGTGAGGGGTGTTATCTGTGAATGGATGTAGGCATATCTACATGCATTATCAAATCTTCATAGGACCATGCAGTCAAAATGTTTTAAAAGTATGTTGGAAGGACACAGTCTCTGTGGTTGGAGAGAGTCACAATGACTCTAAGATACAAGTACTGAAGGCAGGAGGAGGGGATTTGGGAGTGATTTTAGTAAGTTGGATAGAGGGTGCCTGGATGGCTCAGTGGGTTAAGCCTCTGCCTTCAGCTCAGGTCATGATCTCAGGGTCCTGGGATGGAGCCCCGCAACAGGCTCTCTGCTCAGCAGGGAGCCTGCTTCCCCTCTCTGTCTCTGTCTGCCTACTTGTGACCTCTCTCTCTGTCAAATAAATAAAATAAAATAAAATAAAAAGTTGGATAGACTACTCCTTAAAAGATTTTATTAGGATAACTAATGAGAACTTTGTAACAGAGCACAATAGCTTAGAAGGCCTATCACCTAAAGTTTCTGGCATTCATTTCTTTGGAATGGATAAGTGCTTCTGGGACTTTCTTTTAACATAGGGGAGAAGGCAGAAAGATAGATTTTCAAAGACTCTATTCCTACTAATATGGCAATTTGGGATTAGGGAGTCTTCATAATCCAATTTTATAAGAGTAGGGTCAGATGGTGGATGTTATTGGGGCCAGATTAGATTCTTACTCGTAACTGCTGAGAGTGCTGGCTGATGATTTACCGCTGTCCTCTTCTCTAGAAAACTGCCAATATCCCAAAGAGATCCATCTCGCCTGCAAATGCTTTACCCACACACTTACCCTCTGAGACAATCTTGGCCAATCGCCGACTGCCATGGGGAATGAAAGGCCAGCCCTCTTGTTTCAGTTTCTTAGGGGTTTCAAGCTGGAGTCTGGTGCAAGCTGGGATTGCATCCTTGCTTAGCTTTTATCCTTTGACTTACCCTATGTCTTGTCTCTCACACCCCTTCTCAGAGATATCCACTCACTTTATAAGAATATGGGTGTTGGGGCACCTGGGTGGCTCAGTGGGCTGGGCCTCTGCCTCAGCTCGGGTCATGATCCCAGGGTCCTCCGATCGAGCCCCGAAGGGGGCTCTCTGCTCAGCAGGGAGCCTGCTTCCCTTCCTGTCTTTCTGCCTGCCTCTCTGCCTACTTGTGATCTCTGTCTGTCAAATCAATAAAAACTTAAAAAAAAAAAAGAATATGGGTTTTGTGGGGGTTTAGTCTCTTTGTTTTTTTAATGCCATCTTCACACAGTTTGGAGGCCTTGGCTAGAGGCCAGTTTCCCTTTTTGAGTGGCTGATTAAACCCACACTCTAACCTCCTCCTCCATCAGGATCTCATATCCCCAGCCACAGTATGCTACCACCCTCATATCCCCAGGGCTAGGCACCAAGCAACGGGGGATTGCCGCTGCTATGTCCCAGATACAGGTGAAATTACACAGTTATAAAAACAAGCCAACCTGAAGCATTTTGCCTCACCTCGCCCTTTCCTTCCTATAAAAACTACAATAAATACTCTTGCCCAGATCCCCTTCTCTCCCTCTGTCTCAGGACCATCCCCGGTGCTCCCCACTCAGCAGCCAGCCAGCAGCTGAGTTCTCCCCAGGGAACTGTGAGTAAAACAAAACTGTGAAACTCTTTCCAGTTTTTCTCTCCTGATCTGTGTCTAGACTCATCATGCCCCACCCAAGGTTAATACGCTTCAAACAAACCTCATCTTAGGATCTTCTGCCAGGAAATCTGCCAAAGTTAGGTGGTGAAGTCTAGGAATGTCAAGATTTCACATATATTTTAGAGAAAACCTAGGGTCTCAGGAATCATGGAATTCAGTGTTTTTCAAAATGGGCCCTACACATGAATCGTATGTTAGTGTAGTATTTATCTGTTTTAGAAGAATGTGCACGTCCGGGGCGCCTGGGTGGCTCAGTGGGTTAAAGCCGCTGCCTTCGGCTCAGGTCATGATCCCAGGGTCCTGGGATCGAGCCCCACATCGGGCTCTCTGCTCAGCGGGGAGCCTGCTTCCCTTCCTCTCTCTCTGCCTGCCTCTCTGCCTACTTGTGATCTGTCTGTCAAATAAATAAATAAAATCTTAAAAAAAAAAAAAAAAAGAAGAATGTGCACGTCCATTCCTGACTCCCAGAGACTCAGGTTCAGTGACTCTGTGACGAAGCCACAAGCATCTGCATTTCTTTCAAAAAAAAAATCTCTACAATGTCATGATAGGAAGCCATGACTAAAGACCACTGACTGAATCCCTCTTCTCTCATTTTATAGTTGATTCATTCATTGATATATTCACTATATAGACGTAGAGGCAAGCAAACTTTGAGCCTATTGTTATTTTTATTAACCTTAAAATTCCTTTCATTCCCTCTGTATTGTTTTTCTTCTTTATCTTGATGAAATTTCATTTCTTTCACACAACCTAGTTGACCTTGAGGAAATCACTTGTCTACTCAAAACGTTTTCCTTTATTAATAAGATACATTATTTCTAAGTAATTTGCAAGATAGTGCAGAACATAGAGAAAAAGTATGAAAAGTATGAATGTTTAGACAGCAATTATTACAGAACAACAAGCACACAGATTGTTTCCTTCCTTCCTTCCTTCCTTCCTTCCTTCCTTCTTCCCTCCCTCCCTCCCTCCCTCTCTCTCCCTCTCTTCCTTCCTTCCACCCTTCTTTTAAAATAACCTTTAGACTCTTTGGACCAACTCAAGATATTTGGCTATTTGATTTATGTAACTAACTTGCCTTCATGTATCTGCATGTATAATTTATACTCAAGTATCTATAATCTTGATGGAACCCCCCTACTTTAGAAATGCCAGTCCTTGGATTATAATGAAACAACATAAAAGCTAAATAATAAAGCCCCGGGGAAAGCAAGAAATGTAAAGCCCAGGATTTTAAATAAATAAGGTTTACTAAACATTAAAAATGAATATATTGAACTGTCCATAGAGAATAGTTTATCCTTGGTTGCACAAAGATAAATATTAACAACACAATATTAACAACACAAATAAGAAGCAAATGCATATTCTTAGTGTGCAAAACATCAATCTTATTTGGCTTATAGCTTTGATGTTGTAATGCTAGTGTTCACTGACATTTAATTTTTGGTATAATATTGTCCCTGCTGCTGCCTGCCTTTAAGCTATATAACACAAGCTATTGTCAAAAGTGACTTTGAGAAGCCTTTAGGGACACTCATTAAATTTATAGCATTTATAGAAAATACAGTCTAGCAACTACAGAATAAATATAACTTATTTTAAGTGTTTTTTAGACAAAATAACTTTGTGAGACTGTGAAACTTTCTTATTCTCCACTCCCACATACCTCCACTAAAGTGTTTTTTGTCCCCCTTCCCATTTCCCACAAAGTTCTCCCTAAGGGAACTCTTTACCAATTATTCTTTTTAATGCAATATTTACTAAAATACAGCTTACTGATTCCAAAACAAATTCCAAATAAATTATTTTTTAATAACCAGGGAAGTGTGCTATTTAAAGGTAAGCATTACATACCAGAGAGCTCATTCCTGTGTCTTACTCTATTTATCTATTTACCTATCTATCTG
Organism: Lutra lutra; assembly: GCF_902655055.1. Classification (NCBI taxonomy): domain Eukaryota; kingdom Metazoa; phylum Chordata; class Mammalia; order Carnivora; family Mustelidae; genus Lutra; species Lutra lutra. Next base: position 26,005,941 of record NC_062279.1, on the reverse strand, counting down.
CATCATAATCTACATATTGATAAATGAGGTCTGTTTAAGTAAGGCAAATGTATATTATGATTCAGTAATTCCTGAAATTAAATTCTAATAAACTAAGTGTCTTTAATCCTCAGGCAGAAACTATTTATAGTAATATAAATACAAGGGTGCCTGGGTAGTTCAGTTGGTTGAGCATCTGCCTTTGGCTTAGGTCAGGATCCTGGGATCCTGGGATTGAATCCCACATCGGGCTCCCTGGTGAGTGGGGAGTCTGCTTCTCTCTCTTCCTCTACTATTCCCCCTGCTTGTACTCTCTTTCTTGCAAATAAACAATAAATAAAATCTTAAATATATATATATATATATAATATACACTTATAATATAAATTAAGTGTAAAAATTTAGACTTAACCATACAGTGTAGAAATTTAACAAGTCCAATATAAAAAAGCTTAATGTTGATTTTTTTAAATTCAAGGATGAGAGATACCTTTCAAAACTGTCTGCGAATCTAGAGGAAACAGATTATGACACTATAGACCTATACTAATGTAAGAAGGTAGCTTGTTATATTGAGTCTTTAATTTCTCTATTTTATCACGTGTGGTTGAATAATTTCTTGCTTCTTGAATTTGTATTTCTTTTTTAAAGTTGCATATTTTAAGTTATATATTATAATGCAATTATATATTTTAATCCACATAATTTCTACAAATTATATATATTTTGTTTTATGAATTATATTTATTTAAAACTATTTTAAATTAAATGTAACTTAATTATATATTTTGAATTATATAATTTTTACAAATTATATTTCTTTTCTAAATTCATGATGCTTCATTTTATGTATTAACTTGGCTAGGCTGTGGTGCCCAGTTGTTTGGCCAAACACTAATCTAGATCTTGTTGTGAAGTAACTTCTCAGATGTAATTAATATTTAAACAAGTAAACTTTTAGTAAAGCCAGTTACCCTCCGTATTGTGTGTGGGCCTCATACAATCAGTTGAAAACCTTTAGAGAAAAGACTGATATTTCCTAAAGGATCAATTCTGCCTCAAGACCTCAGCATAGAAACCCTGCCTCAGTTTCCAGTCTATAGATTTTAGAGTAAATAGCCAATACCATCTCTTCCCTAAATTTCCAGCATGCTACCATACTCTACAAATTTTAGACTTGCTAGCTCCCGCAATTGCATAAACCAATTCCTTTAAATATTACTCTCTCTTTCTTATACATTATGATATATAAAAGAATGATATATATATAAGAATAGTACTATATATACTTTTGGGATGCTTGTGTGGTCTGCCTTCAGCTCAGGTCATGACCCCAGGTTCCTGGGATGGAGCCCCATGTCAGCCTCCTTGCTTAATGGAGAGCCTGCTCCCCGCTCTGTCTGCTACTCTCCCTGCTTGTGCTGTCTTTGTCTCTGACAAATAAATACATAAAATATTAAAAAAAGAATATGTATACTTTCTATTATCTATATCTATATGTACAACTATCACATATATATATATATATATATATATATATATATATATATATAACTCCTATTGTGTGTGTGTGTGTATGTGTGTGTGTGTGTGTGTGTGTGTGCATGATATCCAGTAGGAAATATATAAAATCCTATTGGTTCTGTTTCTCTAAAAACCTGTAGTACTACAGTATCCCTTGCCTATTTTTCTATCAGTATATTCACCTATTTCTTTCTGAACAAATGTATGTACTTAATAAAATGTTAAACCTTTTACATGCCTCATGATACAATTATTTTTCTTATAGTGTGTGGTTTGATTTTGTTTTCCAAGAGTTGAAGTTTTTACATTTTTAAAAAGCATTTTATTTCTTGTGGGTTTTTTCCTATCAAGCTCTTCCCTGCACAAGATCAGATACATTTCCCCATATATAGTCTTCTAACTATAGATTTATTTGTTGCATTTTTAATTTGCTAAACCACGTGCAATTTATTTTGGCACATGGAGTAAGATTGAAAGTTACAGTTTTCTTACAGAGTTTATCAACTATTTCAGCACCCTTATTTAAAAAAAAAAAAGCAACTGATTTGAAATGTCTGCTTTAACTAGGGTTGCCAGATTTGGCAAATAAGAATATAGGATGCCCTGTTAAATTTAAATATCATATAAAAATAAATTTTTTGGAATAAGCATGTTCTTTGTAATATCTGAGTCATATTTAATACCAAAAATTATTTATTTATTTGAAATTGATATTTAGCTGGATATCCTGTATTTTATCTAACAACCCTAACTTTAGCTGTATTAAATTTTTTTCTGTGCTTTCTATGCATTCTAATAAGTCTCAGATCACGAGGAGGAAGACGGCTGATAATAGAGCAAATACAGTGAAAGTCATTAGAGATAAGAGAACCCCAAGTCTTGGACATATCATTTCAGCTTCACCTGGACCATTGAGTCACACGAGCTCTGAATTCTTATTACTATTTTCAAAAGTGTAAGATGGTTTTTCAGTATTTGGAACTGTAAATATTTTAACTGACACAGAATAGATTGTGTTCTTGTAACTGAAATTAATGTACATTTTTGCTTACTTGGGAAGATAGAGTTGAACTATTTTATGAAATAATCACTTTAATATCTCTGAATCTTAACTTTGGATTCAAGTTAGGCACAGGATTGCCAGTGTAAATTAAGAATGGCATTGCCAGAATCAGAGAAAGTAGTAGTGGAAACTTTAATGTAACTCTAAACTTGTAATACTTTGGTTACACACAGGAACTGTGTATTTTTGGAGAATATTTGGAGAATATGCACAAAGTCTGAGGTAGAAAACCACGATTTTCAGCATAACTATATTTCATTATAGTCTTAACCATTTTATTGTGACTCTTCTCCCTTATGGGGGTAGTTAATATTTTAAAACATAGAAATAAAGATATTGCTGGCATAGGCAGGGCTCATCTGGAGGGAAAATGTAGTTCAGGGAGGGTAACATTAAGTGGGAGCTAAAGAACCATTATGTATGTGTCTACTGCTCCTTTGCCCATCTTCCCTGGAAGAAGAAGAGTAAGTCTGTATTTGGATTCACCAACATTGCAGGATAAACTGAGCTTAATTTAAAAATATGAGAGAGTATAAGACCTGGAAAGGAAAATGTGAGTTTCTAAAGGTGATAAAAAAGAGTGTTCCTTGAGAGGAAGTTATAACTTCAATGCAAGAAGTAGAAGTTTCTCAACATTATTAGCAAGAGGAATTTTAGTATGTAATGGTAATATATACTGCAATTTTGAAGGGAATTGCAGGTAGTTTGGTCTTTCATGTTATCAGAATGCAGTGGAAACTGATATGTAATGCATGCATGAGGGCTGAATGCTTCACAGCAATCTCCATTATTGGCAATTATGATCACTGATAACTTTTTCACAAGAGCACTCCTATTTTGTCAAGCTACCATTTCTTATCAAGTTGTATTCAACTTCAGTCTCAACATATTATAACTGGTCTGTAATCAGCATGATGAAAAATTACGATTTGTGTCAGATTGTATTTTCAAATGACTGTTAAAAGAATATCGGGCATCCAACGTGTTCTTTGACCTTGCCACGAACTCACCAAAAGATGAAGTCTATTTCTTTACTCTCCTGAATCTGTTTGGACCCTACAACTATGTTGACCAACAGGATGATGTTGTGTGACTTCTGAAGATAGGTTGTAAAAGGCCAAATCCTTGTATCTTCTCTCTGGGCCTCTTGGAATGCTCACTGTTGGGAAATTTCCTCCTGGAATATATTCTCCATGCTAGGAGGAGAAGCCTAAGCCATATGGAGAGGCCATCTGTAGGCACTCTCACTGACAAAATGTGAGTTCTGAGATGGTAGCCAGCTCCACTACTAGTAATGTGACTGAGTCTTCTTGGATATTGTCCAGGCTTGAGATGACTGCAGCCCTGGCCACCATCTGTCTGCATATGTATAAAAGAAACAACTAAGAGCTACCCAGAAAATGATGAGAGATAATAATAAATTGGTGTAAATTAATAAATTTTGGGATGGCTTATTAGATACAATGGACAGCTAAAAGAGCTGATCAGAATAATTTGAAAAATAGTCCAGGCAGAATCCATAATTGACTCACCCTTTCAGATGCTACCTTCCGCCACTCCTGAAACATGGTATTGTCATTAAAGAATTGTAGTAAACATTTTCATATAATTTCTGGCTCATCATTATTTTTAAAGGTCTTATTCATTTATTTGAGAGAGAGCAAGACAGAGAGAAACAGCATGAGTGGGGTGAGAGGCTGAGGGAGAAGCACACTCTCCATTGAGCTCCCTGATGTGGGGCTCGATCCTGGGACTCTGGGATCATGACCTGAGCCGAAGGCAGACACTTAACTGTCTGAGACACCCAGGTGCGCCCCCACCCCATTATTTTTTATTTCATTACCTCTGTTAGTATTATTGGAATGAATGACTTCATTTCTGATTTTCAAATGCAAGGAAACAACTCTATGAAGTACTGTATCCTTCCCTAATTGTTTATTTTCTATTGCTACAGTGATACCTAAGGTAAGGAAATTTTGGTCTTCCCAGCAATGTGACAGTGCTGCTTTATTTTGTTGTACTCCTAGATTAGAATAGGAAAAACAAAACTCCCATGAGGATCTTGGGGGAAGGCTTGCAATGGACAATTTAGAGAATACTTCTCAGAGGTTAGTCTGGCTTCTCTCTCCCTGTCCTGAAGCTGAGAGACACTGAAATTACCTTTTCCTCTGTAGACTTTCCAAAGCACATTTGGTAGCCATTTTCCAGTGGGAAGGTTAAATATGCGAAATCATTTAACAAAGCAAAAAGTTCAGAGTTCATTGGAAAGCAGCTATGTGAATAGCCTACCACACTCTACTAGAAGTCCTTTCAACATGGCATGATTGTAAATGAGAATAATGAAATGAAATAATGCAAATTCGTCACAATGTGAGAAAGCTTTACTTGTAGTAATGTCTCTGAATAAACTGAGAAAAAATGTTTAATTGAGTTATTTGTTAAAATCAAAAGCTTTTTTTATACTTGTATTTTTTAATGGATGGTCAATAGCAATTAATGAATAATATTCACTAATAACATGGTCAAGGTCCATCAAGCTACCCAAACTATTTAGAATTCAATATTATTTTGTGATATCCAAGAAATCAATTAATGGAAAATGTGTAGAGAAATGGTATTCCAACAAGGTAGTTCTTGTACCGACACCTACATTCTTTCTACTAAGAACTCTTGTTTTATTTTAATGTAATGGCCTAGTTAAATTAAATGTTCTTTTCAGATAGCTTAAGATGTCATTAAAATAGTGCTACATGGAGTATTAAGGTTGGACAGCTATATGACTGCTTAGATTCTTTTTTCCTTGTCATGAAGATAGTAAAAAGTCTCAACTAGCTAAAGACTGCAAGTAATTGGTATTTTTGAAATGGTAGGATTAAATTAAAATATATGTAATACATGTTCCTTAATTTCATCTTAAAAAAACTACTGACTCTATGTATTAATTTATACTCACTTTTGATTCGAGTAAGTATTTTTCGAACTCTCATCTGTAGCAGCTCTGAAGATCATTTTCATACTTTTGTGAAGCTATCTGTGTAATTATTTCTGTCAAATGCTATACTCCTTCTTTCACTTGAGGGAAGCACCTTAAGGGACTGCTAAAATGATTTCCTGAAATCTAGCAAGCAGAATGATGTACCACCAGTACAACATGCGAACAACAACAGCAATAATAAAGACAATAGGCTAATTATTGTTATTGTTGGTGAAAAAAAATAGCCAACTTCATCAGAAGGGAAAGAATGATATCTTACTTATTAATGTGAAAGGATTCTAACTTTTTTTCTTTCTTCTTTGGGTGTTCAAACTATTGTATTTTATTCATATGGTTTGCTATATAAAATGATTCATGGCTTTACCGGTCATTTGATTGACATATGTAAAAGATTATTCTATTATGCAATCTAATTCTTCTTAGTAAAATATGTTTTTAAAAATCCATTCTATACTGCATTGTAAATGGCAAACCGAATTGACAATAAAATTATGTGCATATCAAATTGGTCCCTTGTTGCTTGACAGGAACACACTGGCTGACAGAAGAATCAAAAGTCTTACTCAAAATCCCATTTTTCATTTTTAATTACTCATGAGGACCAAATTATGAGTATATGTCTTATATGAATTTATTTTTTTTTTAAAGATTTTATTTATTTATTTGACAGACAGAGATCACAAGTAGGCAGAGAGGCAGGCAGAGAGAGAGGGGGAAGCAGGCTCCCTGTGGAGCAGAGAGCCCGATGCGGGGCTCGATCCCAGGACCCTGGGATCATGACCTGATCTTAAGGCAGAGGCTTTAACCCACTGAGCCACCCAGGCGCCCCTCTTATATGAATTTAATCTTTCCCTTTTTCTAAAGGTTTTGTAATAAAATATAAAATTAAGGTGAACTGACTTATATCCGTCTTCAGAAAATACTTGGCATTAATGGAAATAATTATTCTATTCCTTGCCAGAATGTCTGGATAAACTGTGAAATGAGTATAATTTGTCACAATGTTTTTTTTTTTTTTCCAGAAATGAGACAAAGAAGCACTATAATGCATTCACTTTCCATTATGCCATTTCCTTCAGACATTTGCCACATTATGAGCTCCTATAAGGAAATCATTATCTCTCTTGTAAGGAAAAAAATGAGGCAAGTCACCATTTCATTACCTATATTTCAAAAAGTTAAATAATTTAAAATGTCTGCCCTGGGAGATCACTGTATTTGCTTGTCTGTGCTTCCACAAGCACTATTATCCTTAGCTATAATTCATTTTTGAAGTGCCAAAATCAGGCAGAATAATGTTTACTAGATTTAACCTTGTTCATTTTATTGGTTAAAATGAATACTTTGAATATGTGCAAAGGATATGAAATTCTCATTCAGAAAAATAAAATAAGTAGGTCTCACCTAGAGATTCACGTGTACAATTAATTTTATTTATGCATATGACTTCAAATGGCTAAAATGTTGTACTTATCTATGATAAGCACTAAATAAATGCAAACAACAGAAATATATGTGCAATGATGGCAAGTTAAACAAGGTCTCTTTGAACATGAGAGTTAATTCATCATGATCTAGTGGACTTTGGAGCAAAGCAAAATCATAGTTCCAACCTTGTGTCTGGCACTGTGATCATGAGCAACTTACACTCTTATCCTCAGTGTCATGAATTCTATGCTATGCTCTTCTACCCAGATCTCTGTTTTGGGGCAAGTATTTTTTTCCTAGCAGCTCAAAGGTTATCCATCAACTGATCTTTGCTGCAAGTCCTTTCCTGGATTTATTATCATCTGAAGAGAGCTGCCTTGCCCAAGTCCACACCCTGCCCCAGGGACAGACCACCAAAGAGGAAGGACCCAAAATGTCTAGGTAGGTCCCTTTGGATTCTGAAATTCAGATATTTCATATCAGGGAGTAATAATATGACCCACACACCAAGTGATTAAATGCTGTCAAGACTGGATAGAGTCCAGAGCATGGAAAGTCCAGGCTAAGGTACAAGTATCTCCTGAGTCAGATGACTAAGTTATTAGATCTACCAGTAGTGGGAAAGGATGTTGTGTAGCATTTCTGGCAAGACCCAATGGGAAAATCACAATATACTCCCAAGATTTTGGAACAAGGCCATTCCATCTTCAGGAAAATATTATACACCAACCAACAAAGGAAGAACCCAAAACTTAGTTCATGAATGTGTTGTGATAGCTGTGGTTGTGGATAAATTTGAGAGATAGTGGGGAGAAGAAATCCTCTTAGTAGAGTTTTGGGTGGTTTATCATTTAGTTTATCATTTAGAAGTGTCCTTTGTTTAGAATATATAGCAACTCATGTACAGTGGTAAGAAGCTAAGACATTTGACCAGAGACAAGATGGAATAGTGGGGAAAAGTGGGTTGATGGACATATGTGGTCACAAGGTTGAATATTACTGTTACTGTGTGCTAATGTCCATCTAGTGGACTTTACTGAGAACATCTAGTAAGGAGGCATTACTAAATTACGTAGACAGAATTACCTGGATAGACGATATGTGCCAGCCAGCCCTTAGCCACCCCAGTGGAGCACATGAATGGAAAACCCAGGTGACAGTAATGGAGACTACACATGGGCCTGACAGAAGGGGCTCCTGCTCATCAAGCCTGACTTATCTACTGCTGCTGATGAATGTCCAGTGTGCCAGCAAGAGGTTAACTCTGAGGCTTCTAATAGAGAGCCATCCCTCAAGGAGTAGAACCAGATACTTGGCACTAATGACAGTGTACTTCTTCTACTCTGAGACAGCAATTTATACCCACAGGGATTGTCATATTCTGAACATGGGTTCACTTTCCCTGCCAGCAGGGCATTAGTTAGCACTGTTAGGCAAGGGTTTAAAAAATTCCTGATTCCAACAATCACAAACTCTTATGACATCAAACCAAAGGACCCACTTTGTAATAGGAAAGCCAAGGGATGGGTGTATAGTTCCTAACACAGTGTACTATTCAGAAGCAGCTGCCCTAATAGAGTGCCCTAATAGAGTAATAGCCATACCTAATGAAGGTATGGCTAATGCACAAGAGGCATCCTCCTCCAGGCTATGGATACTCATTAAATTAGTAACCATGGTATGGTGCTGTGTCCTCTACCAGGTAAAATACTTAAGTCTTGGAATCTAGACCTAGAAGTAGCTTCATATACCAACAATTTCCAGTAAGACATTCAATGATCTTGGCTTTTTTTATTTTGTTTTGTTTTGTTCTTGTTGTTTGTTTTTTCTCTGCAACTCTGAGCTCTGTGGGTTTTACAAGTCCTAATACCCAAAGAGGGAATGCTGCCACAGAGATGGTCACAGCAATGATATCAAACTGCACCTGGAAATCAGCAAATTTAGACTCTACTTGCTAAAAGAATAAATAAAAAGAATCATCTTCCTGGGGTGACCTTAGGGAAGATATTTGGCCCTGGTCATCATGAGGAGGTCTGGCTACTATTGTATACCAGATCCCTTTAGCACCCATGTGATCCACTTGGACATCCTTAGGACTCATTTGTCCAATTTTGAAGGTAAATGGGCAAATGTAGAAGCTGCAGCCTAAGAAAGCCGTAAGAACCAAAAATTTAGATTTCTCAGGGATGAAGATCTGGCTAACCTCACCAGATAAGATGCCTAGACCAACAGAGGTTATAGCCAAGGGTGAAAAAAATCTAGAATGAACAGTGGAGGAGGGATATTAATGAGTATCAGTCACAGCCCTGTAAACAGCTATGGCAACACAGGATGGTTCCCTGTTCCATTCACCTTCCTCTCATCAGTTTCTCCCAGGAAAAGAAATCTAGCAGAATCTTGAAGGTATAAATTATAGAGCCTATATGAAGCAAGTGAATCCTAGCAATGCATGGGATGCTGTTTTGTAACAATTGGATTTCTTTTAAGGCTAAAGGATTAAATTCCCTAGCACCTGAGAAGGTTGCCAACTGAGAAATTTCACCTGTCAACTCTCTCCAAGAATCACCCTTAGCTGTAGAGAACCTCTTTACCTGCTCAAGGTCATATCACTTCTTGCAAGGGTGGCCACCATCCAAAGACTGGTCAGTACAATGATATAAGGACCCAAACCCTTTATGTTAACTCAGGACACCTCTGAATCGCTCTTCCAGCTATGAGAGTCTCCTGATGTCAACCAAGGCTATGCTACTGCCTAACTTGTCTACCTGCCCATCTACTTTTGTCCCTTCAATACAATTATTAACCCTAAGAGCATTCCTTAATACAATTCCTGTGTGCTAATTCATATTGCAGAGTTGGCTTCCTGCCAACCAGTGACACTCAATTTACTAATCTATATATGTGGATGATCATGTCTCTATTTCCATTATGAACACTAGATAAATTTATGGTTATAAAGGAACACAACCAGCCCTTAATAAAAATTATTTCCCCTCCCTGCTTTGTTTTGCCACTGAATACAACTAAACAAACACAAAAGTCATGTGAATATTTTTCTATGCTAACTACACATTTTCCAAAGGTAGAAGAGTAGAAGCATCTTGGCACTATGGAATCTCAGCCATGGGCTCCTCATACCATTAAGTTAATTTTTAACAGATTTACTTGAGTTTGCTCAGCCAACTCAAACAATTTACTCTAATTCTTTTGTAATTTACCTTCTTTTTTTGTGTGTCCTGTTCTTTCTTACCAAGACTTTATTATTTTTATTTATATTTGTAGTCTGAATTACATGTTATCCTTCTCCATATATGAAAAGCAACATTTTTTAAATTAAATGACTTTTTTTTTTCCACAAAGCCACTCATGGGGTAAGAATATGAACACAATATCATAATACGAACTGGGTTTTCCCCTTGATTAAAATTGAGGTGTTGATATCTGAAACTATAAAAGTTAGGTTGTTTCACTTTGGTTTATTATTAGATTATTTTTATAGAATAAATAAATGCTTCCGAAGATATTTAATGGCAAACTTGCTATTTAAAAATTAGAAACTTAAAAATAAGGGTTACTTTATTTTACATTCACCATACACAGTTAGGACTGTGCCATCTCTGTGAAAGTAATTTGGTTCATTTGGAAATAAATTTTCTAAGAAATTTCCTGTGCACTTAAGAAAGTCAGTTCAAGCAAAAGGTCAGAATTTGGGGTTTTCAGTCCAAATGTTCCTAACCCCACTTCCTATTATATGCTCCAAACCAAAATTGAGGTCAACAAGTAGTTTTCAAAAATAGTGAGAGATATTCAATTTTCTACCTGGTAAATGAAATTTAAAAATATATCAAGTTGAGGAAATAAGTCATAGCCTATTACAGAGAGACCAGATTAATCAAATAAATCAAGAAGCTGTTGCTAGAAATTTAAAACAAACAAACGAAGGAACACCCCAAACCACAAAAAAAGGACAGAAGACCGCATGATAATGTGGAAAAGAATACAGGATATTAAACTCGGAAGTCTTGGCTTTATGCACTTATCTGCTCTGTGTTATGCTAACTTTGTTCCTGATAAATCTTTTATGTCTTCAAGGCATCCCCATTAAAACCTAAAATTATGCTAATATGTCCACAAACTAACTCTGCTCATGAAAATTCCTTACCTATAAAATTAAAAAAAAATGAATGAATAATCTTTTAGTCCAATGTTTTAGAAATCCAATATTTGTCTATCTTAACTTAAAGGTTTGATTTAAATATTAAACAAGTAATGAATGTAAAGTGATTTGTAAGTGGCAAATACTATGCAAAGTTAAGTTATTGATAAACATGTAAACTGTTTTTTCCCTACAAATAAACCATTAAATAGAGTAGGAAAAGCACAGTAATCCAATTCTAGACAAGATAACTGCTATATAAAATATCAATTGTAGTGTTCTTAAAAACCAACAATCCATGGTAATATGAAATGTTAAGTGCCATATAAGAAACAAAAATTTAAAAAGTTAAATAGATCATATCTATTGGGTCTTTGGAACACTTGTTCACAGGATGTTGACTCCAGGCTGGAGGCTGATAGTACAAATAAGAGAAAAAAAAAATACAAAATAGAACAAAACAAAAGAAAATCCTGCACTTGGAGGGAAAGTTCACTTCAAAGAACTAAGCATCAGATATTCTTCCCAGTAATTCCAGTACTGATGTGAACTTCCTTTAAAATTTTGAAGCTTACTAGGTTCTAGCTTCTAGAAACCCACTAAGTTCTCTTTTGCTTTGTTCATTGCTTTCTAAATAAATGAATCATTTTTAAAAACTCACTTGAGTGCTTTTTATAAGGTCAACTTTACCTCATTGAGACTGTCCTTATAGATGGAGGATTCTCCCCCCCTTTCTCCAACTCATATATATTCCTCAGAATATATATACCTCTTGCACAATGTGGAATTTTTAATAAGAACCCCAAACTTCTCAGTAATCATTTTAAAACTGGTATAGTTGGTTTCGTTTATTTTCTAAATAGTTATTATGAATCTTAGATTTGAGAAAACTCAGCAAAACTGATATACACTAACAAATCTTTCTCAAAAAAAAAGACTCCAAATGAAGAAAGTAGGAATTCATATCAGCAATTACATGATTACTTAGGTCTGTCAGCTTCCCATAATTATTTTTCAGTACTGTTGGCCACCATTATCTTTTGATGGACTTTGCTTGCCTCCTGTTGTGTTTTCCTCTATAAAGAGACAGAGAGGTGCCTGGGTGGCTCAGTCAGTTAAGCACGCCACTCTTGATTTCCACTCAGGTCATGATCTCAGGGTCATGGGACCAAGCCCCCGGATGGGCTCTGTGCTCAGTGCAGAGTCTGCTTGTCCTTCTCCCTCTGCTCCTCCCCCATTTCTCTCTCTCTCCCTCTCTCTCTCTCTCTCAAATAAATAAATAAATAACATTTTTAAAGAAAAAAGAGACAAGAGAATTTCTAAATTCATATATAGATGTTGTTAGTGTCTTCCTCTTAGGAGTAAGGATCTCAAAATAGAATAAGAAAAGGGCAAAGTTTAATGCAAGGCAGAGAGTTGCTAAAGGCTGACCAGGTTTTCAAATGAAGAAATGAGCAGTATTCAAATGAAAAGGATGTAATTCTACTGTAACAATACCCAGACAGAATGCTTTGCTAAGTGTCAAGTTTATTGATGGCCCAAACTTAATAAACTTTCCTCTCTTATTCTTCTCAATTCATAAAAAGTTTAGCTTTAGAAGGAAGGCACTATAGGTTCATGAAAAATGAATTATAATAAAGAGAACACATATTTTCAAATGCTAAGTAGTAAACTTAATAAATTAAAAATGTCTTCTGTCTTATATGAGTTGATGATTTTTTTGCAGTCTAAAATGGTGAGGTTTATATCTGTTAATTTCCTGTAACTTGTCATCTTTTTTATAATATACAAAATTCTACACCCTAGAAATGCCAGAAATCAATCATGTAAATAATTTCTCCTGGTTCTGAAATGTTATCCCTGCAGAAGTTGTGAGGGCTCCAGAGGTGCTATGCCCTGAATAATATATAAGAGAGAGGAATCATCTTTCTTCACTGTAAATCATTCCAAAATCACTTGTAATACAGGAAAAAAAAAAGACACAGATTTTTATCTCTATCAGTATTATCCATATAATTGATCCTTTGAAGTCTCACATCCAGCAGGAGACAAAAGCTGAGGCTTACAAAATGCATCAAATGCACAATTCTCATATCAAATTAGGAGTCCTCAAAAGCAACTCTCCTCAGAATGACTTAGATGGAAGTAGAGAGACTGACCTCTCAAAGAAACGTGGTAAAGAAATAAAGGCATTCCCTTGGGAACAGGGGAAAATAAAGCCTCCCTTATAATTTATAAGAAATTCTGGCTCTCAAGTGGGTTTGGGCTAGGATTCATAATTCACCTCCACCAAAAAAAAAAAAAAAAAAAAAAGTTGAGAATTAAATTTAAATTTGTCCTGGGTAGGTAATGCAAAGCACAGTGCTCATAACACAAAAAAGAAAATACTCTAGACTAGAGAAATCCATTTCAAACTATGCTTCATAAACATGAGTTTGAAAAAAACTGTGAAGTGAATGTAGAAACAAATCAATGTAAGTGAGAAAAGGAAGAAAAAACACACGGCAAGACTGGACAATGGAATGAAATAGGTAAAGATATAAAATATCTCTAGAATGTTTAAGGAAATATAAGTGGGTAATAGTACAATAATGAGATAAGAAATTATAAAACTGCTTGCGTGTATTAGAAACTAACAGGAAATAACTTTAAAAACTTCTAAAATATAATAATAGAACTATCAATGATAGAAATTCTATTGACTAATCAGGCAGTAGTTTAAGCATAGCTAAAAATGAATGTCTGAGGCAGAAGATATACTTCTGAAGGACATAACAGGATGCAGCATAGAAAAATTATGTAAGGGGCGCCTGGGTGGCTCAGTGGGTTGAAGCCTCTGCCTTCTGCTCCGGTCTGTGATCCTGGGGTCCTGGGATCCAGCCCCACGTTGGGTTCTCTGATCAGCAGGGGGCCTGCTTCCCCACCCCCCCTCTCTGCCTGCCTCTGTGCCTGCTTGTGATCTCTCTCTGTGTCAGATAAATAAATAAAATCTTAAAAAGAAAATAGAAAAAAAAAGAAAAATTATGTAAAAATACGGATGAAGCTCAAAAAGCATGGCAGAAAGAGAAAAAAAATCAAATATAAATTAGAGGATGCATTTTGAACAGATATTGGCTTAGAATGTTAAAAGCTGAGGGAAAAAAAAAACCCACCAATTGTTGGAACCAGGAAGACTAAAAACCAAATGAGATAAATAGAAATCAGTGCTCAGATGCATTATAGTGAGGCTTTCAAACACAAAACACCAGGGAAAGTCCTTATAATAAAGGAAAGCAGTTTACTAATACAGAATGACATTTAGGCAGACAGCTTGTTTCTCAACAACAAAAGTGAAGCTATTAAAATAGCAGCATGATATCTTCAGTTGCTTAAGAAATAACAGGTTAGGGGCGCCTGGGTGGCTCAGTGGGTTAAAGCCTCTGCCTTCAGCTCAGGTCACGGTCCCAGGGTCCTGGGATCGAGCCCCACATCGGGCTCTCTGCTTGGTAGGGAGCCTGCTTCCTCCTCTCACTCTGCCTGCCTCTCTGCCTATTTGTGATCTTTGTCTGTCAAATAAATAAATAAATAAATCTTAAAAAAAAAAAAACAGGTTAATGTTATATACCTTACTTGAACTATCTTTCAATATCAAGGGGAAATTAAAAACATACTAATAATATAAGGCTAAAACATTTGGAAGAGGAACTTATAAATGATAGATTTCAGGAAGAAGAAAAAATGAACTAGTATGAAATGAGGCAAAAAAAAAAAAGAAAAAAGCTAGTCAAGAAAGTGATCAACATGTGGGTAAATCTAAACAAACATTGACTGTACCAAATAATGAGGATAAAGGAATAGCTGAAATTATACCATACAGTACAGACTTTCAGAATTATTAGGAATAGGAGGGTCATTAATTATTAATAAAAATTAAAATCATCAGGAATATATAGCAATTCTGAAATTGGATGTACTTAATGGTGTAACTTCAAAATGAAAAAAAAAGGGGGGGAGATTTTAATACATAGCTTACAATAATTGCAGACCAACTACAGAAAAAAAAATTGTCAAAAGAAAAATGGATTTTTTCAAAAACATCTGTGGGAATATATGGAACACTGCATCCCAAAATTGAAGAACACACATGCCTTTTTTTTTTTTTTAAGATTTTATTTACTTATTTGACTGAGAGAGAGAGAGATCACAAGTAGGCAGAGAGGCAGGCAGAGAGAGAGGGGGAAGCAGGCTCCCTGCTGAGCAGAGAGCCTGATGTGGGGCTTGATCCCAGGACCCTGAGACCATGACCAGAGCCGAAGGCAGAGGCTTAACCCACTGAGGCACCCAGGTGCCCCACACACAGGCCTTTCATGTACATATTAAAAAGCAAAAACAAGAAGGATGTCATATAATTCATACATTGGTAATATCAAATAATTCATTTCATATAGAAAACATTTTCTCATAAAAGTGAAAGTAAGTAAAAATACAATTAAGTACCAAAAATATAATAACAAAAACTACAACAAGAATATTACCAAAAAGGCAAATTTAATCTCATTGGTGAAAGAAAAAATTTCTGGAAATTAAAAAATACCTAATTATTCTTTGCACTGAATGATACGATAATGCTACTAGAAAATCAATCAGCTAAATGTCTAAGTTTAAAAAAGTAAGCAAGAACGGGGGAAAAAAACTCACATGAAAGTAGAGGAAATGATGAAATAAGACCAAACCAGAGAGGGAGAAAAACCATAAGAGACTCTTAATCTTAGGAAGTGTCTGAGGGTTGCTGGAGGGGAAAGGGATAGGGAATTAGAGTAACTAGGTGATGGATATTGGGGAGGTTATGTGTTGTGTTGAAAGCTGGGAGTTGTGTAAGATTGATGAATCATAGAAGTGTACCCCTAAACAAATAATATATTATATGTTAATTATTTAAAAAGCAATAAAATAAAATAAAAATAAAAACTCAAAAAAATAAATAAAAATAAAATAAAAATTAATGGCATCAAAACATATCTAGATAATGAATGAAACCCAAAATTAGCTTGCTTAGGAGCATAATCAAACCAATAAAATTATTTGGCAAGACTGATCCCAGTTGAGAGAGAGAGAGATGAAACAAATAATTTCAAAAAATGAAGAGGGAGATAGAAAAACACACAAAGTGGGGATGGATTAAAAAGTAACTCTATGTTTGAACAAATATCATGGTAATAAATGTTAACAATTTTGTGAAATGGATAACTTAGAGAAAAAATTTAAAAGCAGCTAATAATTTCAAAAGTAACTTAAGAAAATGATAATTTGAATAGTTCTCCATCAATTAAAATATTGTTGGATAATCTCCCATAAAAGAAAGCATCAGGCCAATGCAGATATTCTACCCAACATTTATGAACCAGATGATTTCAGTCTTCTACAAACTTTTCCAGACAATAAGAAAGAGGAAAAGTGTTTTATGCCTCATAGACCATGACAAAAACCCAGGAAATTATAATAAAGAAAATTACAGGTTTATACCCTCTTCAACATAAAAGCAAAAATCCAAAACAAACATTTAAAAATCAAATCCAGCTATGGGATGTCTGGGTGGCTCAACTGATTAAGCGTCTGTCTCTGGATTTCAGCTCAGGGCACGATCTTGGGTTCCTGAGATGGAGACCCGCATCAGAATCTGTCCTGGGTGTGGAGCCTGCTTGAGATTCTCTCTCTTCCTCTGCTCCACCCCTCCCCAAAATCAAATCCAGCTAAATACAAATTGTGTTTTAATTTAGAAATGCAAAGGCAGTTCCAATTCAGAAAAAAACTATTTATATAAATTTCCATGTTACATGGCCAGTGCAAGATGTGGGCGTGATATGAGGTGTGAGGAGGTGAGCTGGGCCTCAGCATCCAGGTGTGCTCCCCTGCTTAAGGGCACAGATACTGGCAGGTAGCTCTCCCCTATAGCGACTGTCCCTTAGGTTTCTGTAACAGTTCACTCTCCTTGTCCCTTCCCTTTAGGCCTATGCTGAGGAATAACTCCCTGAAGGTTCTGAGACCCTAGGTGCTTTGCCTTCCTCTTTTCTCTCCCTAGTACTTTAAATGATTTGTTATTAAGTTAATAATGTTAAATTACTATTTATTATGTTACTTTCAATTACCCTTATTTAACTGTAACATCTGTTTCCCACTGCTACTTTGATGTAAATGTTTTCAAAAACTATTTGGCATTATTCAAAAAAATTAAGATGATAATCTCCTTAGATGTTAGAATTCACTCCTGGGTATCAGTCCAGCATATTAATACCATGAATAGGTTCTGTGTGTGCCTGAGGACTTGTCCACTTCAGCCCTCAAGGGGAAAGATCAGGGTCAGCAGAAGGCAGCTAGAACCCAGGAGCTAGTCACCTCCTCCTGTGAGCAGATCCAACTATTTACTCCAGTACAATAGATGAATATGCATGTTTTACTCCATGGAGAATTTGAGAATTTCTTCCCTAGAGGAAATTTTCACATGTGGCAAGAGAAGGTTGATAGAGGAATGTTCATAGCAACATTGATTGTAATGGCCACAAATTTCAAATAACCTGAATGTCTATCAACAAATTTAAAAAAAAATCTCATACAGTCTGATACTTATACAACAGCAATAATGAATAGTATAGAGAATGAACCTATGTAGCATGTTACATAAAACAACATGGATAAATCTTAAGTCATTCTAAGTAAAAAAAAAAAAAAGGTTTAAAAATATATAGTGACTCTATAGTTACACAATTCAAACACAAGTAACACTAACCAATATTTTGTTAAAATACACATAAAAATGGGTAAATTATAAAGGGAAGCAAAGGAATAATGGGTACACAGTTCAGGAAGAGGATAGTGATTATCTCTAGGTCAATATAGAGAAATGTAATCTGGCAAAGCTGACTTCAGGTTACTGTAATGTTCTATTTTTAAGCTGAGTGGTGGGTACATGAATGTCCTTTTATTCCTTTGCTCAACATTTACTTTGAAGAGTCTCTTATTTTTAATACATTCATCTTATTATAAAGCATATGCATATTTTGAATATAAAAGATCCTATTAAAATCTGCATGGATGCTACTTCTGAGGAATTCAATATATGTAGCTTAGAAATAAAAATAATAATATAGATAATTTTTATAGATACTTTGTTTTGAGCAGAAATAACCCTAAAGGGATGTAAAATTCTGGACAAAGTCAAGTACTAAAATTATACACTGATTCACATTTTACCCTTTGCACCTTTTAGTACCGTTCAAAATATAATTGGCATAATTAATGAACAGTCTGATAGGAGAAGCAGTTCCAGCAGTAAAAGGAAATTGTTTTGTGCACTCCCCTACAGATTCTGAAAGCTCCATAAAAGTACTGCTTGCAGAAAGAAGAGGAGAGGATGAATGACCCTTGGCTTTACCTAATGTTTGCACTTGATTGCTTTATAAAAATTATGCCCTTGAGTAAGGCTTAAGGTAGTCATAAAATCGTGACCAAGGCCAAGGAATTCTAAAATTAAAACATAATCCATTCCAGAAGCATAATTACATTAGTGATAAACCATAGACATATAAATCAGTACTGGAAGTGGCTTCAAAGACTGATTAAAAGAAAGCTTCTGTTCTCCTACTTCAACATACTACTGGCAGAGGTTTCTTATCTCTACCATTGAAGATAACAGTTTGCTTCACCTTAAGGTGAAGTGCTCATCTAGCCAATACCTGCCCCTTGGAGATGCGGAACTTGAGAAACACATACACAGAAAGTAAATGGAGGAAACTGTAACTGCCGTATCTTGAGGAAGGAAACTACTCACTCATCTTGGCTATTAAACTTCAATTGATACACATTTTCTGAGGTAAAACTGAATCATTTTCCTCCTTCCCACTCTTTTTTTTTTAAGATTTTATTTATTTATTTGACACAGAAAGAGATCACAAGTAGGCAGAGAGGCAGGCAGAGAGAGAGGGGGAAGCAGGCTCCCCGCTGAGCAGGGACCCCGATGTAGGGCTCCATCCCAGGACCCTGAGATCATGACCTGGGCCAAAGGCAGAGGCTTTAACCCACTGAGCATCCCAGGCGCCCCTCCTCCTTCCCACTCTTACAGAACTTGGATGTTTAAGAATCCATTATTATCAATGACTATCATTCTTATCAATATTTCTTTGTTTTGGGAAATAATGACTCCCATTATCGCCATTTTTTATCTCGTGTCTTTTTGTTGTGGGATTTTTAACAACTTATTTAACCTCTCTTTTACAAGAATTTTATGGTGCCAAAGAACTGGAAGTCCTTTATTTATCAAATAAAACTTGTGGACTGATTGAAAGAATTGAGAAGGGAGATGTTATTATAAAGATATACATCTCAGGCGCCTGCGTGGCTCGGCTGGTTGAGCAACTGCCTTCGGCTCAGGTCATGATCTCAGAGTCCCAGGATTGAGTCCCACATTGGGCTCCCTGCTCAGCAGGGAGTCTGCTTCTCCCTATGACCCTCCCCTCTCATGCTCTCCCTCACTCTCTCTCTCTCTCTCAAATAAATAAATAAAATCTTTTAAAAAAAAAGATATACATCTCATGTGATTCAATGAGTATTTAAAAGTACTCAGACAGCCTAAGTGTCTATAGATAGATAAATGGATAAAGAAAATGTGATATATGCAATTGACCCTTGAGCAGTGTAGGGGCACCAACCCCCAACCCAAAAAAATCTGCATATAACCATATAACTTTTGATTCCTCAAAAACTTAATAGCCTAATATATACCAGAATTCTTACCAAAAACATATACAGTTAACACATGTTTTGTATATGTATTATATATTGTATTCTTACAATGAAGTAAGTTGGATAAAAAGTTAAGAAAATCATAAAAAGGAGAAAATACATTTATATTACTACTATAAGACACCTGAGTGTAAGCAGACCCACAGAGTTCAAACTCATGTTGTATAAGAGTCAGCTATATATACAAAGGAATATTATTTAGCCTTAAAAAATAAGGAAATCTTGTCATTTGCAACAATATGGATAGACTTTGAGGACATTATGCTAAGTGAAATAAGCCAGACAGAGAAAGACAAACACCATATGGTAACACTTACATGTGGAATCTTAAAAAAAAGAAAAGAAAAGAAAAGAAAATCAAATTCACAGAAACAAAATAGGAAAATGACTGTTGGGCTGAGCAAAAAAAGAAGAAGCTGGTAAAAGAATACAACCTTTCAGTTACAAGATAAAGTCTGAGGATCTTATAACATGGTGACTCTAGTTGATGATGACACTGTACTGTATAATTAAAATTTTCCAAGAAAGTAGAACTTAAATGTTCTCACCAATCAATCTGTAGGCGATAGATATGTTAATTACCTCAATTCGAGCAATCTTGTCACAACATACACATATATCAATCATCACATTGTACACTTTAAAGACCTTATAATTTTGTTAATTATACATCAGTTATTTAAAAAATAAAATAAGCAACAACAAAAAATAAAATTTCTCAGGGTGGTTAGAAACCAGGTGTGTCCTGGGACATCTCAATTAAGAGTTAATGGATCTTGGGGTGCCTGAATGGCTCAGTGGGTTAATCCTCTGCCTTCGGCTCAGGTCATGATCCCAGGATCCTGAGATCGAGCCCCACATTGGGCTCCCTGCTCAGTGGGGAGCCTGCTTTCCCCCCTCCCTCTGCCTGCCTCTCTGCCTACTTGCGATCTCTGTCTGTCAAAAAAAAAAAAAAAAAAAAGAGTTAACTGATCTTATATCTAAGTACTCTACTTTGTGTGCAACTCGGTTTGTTTCCATGTTTGCTAACTGATTCTAATGACCAATGGCATCTCTCTGCAACCTAATTCCAAATTTTTAGGAGAAAATTCTGATTGGTTCAGCTTGATCATAGAAGTAAGGAGCATGGGGTCATTCACACCTACTTGACCTCTGGATGTTTCAATCAAAAGGTGGAAGGAAATTTATCAAGATGGCAGGGGATAACTCAGGAACTTGGATACCCCAAGTGTGATTTTGGGTTGGTACTAAACAATTAGCTTTAAAAAAATTATTTATGTATTTGAAAGAGAGAGAGAGAAAGAGAAAGAGAGAGAGCACGCACAAGTGAGGAAGGAGCAGAGGGAGAGAGACAAGCAGACTCCACGCTGAGCATGGAGCCTGACATGGAGCTCAATCTCACAACCCAGACATCATGACCTGAGACAAAATCAAGAGTCAGATGCTTAAGCATCTGAGCCACCTAGGTGCCCCATTACTAAACAATTACCTTAGAGCATACAGCACTGCTCAGAAAATGTATATTTCTCTCACTCACATATTAAAATTCACTTAGTGAATTGCTCAGTTTACTAAATACACATTTATAGCTTCCTGCATTCAGTAGAAGCAATTGGAGTGAGAAGTGTTCATTGATGCTCTAAATCATACTTTGCCATTTACCTGATATCTTGATATTGGGCTCCATCTATGGAAGAGTGACACTGTTTCTGTCTTCCTAATACTCAGGAAGCTTGAGACTCCCTTAAGTAATTTTATGATGTAAGATACATATTTAAAATGTAAAGCAATATTCAAGGTTAGGAATTACTATGATTCATAACAGATGTTATGGAAAATATAGAATATATTCTATAAAATATAGAAATCAGAATTCTGACCTTGAGGAAGTCATTAAATTGGACTAGAAACCAGGTGTTCAGACCCCCATCCAGGGTTTTCCTGTTAAACCATGCTTCATGATAATTTTAAACTAAAATTAAATTGATAAAATAATTAAATGAGACTTGATATATGATAGGTAGTGAAGGAAGCATGACTTTTTAAAAAATTTCTTAACTCACCTTCTAATTAAATTATGTATTTATTCAACACTGACAACTGCCTTAAAAAATGAGACTTTTAAAACTAAAGAGATAAAACAACTGAGTGATATATGCCTGAGAGTTGTGAACTATTATTGTGTTCAAGTAATATTTTCAAGTTTTATCAACAATCATAAGTCATTTTGTGTATGATATGAATATATTAAGGATATCTAATGATTTAATGACAATAGTTTTCATGATTGGAGAGTTTGTAATTTATGGTGAGCACACATAAAAATTGATATAAATCCTTTAGGTTTTTAAAAACTAATACATATGGACACAACCCCATATTAGCAGAAAATTGAACATGAAAAATTGTGTACAGAAAACTGATTTTTCAATAGCTCAAAAAATGAAATACTAAGTATTTTCTTATTATTTAGTAAGACAAATGAGAATTCAGTTGTTAAGAACAAAATAAATCAGGGGCACCTGGGTGGCTCAGTTGGTTAAGTGACTGCCTTTGGCTCAGGTCATGATCCTGGAGTCATAGGATCGAGTCCCATATTGGACTCACTGCTAAGTGAGTAGTCTGCTTCTCCCTTTGACCCTCTCCCCTCTCATGCTCTCTCTCTCTCTCCCTCTCTCTCTCCCTCTCTCTCTCAAGTAAATAAATAAAATCTTAAAAAATATAAGATAGGGGCGCCTGGGTGGCTCAGTGGGTTAAAGCCTCTGCCTTTGGCTCGGGTCATGATCCCAGGGTCCTGGGATCAAGCCCCGCATCGGGCTCTCTGCTCGGTGGGGAGCCTGCTTCCTCCTCTCTCTCTGCCTGCCTCTCTGCCTACTTGTGATCTCTGTCAAATAAATAAATAAAATCTTTAAAAAAAAATAAGATAAATCAAAAGAAAAAGAAGATAGGAACACAAAGTAAACTAGTAAAATCAGCTAAGGAGACCAGCAGCATGTTTTCAGCTAAACAGCTTTTTTAAAAATAAAACTAAAAGTTTTAAGCAAAAATAAATTGCCAAAGCAGCTGGCTATTTACTGTTTGTTTTTTATTTAATTGTGCCCACTTCTGTGTTAGGTGTTGTACTTGAAAAATGAGTAAGACTAACTGTGCATTCTTCCATTAGATAGCTGGGGAAAAGGGAGGAATGAGAATTGGTGCTGGTTTGTAATCTTTCACTAAGAAGTTGAAACACTCTGTGTGTTACCTTATTGTACTTTCTAGGACCTTTATTACTGTGTTACATAGAAGGGGTAAGAGGAGACATCCTTCTTAGTTCCTTCTTTTAGGAAGAAAGCATTCGGTTTTGAGCCACTACCTACATATCTTTTAGTCATTCCCTTCTATTTCTATGGATTTTATAGTGATTGGATGTTAAATTTTATTCAATGCATTATCTTTAGTAAAATAATCCTGTGATTTTATGTTGATAAGTGTGTTGATATGGTGAGTCAAATTGACTGATTTTTTAATGCTATACCAACTTGCATTCCTGGGAAAAACCTTATTGGATCATGATGTGTTACCCTTCTTTTATATTCCTGGAATCAATTTGCTAACACTAAGAATTTTTCCTCCTATGTTCATAAGTGATATTCATTTAATTTTTTTGGAAACTCTTTTTCTGAGTTTGTGGGAGAGTAATACTGGCCTTTTAGAGTGGCTTGGAAAGTGTCCCTATAGCTTCTGTTTTCTGAAAGACATTGTGCAAAATCAGTATGCATGTGAAAACTTTCTGGAAAATTCTGGGCCTAGATTTTTCTGTATGGGGAGATTTTGAACTAGGAATGTAATTGTTTCAAAGGGTAGAATAATTCAGGCTATCTATTACTTCTTTTTTTTAAGATTTTATTTATTTATCTGATAGACAGAGATCACAAGTAGGCAGAGAGGCAGGCAGAGAGAGAGGAGGAAGCGGGCTCCCTGCTGAGCAGAGAACCCGACGTGGGGCTCGATCCCAGGACCCTGGGACCATGACCTGAGCCGAAGGCAGTGGCTTAACCCACTGAGCCACCCAGGCGCCCCTATCTATTACTTCTTAAGTAAGCTTTGATAGTTTGCATTTATCTTTCAAAGAATCAAAGATATTTTCATCTAAGTTACCAAATTTATTAGCATCAGGTTGTTTTCCTAATTTTGCCTTGTTGCCTTTTAATGTCTGCTTGATCTGTAGTAGTGTGTTCTCTCTATTCCTAAGATAAGTAGTATGTGTCTTCTTCCTTTTATTCATGATTATTCTTACTGGATGTTTATACTTTTATTGATTTTTCCAAAGAACCAGGTTTGATTTTGTTGATATTCCCTGAGTTTTCTATTTTTTTATCTAAAATTTTACTGATTTCTGTATTTATTATTATCATTTTCTTTACTGTTGCTTGTTTGAGGTTTAATTTATACTTCCCTTTTCAATATCTTAACGTGAAAGATTAACTCATTGATCTGAGCCCTTTCCTCTTTTCTAAAATATATGTTTCATTCTTTAAATTTGTCACTAAGTGCTTTAGCTGTGGACCACAAATTTTGATTTTATAGTTGTCAAATTTCAAATATTTTCTAATTTCATTTCTGATTTCTTTTTGACAAATGGGTTATTTAAAAGAGGGCTAATTCCAAATATTGGTTATATTTCAGAAAAATTTCTGTTACTAATTTCTAAGTTAATTCCATTTGGTCTGAGATCATACCTTGCATGGCATTTAGTTATTTTAATTTTATTAAAATCCAGTCTATGGAAAAGTATGTGGTCTATTTGAGGAAACACTCCATGTGTGCTTAAAAAGAATATGATTTCTGTTCTTGGTTGAGTTGGCTGATGGTGTTTTTTCTTCTCTTTATTGATTCTTTTTGCTACTTGTTCAATCAGTAACCAAGAAAGAACTAGTGAAGTCTCCAGCTATACTTATGGATTTGCTCATTTCAGTCTTTGAAGCCACTTCTCATCTCTCCCTTCAAATATTTCAGGTTTTTTGAAAACTGCATTTTTGAAGATCTGTTATTTTGTGTGTAAATACTTAAGATTATGAAATCTTCTTGATAAATTGACCACTTTCTACTTATTCCATGCCCAGTTTTCTTCTTGAAAAGTATATTTGTTATAAGATCTAATTTTTTAAATATAAATAAAGCCATTGCAACTGTCATAGAGCTAAAGTTTGCACTGTTTATTTTCTCCATCCTTTAGTGTTTGTCTATATTTGCTTTCACATTAAAGTAAATTTCTTATCAATAAAACATACACTGTTCTTATCTTTTTATCCAATCTGACAATTACTAATGCTCAAGTGTTGTTAGACCATATATATATAATTTGTTTATTTATTTGGGAGAGAGAGAGAGAGAAAGAGCATGCATGTGCATGAGTTGGGGGAAGGGTAGAAGGAGAGAATCTTCAACCAGACTCTCTGCTGAGTGCAAGAGCCTGAAGCAAGGCTTGATATCAAACCCATGAGATTGTGATCTGAGCCAAAACCAAGAGTTAGATGCTTAACCTACTGATCCACCCAGACACCCCTATGTCATTTATGTTTAATGCAATTGTTGACATTCTACCTACTACATATGTTCTTTGTTCCTACTTTCCACTTCTATGCCCTTTTGGGGATAAAGCATTTTTTATTATTCATTTTTTTTCTCTCATCATTTGCTTGTTAGTTTTACTTATTTTTTTTTTTTTTTTTTAAAGATTTTATTTATTTATTTCACAGAGAGAGATCACAAGTAGGCAGAGAGGCAGGCAGAGAGAGAGAGAGAGAGAGGAGGAAGCAGGCTCTCCGCTGAGCAGAGAGCCCGATGCGGGACTCGATCCCAGGACCCTGAGATCATGACCTGAGCCGAAGGCAGCGGCTTAACCCACTGAGCCACCCAGGCGCCCAGTTTTACTTATTTTTAAAAAATATTTTTAGTTGTTGCTCTGGTACTTACAATATGCATCTTTGACTTATCACAGTCTATCTTCACAAAATATTATACCACTTCACAGGTGGTATAAGAATCTATAGCACTACATTTCAACTTCTACAAACCCATTCTTTGTGCTCTTTTTGTCATATATTTTATTTTTACATATATTCCAAAATCTTATTGTTATTTCTACTATAAGATGTAAATTATCTTTATATATTTATCCTGAATTTTTCTTTTTTTGTGATTATTAGTTTTTTGTACTGATCCAAATTTTCATCAAATATCATAGTGCTTCTGTCTGAAGAATTTGCTATAATAGTCCTTCCAGTTCAGGTCAGCTGGAACTGAATCTCTTAGCTTTTATCTGAAAAAAAATTTATCTCACTTTCATTTTGCAAAACATTTTCAGTGTGTAAAGAATTCTGATTTATACTTATTTTTATCTCAGTACTTTACAGATGTCACTGCACTCTTCTAGCATGCAGAGTTTCTCACAAGAAGTCTTTGTTCTCTTCAAATATGTATTCTGTCCCATTCTTTAAGAGTTTATGGGAATTTAAGATTCTTTCTTCTTATCTGTTTTAATGGTGGCTGTTTCTTCCTTCCATGGTCTGCCAAATGTGACACAGTTCATCATTTATAACTCCTCCAGGATAAGCTTATCATTCTTTAGAATTCAATTTAGTTGGTTATCTTGTGAAAATTGCTATGTGATGTGTTCAATAGTAAGTTCTAATTTTATAGATTATCCCGCTTTCTCTCATTGTTAGGGTGAGAGAGACTCTCATTGTTAGGGTGAGAGAGATGTCTCTTGCAGCTTTTTGCATCTTAACTATAAGCAGAAAAAGAAGTTCATATTTGATGGCTTTTAAAAAAATCTATATAAGAGAGGGAGACAAGATGGCATAGGAGTAGAGGACCCTATTTCAACCAGCCCCCTGAATTGAGCTGGATATCTGCCAGACCCTCTGAACACCCACAAAATCAGTCTGAGATGTAAGAAGATATATTAGGATCTATGCCACAGAATATCTCTGGTGGCTGGTTCTGAGGCATGAAGTGGGGACCCATGATTCTGAGGGCAGATATTGGAAGATAAACAGAAGGGGGAGGGAGCCGCCATAAGTACTGATGCCAGGAAGGTGAAATAACACAGGATCACAAAAGTGAACCATGCTGGGCACTAGGTAAAGACTTTCAGACAAGTAGCACACTGAGAAATGGACTTCAGGGCAGCCCCCAGCCTGAAACCTGGAGCTGCAGGGGCACATGTGTGAACTGGGGGCAGGTGGCAGTTTTAGAAGCATAAAGGGCAGAGAGGTGCCTGGACCTGGAAGTGAGGGCCAGGAGTGCTGCTGTGGGTTACATGACCCATAACGTTGTGGTATTTGGGAAAACAGACAAAAATGAGTCAGTCTGGCCTGTAGGACTTTCTGGAGAACAGACTGTGATCTCTTTGTTCTGAGATAGAGGATTGGATATGGTCACTTCTGCTCTGACTCTCAGAAGAGATCAGAAAGCTGCCAGGGAAAGCAGTCAGAGAACAAAAGCCCCCCCCCCCCCCCCCCCCCCGCCACACACACACCAGTTTTCACTGAGCCCATCCCACCCCTGCCAGAGGGGGTAGGGCAATTCTGCCCAAACAGGGTTGCCTGAGTAACACTGCAGCAGGTCCCTCCCCTACAGTGGACAGGCTGAAAGAACAATAGGCCAATAGCCCTAAGGTCCCTAGAAAACAGGTGCATCTTGCTTGGGTTGTGGTCAATAGTTTGGACTCTGTATATTCCCTCAACCACCTCTCACCAGAATGACTAGGAGGAGGAACCCCCAACACAGGAAAACTTCAGAGACTGTGACCTTGGCCACAGAACTAATGGGTATGGATATAAGCAAGATTTTGGAAACAGACTTCAGGGTAACAGTTAGGCAGACAATAGCTAGGTTGGAGAAAACCATTAATGGCAACGTAGATTCTCTAAGGGCACAAGTGAGAGCTGGTCTGGCAGAACTTAAAAATGCTATCAATGAGATCCCATCTAATCTAGATACTCTAACAGCGAGGGTATGGCAAAGGCAGAGGAAAGAATTGGTGATCTAAAAGACAAACTGATAGAAAAGAATAGCAAGAAGAGACCTGGAACTAACACCTTAGAATCCATGAAAAGAGAATTAGAGAAATAAATGACACCATGAAATGTTCCAAAGTCAGAATTATTGGGATCCTTGAGGGGACAGAGAAAAAGAGAGGACTATAAGATATAGCTGAGCAAATCCTAGCTGAGAATTTCCCTAATCTGGGGAATGAAAAAAGTGTTCATGGCCTAGAGGCAGAGAGAATAACCCCCAATATCAAGGGGGGTAGACTGCCACTCCCACCCACATGTGATAATGAAACTTACCAATCTTAAAACCAGGGAAAACATCTTAAGGGCAACTAGGGGGAAGTGATTCCTTATGTACAGATGGTAGAACATCAGAATAACAGACCTGTCCACAGAAACCTGGCAAGCCAGAAAGGGCTGGCAAGACATACTCAGAGTATTAAATGAGAAGAACATGCAGCCAAGAATAATTTATCTGGAAGGGCTTTCAGTTAGAATGGATGGAGAGGTAAAGAGCTTCCAAGACTGGCAAAAACTGAAAGAAAATGTGACCACTAAGCCAGCCCTGCAAGAAATATTAAGGGGGGTTCTATAAAAGGAGAAAGACCACAAGAGTGATACAGAACAGAAATTTAGAGACAATCTATAGAAACAAGGACCTCAAAGACAACATGATGACAATAAAAGCATATCTTTCAATATCACTCTCAAGGTGAACGGCCTATAAACTCCCATAAAATAGTACAGGGTTGCAGATTGGATAAAAATATAGGATTGTGTACAGGCTGTACACAAGAGACTTATTTTGAACCTAAAGATACATCCAAACTGAAGGTGAAGAGATGGAGAACCATCTTACACGCCAACAGACCTCAAAAGAAAGCTGGTATAGCAATTCTCATATCAGTCAAATTAGATTTTTTTTTAAGATTTTATTTATTTATTTGTCATAGAGAGAGAAGCGAGACTGAGCACAGGCAGACAGAGTGGCAGGCAGAGGCAGAGGGAGAAGCAGGCTCCCCGCCAAGCAAGGAGCCCGATGTGGGACTTGATCCCAGGACGCCGGGATCATGACCTGAGCCGAAGGCAGCTGCTTAACCAACTGAGCCACCCAGGCGTCCCAAATTAGATTTTAAGCTAAAGACTGTAGTTAGAGATACAGAAGGACACTGCATCATTCTTGAAGAGTCTGTCCACCAAGAATATCCAACAATTGTAAATATCTGTGCCCCCAACATGATAGCAGCCAACTACATAAGCTAACTATTAATCAAAATAAAGAGACATATTGATGATAATATGTTAATTGTGTAGGGGAGCTTAACACTCCACCCTCAGCAACACACAGATCATCTAAGCAGAAAATCATAAAGAAACATGATCTTTGAATGAAACACTGGATAAGATGGACCTCATAGATATATACAGAACATTTCACCCTAAAACAACAGAATACTCATTCTTCTCAAGTGCATATGGCACTTTCTCCAGAATAGACCACATAGTTGGTCACAAATCAGGTCTCAACCAATACCAAAAGATTGAGATTATTTCCTGCATATTCTCAGACCACAATGCTTTGAAACTGGAACTCAACCACAAGAAAAAGTTGGGAAGGAATTCAAACACTTGGAAGCTAAAGACCATACTGTTAAAGAACGTTTGTGTCAACTGAGAAATCAAAGAATAACTTAAACAATTCATGGAAATGAATGAGAATGAAAAAGCATCGGTCCAAAACCCCTGGGATATGGCAAAGGCAGTCTTAAGGGGGAAATACATAGCCATCCAAGCCTCACTTAAAAAAAAAAGAAAGAAAGAAAAATACATCCTAAATACACAAACTCTCTCTACACCTTAAAAAAAGATTCAACAACAAATTAAGCCTAACCCATGCACAAGAAGGGAAATAATTAAGATTAGAGCAGAGATCAATGAAGTAGAAACCAGAGATACAGTAGAACATATCAACGAAACTAAAAGCTGGTTCGTTGAAAGAATTAATAAGATCAATAAACCACTGACCAGATTATTCCAAAAGAAAAGAGAGAGGACCCAAATTAATAAGATTATGAATGAAAGGGGGAGTTCACGACTAACACCAAGGAAATAAAAACAATCATCAGAAATTATTATCAACAGCTATATGCCAATAAGTTAAGCAACCTAGAAGAAATGGACGCATTCCTGGAAACCTAAAAACTTCCAAGACTGAAACAGGAAGAAACTGACAACTTGAATAAACCAATAACTAGTAACAAGATTGAAGCAGTTATCAAAAACCTCCCAAAGAGTAAGAGCCCAGGACCTGCTGGATTCCCTAGAAAATTCTACTGAACATTCAAAGAAGAAATAATACCTGTATTCCTGAAGCTGCTTCAAAAAATAGAAATAGAAGGAAAACCAGACTCATCCTATGAGGCCAGCACTACCCTGATCCCCAAACCAGGCAAAGACACCATCAAATAGGAGAATTTCAGACCAATATCCCTGATGGATATGGATGCTAAAATTCTCAACAAGATCCTAGCTAATAGGATCCAACAGTACATTAAAAAGATTATCTGGGGCGCCTGGGTGGCTCAGTTGGTTAAGCAACTGCCTTAGGCTCAGGTCATGATCCTGGAGTCCCCAGATCGAGTCCCACATCAGGCTCCCTGCTCAGCAGGGAGTCTGCTTCTCCCTCTGGCCCCTCCCCTATCATTCTCTCTCTTGCTCTCTCTCAAATATATAAATAAAGTCTTAAAAAAAGGGGGGGGGCGCCTGGGTGGCTCAGTGGATTAAGCCGCTGCCTTCGGCTCAGGTCATGATCTCAGGGTCCTGGGATCGAGTCCTGCATCGGGCTCTCTGCTCAGCAGGGTGCCTGCTTCCCTCTCTCTCTCTGCCTGCCTCTCCATCTACTTGTGATCTCTCTCTGTCAAATAAATAAATAAAATCTTTAAAAAAAAAAAAAAGATTATCCACCATGACCAGGTGGGATTTATCCATGGGATGCAAGGGTGGTTCAACATTTTCAAATCAATCAATGTGGTAGAACAAATTAATAAAAGAAGAGAGAAGGACCACATGGGCCTCTCAATTGATGCAGAAAAAGCATTTGACAAGATACAGTATCCATTCCTGATTAAAATGGTTCAAAGTATAGGGATAGAGGGAGCATTCTTCAATTTCATAAAATCCATCTACGAAAAACCCACAGTGACTATCATTCTCAATGGGGAAAAGCTGACAGCCTTCTCCTTGTGATCAGGAACACGACAAGGATGCCCACTATCGCCACTCTTGTTCAACATAGTACTAGAAGTCCTAGCAACAGCAATCAGACAACAAAAAGAAATAAAAGGTATTCAAATTGGCAAAGGAGAACTCACACTCTCTCTCTTTGCAGATGAAATTATGTTTTATGTGGAAAACTCAAAAGACTCCACCCCCAAATTACTAGAACTCATACAGCAATTCAGTAATGTGGCAGGATACAAAATAAATGCACAGAAATCAGTTGCTTTCTTATACACTAACAATGAAATTGTAGAAAGGGAAATTAGAGAATCGATTCCATTTACTTTAGCACCAAGAAGCATAAGATACCTTGGGATATATCTAACCAAAGAGATAAATGATCTATATTTGAGGAACTATAGAACACTCATGAAAGAAATTGAAGAAGACACAAAAAGATGGAAAAACATTCCATGCTCATGGATCAGAAGAATAAACATTGTTAAAATGTCTATATTGCCTACAGCAGTCCATACTTTCAATGCTATCCCGATCAAAATTCCACCAGCATTTTTCAAAGTGCTAGAACAAACAATCCTAAAATTTGTATGGAACCAGGTAAGACCCTGAATTCCTAAGGAAATGTTGAAAAAGAAAAACAAAGTTGGGGGCATCACATTGCCTTATCTCATGCTATATTACAAAGCTGTGATCACAAGACAGCATGGTCCTGGCACAAAAACAGACACATAGACCAATGGAACAGAGTAGAGAGCCCAGATATGGAACCTTAACTCTATGGTTAAATAATCTTTGACAAAGCAGGAAAAAATATGCAATGGAAAAAATGGACATCTATATACAGAAGAATAAAATTTGACCATTCTCTTATGCCATACACAAAGATAAACTCAGAATGGATGAAAGACCTCAAGGTGAGACAGGTATCCATCAAAATCCTAGAGGAGAACATAAGCAGTAACCTATTCGGCCTCAGCCACAGCAACTTCTTTCAAGATATGTCTCCAAAGGCAAAGGAAACAAAAGCAAAAATGAACTTCAACACTTCATCAAGATCAAAACTTCTGCACAGCAAAGGAAACAGTCAACAAAACAAAGAGGCAACCCATGGAATGGGAGAAGATATTCATAAATGACACTACAGACAAAGGGCTGATATCCAAGATCTTTAAAGATCTCCTCAAACTCAACACCCAAAAAAAGAGATAATCAAGTCAAAAAATGGGCAGAAGACATGAACAGACACTTCTCCAAAGAAGACCTTCAAATGGCTAGCAGACACATGAAAAAATGTTTATCATCATTAGCCATCAAGGAAATTGAAATCAAAACCATGTTGAGATACTACCTTACACCAATCAGAATGGCAAAAATTAACAAGGCAAGAAACTACAAATGTTGGAGAGAATGTGGAGAAAGGGGAACCCTCTTACACTGTTGGTGGGAATGCAAGTTGGTGCAACTAGTTTGGAAAACAGTGTGGGGTTTCCTCAAAAAATTAAAAATAGAGGTACCCTATCCTATGACCCCACAATTGCACTACTGGGTTTTTATCCCAAAGATACAGATGTAGTGAAAAAGGGCCATCTGTACCCCAATGATTATAGTAGCAATGTCCACAATAGCCAAACTGTGGACAGAGCCGAGATACCCTTCAACAGATGAATGGATAAAGAAGATGTGGTGCATATATATAATGGAGCATTACTCAGCCATCAGAAAGAATGAATACCCAATGGGATTGGAGGAGATTATTCTGAATGAAATTAGTCAAGCAGAGAAAGTCAATTATCATATAGTTTCACTTACACATGGGAACATAAGGAATAGCATGGAGGACATTAGAAGAAGGAAGGAAAAAATGAAAGGGTGGATATTGGAGGGGGAGATGAACCATGGGAAACTGTGGATTCTGAGAAACAAACCAGGTTTCTGGTGATAGGTATTAAGGAGGGCACGTATTACATGGAGCATTGGGTGTAATATGTAAACAGTGTATCCTGGAACACTACATCAAAAACTAATGACATACTATATTGGTGACTAACATAACATAATAAAAAAATTTTTAAAAATCTATATAGATGTAAGGCAAGGATATCTGCTAAGAGTGAATGGTCTGAGGGTAGTATGGAAAATTTTAAGGGTATAAAAAAAGTTGGATTTAGCTACTGTAGGTAAAGAAAGAAAAAACAAATTAGAAGAATATGAAAATTTGGCCAATTAGATTGAAGATATGTATGAGGCTGATATGTATAATTTGACATGGGCACTAATCTGTATCATTGTGAAATATTCTCTGGCACCACTCTGTACTAGAATCCAAGTGGGGAGAATTAGATCAATTTGAATAGTAAATGAAACAAGATGGGATTGGGAGGGAGACAAACCATAAGTGACTCTTAATCTCACAAAACAAACTGAGGGTTGATGGGGGGAGGGGGTTGGGAGAGGGGGTGGGGTTATGGATATCGGGGAGGGTATGTGCTATGGTGAGTGTTGTGAAGTGTGTAAACCTGGCGATTCGCAGACCTGTACCCCTGGGGATAAAAATATATGTTTATAAAGCTGTAAAAAAAAAAAAAAAAGAAAGAAAGGATGAATCCCCAAGTTTTGTAGCAACATGGACGGGACTGGAAGAGATTATGCTGAGTGAAATAAGTCAAGCAGAGAGAGTCAATTATCATATGGTTTCACTTATTTGTGGAGCATAACAAATAGCATGGAGGACAAGGGGAGATGGAGAGGAGAAGGGAGTTGAGGGAAATTGGAAGGGGAGGTGAACCATGAGAGACTATGGACTCTGAAAAACGATCTGAGAATTTTGAAGGGGTGGGGGGTGGGAGGTTGGGGGCACCAGGTGGTGGGTATTGTAGAGGGCACGGATTGCATGGAGCACTGGGTGTGGTGCAAAAATAATGAATACTGTTATGCTGAAAAAAAAATAAAAAAATTAAAAAAAAAAAAAAAAGAACAGTGGATTTACACAGTTATGAAGTTGTTTTACTCTAGCTTATAAGATAATAAAGTCAAAAAATTGGAGGATACTAGTTGAAATAATTTAACAATGTATATATTTGTTAAAGAAAGAATTGAAGACAGGAAATAGCTGATGGTTTGGAAGAAAATAGAGCACTCAAATCAATGGCAGACATAAAATGTGTTTCAGGAGTATTACAGTTTAGGAGGCAGGAGAACTGGGAGGCTAATGTTCAATGAGTTATCCATATAGCGGATGTCCACCAGCTTGATGGCAAAACATGAAACACAAAGAATATGATACATGGGAGAAATTCCTTAATGAATGAGAGCAAGCAATGAAAAAGTGGTCTGGAAGCACTTTGATGAGCATGAAAGACACACAGAGATCCTAATAATGAGTTATGTGAGCAATGGTGGTATTTGTCACACACATTTTGCCCTCAGGGAAGAGAGGTGGAGGAAACATTCAGAAAAGAGATTGAGAATTCCAGAGGGACTGGTAGAAAGCTTTGGAAAGGAAGACAGTAATTGACATTTGAGTTAGAGGATAAACACAAGAAATAGGATAAGAATGACTGAAAGGTTACGTATTTGTTATGACGAGAAAGACCACAAGGACATAAGGCCTGAGGGGTTAAACAGATTATAAGCAGTTTTCCCAGAGTTTGTTACTGCATCACTTGTCCATGAGAGGCATATCCAACTTATTTGTAGGTCCTAGTTGTTCTGAATTGTGTTTGCTACAAATGGAGTCATCAACCACATAAAATATCAACATCAACTAGTTGATCATCAGGAAGAACCACATATTAAAAGCAGTACCTGCTTGTGTTTGGGGAAAATTTCGCTTCTTGAAGGATGTAATTGTAATTTTTCATACAATCTTCAGGATACAGAAAAAAAGTAAACTTTTCCTGGTCTAGGAAACTTTCTTTATCCTTTAAGATGATTTTGCATACTTTAGCATTAATTTTAGAATTTTTTGACAACTAACGTTAATTATTAGAAGGGTATATTACTCCCCTTTCTAGTTAAAATTCTAAGATCACATACATGTCTTTATCTTACTCCAACCCTCACTCCAGTTAATTTTCAAAGATAACATTTTTATACCATTTGAAAAACTTCTCTGATTTATGTAATTTATCATATTTCCAATATTTATTTCAATCAGGTCTTAACTCTCTTACATATGCCAAATTTTAATGTGGTGTGTGTGTGTGTGTGTGTGTGTATGTGTGTGTGTGTATAAAATCCAGTATATAATATAATATATATAATATAATATGTATATTATATTATATATTATGTATATATAATATATATAATATAACATAATATGTATGGAAACCTTGGCCTACCTGCTTATATTACTTCCACCACCACCAATGGTTGTATGGACTTAATGATATTACGTGTAAATCAAAAACATGAAAGGTTTCATGTTTCTGTAAATACCCCACATTAAGGCCATAAATTAGTAGTCTATTTTTCTGAGGGGCGTGCTAGTCTTAGATGTAATAAGGATGGAGAACAACAATTAATGAGTTGCTCAGAAATAATACCAGGGCCATCAAGAATCCTGGAAACTAAAGGTCAATTATCCCAGACACATTTTATGGATTCAGTAATAATTCTAAAGATATTTATGAAGTTTTTAGGAAATTAAGATTAGCCAAGGCAACTTTGAAGAAAAAAATGAGAAAGGACTTACTCTACCAGTGAGATTCGTTATAAAGAAGTGAGATTTGTGATAAATGTACCACATAAAAATAGTTTGGAGAGACACGCAGCCTGGTGGATTAGGATAAAAAAAATTTAGAAATCAACTAATATATAAATAGACATCTAATACATGACAAAAGTGAAATTGCACAGCAGTGGAAACAGAAAGACAAATTCGATAAATGGTTCTACATCAACTGGATATCCTTAATGAAAAAACGAAGAGGAAATAACTCCTACTTTATAACACACAGAAAGATCAAATTCATATTGATTGCAGATTTAAATCATAGAGGATAAAAAAATTCATGGATTGGAAAAATTAATAGTGTTCAAATGTCCTTTCTACCCAAAGCAATCTACAGAGTCAGTGCAATCTCTATCAAAATTCCAGTGCCATTTTTCACAAAAATAGAAAAAGATAATTAAAAAATAATATAGAAAAATATCTTTGCAATTTTGAATAGAAAAAAATTTCTTATACAAAATGCATAAAGAAAGATTATAATATGAACTGCATTCTACTTAAGAACCTCTAAATAGCAGAAGCACCCAGTCTGTTGAAAAAGCAAAGAAGGGCGCCTGGGTGGCTCAGTGGGTTAAGCCTCTGCCTTCGGCTCAGGTCATGATCTCAGGGTCCTGGGATCGAGTCCCGCATCGGGCTCTCTGCTCAGCAGGGAGCCTGCTTCCCTCTCTCTCTCTCTCTGCCTGCCTCTCTGTCTACTTGTGATCTCTGTCAAATAAATAAATAAAATCCTTAAAAAAAAAAAAAGAAAAGAAAAAGCAAAGAAAAGCAAAGAACGACATGATCATTTAAAAAGAGCATCATGGGGCGCCTGGGTGGCTCAGTGGGTTAGGCCGCTGCCTTCAGCTCAGGTCATGATCTCAGGGTCCTGGGATCGAGTCCCGCATTGGGCTCTCTGCTCAGCAGGGAGCCTGCTTCCCTTCCTCTCTCTCTGCCTGCCTCTCTGTCTACTTGTGATCTCTCTCTGTCAAATAAACAAATAAAATCTTTAAAAAATAAATAAATTAATTAATTAATTAATTAATTAAAAGAGCATCATTATTTACAAGCCTGAGAGCATGGAGAACTGAGAACAGACTTAATGAAGATATTTCAACACATGTAACAAAAGTCTTGTATTCAGAAATACAAATAACTCCTATAATTCAGTAAGAGAATGAACATCAATAGAAGTATGTGAATAGATTTGAATATGTGGTTTCCAGTGAGGATATCCACAAGGGCAATATATATGAGAAAAATATTCAAGTCCATTAGTAATCACAGAAATGCAATTAAAAACCAAGATGAGTACTTCAACACCAGAATGATCAAAATTACAAAGGGTTCAAACTGAGTGTTGGTAAAAACATGAATAAAGAATGGAAGTATAAATTTATAAATCTATTTTAGAAAATTACTTAGTTACTATCATCTAATATTCAAAATATGTACATCCTATGGCCCTAGAATTCCATCCCCACATATATATCCAATGTAAAAGTTTACATATGAGCCCAAAAGATATGTACAGTATTACTTTTATTTAGCAGCATTATATGAAATTGCCCAAATTGGAAATGATGCTGTTTCTTAATTAGAATAGATATATTAGAGCATATTCATATAACATGAAACTATAGAGCAATGAAAATGAATAAGACTTTGTAGCATGCAATAACATGATTAAATCTCACAAATGTACTATTGGATAAAAGAAGTAACCTGCAAAAAAACAAAAAGAAAAGAAAAAAAAGGAGGAAAATAGGAAAGAAGGGGAGGTGGGGAAGGAAGGAGAAAACACAAACTGAATGATTTCACATATGTAAAATTCAAAATAGGCAAAACTGGTCTATGCTAGTGAATGCTTTTAGGGAGAAAGAAGGTGAGAGAAATAAAAGAGATTTGGGGGGTGCTGGTCATTGTTCTATTTTTTGTCTTGGGTGGGAATTACATAAATGTGTTCATTATAAGTTAATCCATCCATCTATAC
This sequence comes from Lutra lutra, assembly GCF_902655055.1. NCBI lineage: Eukaryota > Metazoa > Chordata > Mammalia > Carnivora > Mustelidae > Lutra > Lutra lutra. The sequence goes on along the minus strand of NC_062279.1, from coordinate 25,968,035 downwards.
ACTAAGGATTTGCAAACTTACCCTGATGTTATCTTTCAGTAAAAGTTTAACTTAAAATATTCATTTCCAAATTGCAAACTAAATTAAAATACGTGAATCAGGGTTTAATTTCTGGAGAGCTACGTATTACCCAGTCCCTAATTACCCACTTTCTTTAAACATAACTTAGTTTGTTGCTTAGCTTTCATCAAAGTTTTTTTTTTTTAAAGATTTTATTTATTTATTTGAGAGACAGGCAGTGAGAGAGAGCATGAGCGAGGAGAAGGTCAGAGGGAGAAGCAGACTTCCCGTGGAGCTGGGAGCCCGATGCAGGACTTGATCCGGGAACTCCGGGATCATGACCTGAGCCGAAAGCAGTCGTCCAACCAACTGAGCCACCCAGGAGTCCCAGCTTTCATCAAAGTTTTAATTTTGTTCTTTTCTCTCCTGATTGAATGTAGACTCAACTGGCTTCAGTCCAACAAGCAACTCATTAAGGCTAAAGATTCTCTGTTCTCAGCATACCTGCTAATTTACAACTCCACTCAATCTTAGGAAGTTTATGACACCTTAGCTTTTTCCCATCAACAATATTTTTATTAATGTCTTCATAATTATAAAAGTACAGTATAATTTTTAATATTTCTACAAACCCAGCTGTAGATAATGCCACTGGCAAATTTGACTGGTCACTGACAGGCTTCCCCAACATAGGAGAATACAAAAAAACCATGCCTTCGCTGATACATAAAAACTTTGCATGTAAAAGTTATTATAATGATTTAAGTGTGTAACTTACTATAGTGTCAGTTGTTGAAAAGTAGAATACATTAAAATTAAGTATATCTAGTATAGTTTAGATTACTTTATAATAAATTGAATTTCAAATATCTACCTTTACTGTTTTCCTTAAGCAATGTCTAGTTTTTGTATATACTTTTTGTATATTTTATTCAAATAAGCTTAAAAAATAGTTTTCGGGCTACCTGGCTTGCTCAGTCAGCAGAACCATGCAACTCTTGATCTTGGAGTTACGGCTTCGAGTCCCATACTGGGGGTAGAGATTACATTAAAAGAAATCGTTTATTCTGGCCATAATGAATAAATGTTACTCTTGAGGCATAAAGAAAATAGAACTGTTTTTAGTTCTTTTCCCCTTCCCTCAAATTACTATAACTCGATACCTTATGTTTTCATAAATTTAGAGTATCATGCTTATTTAAACAAAACTAGACATGTTGCAATGTTTCTCAATATTTTAGTTTATTAATTTACTTTTTAAAGATTTTACTTATCTGAGAGAGAGAGAATGAGCAGTGGGGAAGGAGAAAGGGAGGGAGAGAGAGAAGCAGACTCCCTCTGAGCAGGGAGCCGGACACAGTGATTGATCCCAGGACCTGAAAATCATGACCTGAGCTGAAGGCAGATGCTTAACTGACTAAGCCACCCAGGCAACCTTATTTCTCAAGAAATAATTTCTCAAGAAATCTTCAGACAGGAGGAGCAGGATTATCAACTGTTTTGAACAATGTGTGACTCATGGCATTCTTCTATCATTAAAATAAGATATGACATAAGTAAGATAAAATAAAATCTTCCTTAATACAGTAACATTGTAAGTTGGTTTTAGGCTTTTTGGGCCTAATAGATATTAAGGGTCTCTCTCATGGGTTTCTTAAGCTCTTCATTTTATTAATGCTATTTTGACTATTAAAATGTCTTCTATAGTTATTTATTTTTATCTTTTCCATTATGATTTCTTCTTTTAGTTTTACATTTTAAAAATCTGATATATTTCCTTTACCCCACACACATACATATCCATTTAGAGTAAATATTTATTATTTTGTAATTTTAGATTTGATTATTTTTCTGTCTACATTTTTGTTGGGGGTCTGTATTAGGGGCCAGTGATTTTTTTCTATTACTTAACAAATTATTCCAGCAGTATTTTTTTTGTATATCTTCCTTCTATCTTTGTTTTGAAATGCTACATTGGATGTTTCTAAGATTTTCAATCCTTTGCCACTGATTTTATTCATGAGCAAGAACTATACTAACTTTATTTTTGCTTTCAAATATATATATATTTTTTTCAATTTTTTCATTTTTTGTTTTTTGTTTTTGAACAAGAGAGAGCACGTGAGTGGGGAGGAGGAGCAGAGGGAGAAGAAAGGAGAGAATCTTAATCAGGGTCCATGCCCAGTGCTGAGTCCCTTGTGAGCTTAATCTCATAACCCTGAGATCATGACCTGAGCTGAAATCAAGAGTCAGATGCTCAACTGACTGAGCCACCCAGGAGCCCCTATTTTAAATTATATGTTAATATTGCCCTTTACTCTTTTGCAAGTTTATTCAAAACCTTCTGAACTATTTTCCACCTATTTTTTGATGATTTTTAGAATCATCAGAGTCTTACAGGATGAGTAGGAGTGACCAGATGAAGATGGCAATGTCTATGTCAGGCACAGGAAGCCTCAGTTGAAAAGGCGTAACGAAATAGACCATGGAACTTGGTATGAATTGTAAATATCACAGTATGCTTGGACTGAATAATTTAACAAGGTGAGTGGCATAAGGTGGTGTTGGACACATAGTCAGGAGCACATAAAAGTGTATAAGGATCTTATTCTAAAGACAATAAAGGGTTTTAACGCAGGAGGAAACATGAACAGATGAGTGTTTTTATTTTAAAATTTTTTTTAAATTATTTATTTGAGAGACAGAGAGAACACATATGTATGAGCAGGGGGAGGAGGGGCAGAGGAAGAGAGAAAAACAGACTCCATGCTCAGCAGGGAGCCCAATACAGGGCTCAATCCCAGGACCCTGGGATCATGACCTGAACCAAAGGGAGATGCTTAAGTCACTGAGCAAACCAGGCTCCCCCAGAGCAGTGTTTTTAAAAAGATCACCTGGATAACATCAAAAATTGAATCAAGACGAGTGAGGAGTGAGACAGAGATGCTTTTATGATCAACATAAGAAATGTTAAAAGCCTTAATTAAGGTTGTGGGGCTGGGGAGAAGAATATGGAAGAAGAAAGTGCAAGAAGATGACTCAAGAGGTGTAAAAAACCCCATGATTTTAGTAACAATTATAGTCAGAGAAGAAAAGGGCAGGGAACAGAAGAGTCAAGGGTCACTTCCAGGTTTCTACTTTAAGATAACCAGGAGAGGTATATTTATTAGAGGCTGCCTAATAAGTTATACATGTAAGATACATAATGGTACATATTTAAAGAGAAATTTGAACTGAAGATATGCAATAGAATATGACCAACAGATAATGGTAAATGTATGTGCAGTGCTCAGAAGAACCAAGAAGAACAGTGATTTACATTGAGAGGTTATCTTCTGTAAATGGAGATCATGGGATTAGATAAGATTATTCTGAGAATATGGGAAGAAGTGGACTAGAAGGCTGATGATGAAAATACAAAACCACCCATATTTAAAAGAGTAACTAGCAGGAGAACCATCAAAAAAGGCAATAAGGAGAATGAGAATGAGCAGTCTGAGAAGTCAGAAGAAAAAGGAAAAGGAAAGAAAAGAAAAAATGGTTCCCTGAAAGATAGGGATGACATTTCAAGGAATAAAAGACAGCCACATTTTAAATGTTGCCTGGAAGGGATAAGATAAGAAATATGTGTACTTGATATCACATCTAGAACTCCACTACTTTTGTATGAGCAAGAAGTGGGGGAAGGAGACAAAGTCACTGTTTTGGAGAGAATTGATAGTAATTCCAATCAACTATTTATTCACTCAATGTATATTTTTTCCAGTGCTACTATGTGCCAGACATGGGCCTTTAGCAATGAACATATCAAATTCTCTGGCTTAATAGAGACTACCTTCTCCTCTGGGAAAGGATAAATCATGAAGAAACAATAAAGAGATAAAACATAAACGAAAACAGAGAAGTTCTCCCTTCAGGGTTTAAGAATAGGGTTGAAAGCAGGGAACGGAGAAGCATTATGAAGAAGAGCATTGTGGGAACAGGCCATGGTCCGTGGCTCCCAGACAGGTGCATGTGTGGTGGGAATGAGGCGTGATGTGAAGCCCGGGTGAAGAAAGGGAAGAGCATGCATGATGAGGGAAGAGAGGTGGGAAAGTTCTCAGTCATGTACAGCCTTGAGAATTTGGTAGTGAATTTTGAATTATTCTAAGTATGTTGAGGTGACATAGAAGGATTTAAACGATGACTGCATTGATTTGCCAAATTTTAATGGATTTTTTTTTAAAGATTCATTTATTTATTTGACACACAGTGAGAGATCACAAGTAGGCTGAGAAGCAGGCAGAGAGGGGGGGGAAGCAGGCTCCACGCTGAGCAGAGAGCCCGATGCGGGGCTCGATCCCAGGACCCTGAGATTATGACCTGAGCCGAAGGCTGAGGCTTAACCCACTGAGCCACCCAGGCGCCCCTGATTTGCCAAATTTTAAAAAGAATCATTCTATTCCTCTTTGGAGAACAAATTGTGGAAGCAATATATGGAGCAACAGTAAAATTCCGCGTGAGTAACTCTGCAGAAGGAAAAGGAGAAATTAGGGTGCTGGCAAGATTGCAATGACGGGGAGCGAGGGTTTAAATCTGAGAGACTGATCTGTTAAATGGTCTAGAGGAAGAGGAACCTGTGGAGAGACAGATGAAGACACCACCAAGGGTGACTGATGCTGGAAAGGTTGAAGGAAGAAAGCTTAGATTTGGGCCAAAGGAAGGATGACTCTTCCCCTGACTTAGAAAAAAGGGAAAAGAAGGGAAGCCACTTAAGCTAATTTTATAATGGACTGTCGAGAAGTTGCAAATGTCTTCGTCTGTTTTCTCCATATAGTAGGTGGGAAAGTTCAGAATGGAAAAGGAAAAAAGCAGGGAAAATGGGAAAAATTGAGATTAGAAACACGCTGAATGATTGCCAAACATATTTAAAGCCCGATTGGAAACTGAGGTGATATATTTGATGACACAAGCATGTGCTTGTCATTTGGCATAATCACTTATTGTCATGTGTTTCTATCCTTATGGTGGGCCTTAAACTATTGTCCCAACACTAGACATGTTTGATAGCCATGCCCAAAAAACACTGTATATTGACCTTATTATTATTTTCTGTTAATTTTTTGTTTTCCTAAAATATGATTTATTTAACAGATTGTTTTAAAGGGACAATGCTCATAATTATAATTAGATCAATATTTCACATCCATCACACGAAAAATGTTTTGTATAAAGAAGTAAAGATAGGGGCGCCTGGGTGGCTCAGTGGGTTAAAACCTCTGCCTTCAGCTCAGGTCATAATCCCAGGGTCCTGGGATCGAGCCCCACATTGGGCTCTCCGCTCTGCAGGGAGCCTGCTTCCTCTTCTCTCTCTCTCTGCCTGCCTCTCTGCCTACTTGTGATCTCTGTCTGTCAAATAAATAAATAAAATATTAAAAAAAAAAAAAAGAAGTGGGACGCCTGGGTGGCTCAGTTGGTTGGACTACTGCCTTCGGCTCAGGTCATGATCCCGGGGTCCTGGGATCGAGTCCCACATCGGGCTCCCAGCTCCATGGGGAGTCTGCTTCTCCCTCTGACCTTCTCCTCCCTCATGCTCTCTCTCACTGTCTCGCTCTCAAATAAATAAATAAAATCTTTAAAAAAAAAAGAAGTAAAGATAAAATGCTCTAAATTTAGATATATCAAATCTCATGACAGAAGATATTTCATAAAAAGTTTCACTGTACACAACCTATTGCTAATAAACTATGAAGTCTGGAATTTTATCTCTATTACATTAAGTGCTTAAGGACTAAATATCAATGTTCATTGAGGGTAAGGGAATTAAAATTACACATTGAAAGAGTGACTGACTTAGATAGAAATAATCTAAAGATATTTATACTTCAAGAGTCCTGGTTTAAGGAAGAAACATACTGGGGAGAGATCTCATTTTAGAAAAAAAAATGTGTATATCTTCACACTTATTCTATTACATTAGAATTTTCTCAGAAACAGGTATTGCATTGTAAAATTTAATGGCATAATGAAGAAAGACCTGACCTCTGATTTTATTATAATATTTTATACCTCTGGTGTATTTTTATTTCTAAGAACTTAGAAGGCTGGAGTGCCTGGGTGGCTCAGTGGGTTAAAGACTCTGCCTTTGGCTCAGGTCGTGATCTCGGGGTCCTGGGATTGAGCCTCACATAGGGCTCTCTGCTCAGTGGGGAGCCTGCTTCTCCCTCTCTCTCTCTGCCTGCCTCTCTGCCTACTTGTGATCTCTGTCTGTCAAATAAATAAATAAAATCTTTAAAAAAAAAACTTAGAAGGCAAGTATATAAGAAAATATTTAATCTAACCAATCCCAAATGTGTATTTTTACTTTTTGTAATATTATCTGAATTAGCTTAGTGTAGAAATTAATGTTGATTTGGGTACAAAGCTAAAAATAGAAATATTTTTTCCAAATTTCTCAACTAAACAAGTGCAATGAGCATGAAGATTTCAAGAGCTTTCTTACTCCCAGATAATTTGATGTGCTTCATTGCCATGCACTTAAGCTTATGTGGACAGCAGGGGTAGTGATCTCCTCCTGGGAAGAGTAAAATGATCCATGATAAAGAAATAAGGTAAGAACTGTGTTTCATTTAACAAAAATATCAGAGCAGACAGACTCTTATGCTTATACATAGCATATTCCAGAATACACTATGTAAATTAAAATGTGGATTGTGTAGTTTGTTCCAAGTATTCTCCTATTGCCCTCAGTCTTACTCCTTCTACAAGTTTTGTCAGCATGTGAAAAAGTGTGGTCACCCAAGGACCAGTTAGCACCACCCAGGGGGAGAATGTGTCTTCTATATATTCAAGACTGGACTTTAATATTAAGGTAATGAATAAGAAGGGCTGTCTCAGCCAGCTTTAGAAAGCCGAATTACCTCTCTGAGAATCCAGGAAATAACATGAAAGGAAAACCTAGTCCTAGGTAGGAGGTTTAAGTACTTTCACAAAATATTAGTATCACACTGATTATTTTCAATGGTCTACCCGATAGTATGAGGATGTACATCTCACCTGGGGGGCATCAGAAAACACTGTTATCGTCCCCAAATATACAACACTCCAAAGTGTGTACCTGAGTAAAGAAAAACATAGCGGACTCTAGCTTCTACGCACACGTGGTGATTTGCAGGGCTGACAGGGTGATGGTGGGGGGATTAGCCTGTGCAGCTACTGAGTTCTTTAGACTGTCTCCTACAACATTCTCTTTTTGCCACTTCAGAAATTGTACCCAGGCTTTGGCACACAACTTTAGAAGCCTAATTTATGCTTTCTCCCCTAGAAATTGAACATTTGAAGGTACTTCTCAGAAGTCTTCTAAAGAAGAGCATAAATAGGTTTTACAATTTTTAGAAATTGAATGTTATGTGAATCTAAAGAAAATCTGAAGCTTTATTCTAATTAATATTGAGTCCTCTGCCCAGAGGAAGGAAATGACTACAGGACACTAGGCTATATTTCCTTATACTTAACTCCCAAACTTGACCAACACAGCAATTAAAAACCTCAGTGGAGGGATCACTGTGTGTTATTTTACAGGAATTTGTAAGCATCTGCTATCAAACATTACCATTTAACTACAAAAATTCAAGTGGTTTATAGGAAATAGTAACCATAACCTTTATTTTAATTTTATTCCTAACATCTTTCCAATTATTATATTTCCTTATAATGTTGTACACAACTTCTAGAAGTACACCAATAAGTATTGAATGCTGATTTAAACATGATTAATTTATTTCATATTAAAATAGAGAATATATGTTTTAAAATTTACCTTTCCTTCTTATTTCTTTTCCTTCCTTGCCTTTCTTTCTTCATTTCTTCTTCCCATCAGAGGTCCCAAAATGATCAAGTAAGTTTTCAGAAAATATATTCCTAACAAAGAGAATCTCCCCTGCCTATCAATCACCTAGTTCATGATTAAATAGGATATCACCATTCTATCTACTTGGAAACTTTCTGAAAAGGAATGCATATATGAGTTCCATAAATGCTCATAACATTAAAAAAAAAAAAAGGGAATGTAAGAAATGGCCATAAAAGACTACTCTCCCATGTCTAGAATTCTGGGTTGAGTTATAAATTTTAGATGCTATCAGTGATTATCATTCTCTTGCCTTTTTTCCACACATTGTAATCTAAAGTAAAAATAATGTTAAACTATAAAATAAGAGGAATGTAGGCATCCAGGTTCAGTTTTTCCTCATGACAATTTTGATGTGCTTTGTATTTTGGATATAGAAGTTCCTTCAAAAAGTGTCTAGTTTTGTACTGGATATTATTCTTGACCTGCTGGTGTCCTAAGCATGTATTAAGTCTACCTGTTTGGTTATCTAGCATTTATTTTCAACACCATTGGTCCCTAGAGGAAGGGCTGTTCATACTTATGATTCTCTGCCTCCTCCTAGATAAACCACTTCTTCATTGTCCAGAATTCTCTTTTGTGGGCTTGTGATATATCTGTAGACCGATCAGCAGAAATTTATTGAGCATCCACGGAGAAAGAGGAACCCTCCTACACTATTGGTGGGAATGCAAGCTGGTGCAACCACTCTGGAAAACAGCATGGAGGTTCCTCAAAAAGTTAAAAATAGAGCTACCCAATGACCCAGCAATTGTACTACTGGGTATTTACCCTAAAGATACAAACGTAGTGATCCGAAGGGGCATGTGTACCCGAATGTTTATAGCAGCAATGTCCACAATAGCCAAACTATGGAAAGAACGTAGATGTCCATCAACAGATGAATGGATAAGAAGATGTGGTATATATATACAATGGAATACTATGCAGCCATCAAAAGAAATTAAATCTTGCCATTTGTGGTGATGTGAATGGAACTAGAGGGTATTATGCTTAGCGAAATAAGTCAATCAGAGAAAGACAACTATCATATGATCTCCCTGATATGAGGAAGTGGAGATGCAACGTAGGGGGTTTGGGAGATAGGAAAAGAATAAATGAAACAAGATGGAATTGGGAGGGAGACAAACCATAAGTGACTCTTAATCTCACAAAACAAACTGAGGGTTGCTGGGGGGAGGGAGGTTGGGAGAGGTTGGTGGGGTTATGGACATTGGGGAGGGTATGCACTATGGTGAGTGCTATGAAGTGTGTAAACCTGGCGATTCACAGGCCTGTACCCCTGGGGATAATAATACATTATATGTTTATAAAAAAATTAAAAAAAAAGAAATTTATTGAGCATCCAACAAAAGAAACTAGAGTAGGTACTACATATAGGGGAAAAAAAGGCAAAAAATTCCTTTTCCCTCAGATTTTTTTTTTAATTAAACTGTTGAAATGACAAATGAGCTAGATAAAAAATGAATGATATAAGCCCCAGGATTTAAAAAGACAATAAAACTCATTCTGGGTTCTATTTCTCTTGGAGAAATTCAGACTTGATCCATCTTGAAAGATAACTAAAGTGTTTCATAGACAAGGAAAAATGGACTAATTGTTCATGATATCTAAAAAGTATGGACAAAGAGAACGTAGAAATCCTGTTTGAAGGCTGGTAAATGATTAGCTGAACTAACGGCCTTTAAAAAGTGAACAGGGGGAGATAAGTATATTAAATACATTAATCCACATTAAAAAGGGCCTCAAGTACACTGCCAAGGAATTTGGTCTAAATGAGGAAATACTGAAGTCTTTTAACCAGACAAGGACATGACTAAAGCAGTGCTTCTGGAATGGCTTAGCAGCAATGTACAGGGTGTATTGGAATCAGGAGATCAAGCTATTTTACCCCACTTATTATTACCATTCTCTATATTATAAAGTTTTGGAACAAGTCAAAAACTCCCTTCATAATCTGAGGGCTCTCCAGTTCATTTAGAATGGAACTATAATTCTCAATAGCATGAAATCCTCTTGACAGCAGCTGTCAGATCAGGAAGCTTCCCTTAAAGCTATTCCACATGTTCACATCCCTGAATGGGCCTACCACACCCAGGACACTACACAAGATGTTCACCTAAGGACAAAGTTTGCAATTCCAAACTGTTTCCTTTTGAACTGAAACTTTGCATTATATGAAGATGCCCTTGACTTTTAAGAGGTTTTCATACTGTGATTGATTCCTTTCTGGTTTCAGTTCTTTTTCCCCAGTGTTCTGAAGGGATACTGCTTTCCACTATATATTATCATAGATACCAGTCACTTTCATATGTTTCTCAAATTCATTCCACTCGGCTTTTAAATGCCAATCAATTATGAGTACCTGTGATAAAGAACAATTAAAGCAATATTGTCTCAATTAGGTTGTCTGTACTTTTGACAAGATTCTAGTCTTCTAAGAATTCATAGACTCATTGACTGATATTATATAGTGTAGTAGATGCTGTTAACTGTTTTCCAAAATTTGGCTCTTCAATTTCCTAGGGATTCAATTCCACTTATTTTCAAATCTGCCTTAAAGTTAAATGTTGCCATGGAACCAGACTGAAACCAACAGAATGTGGTCAGAAGTGATGAGCATTATTTGAGCCTAATCCCTAAAATCTCATGTATACTTGTCATGTTCTTCACATCTATGAGAAGCCAGAAATGGGATAATACCAAAGTTGACTTCATAAATACACGCAGAGGATAATATAATCTTTACTAACCCAGATTCCTAATGACTTTGAGGAAATACATCATCCCACTGTTCTGCCCACCTGTCCACTACTAGTTCATGAATAATAAATCAACTTCTATTGTTATAGAAGTTCCATTCTATTCTATTCTCTTGTACTTTGGACCACTATGAATTTTGGGAACTATTTGTTTTATAGAAGTTAATCTAGCATAATTATACACAAACAACAACTGGTTTGTTCTATTGTGAATAACACCAAAATAGTTTTAAAAGAATGCAAATTCTTGTAAAGTTTCTTTTTAACAATACATTTATGTTTAGCAAACTTTAAAAATATAGAAACTAAAGGGGGCCATAGCTACATGATTTTTAAACATTTGACATATACAACATAATTGGGCATATTTAGATGACTAATCACTGTCAATGATTCCTTATTAGTTAATATGTTGGGTTAAAAATAACTTTGGTTAATTGACCAGGATTGCTTCAAATACATATGCAACATGTTGTGTATGCCACACAGTTACTTCTAATAAGTATCCTTTCTAAATATGTTAAGAAAGAAAAAAAAAGAAAATGTCCAAGATGCTAACGGGATGGCTAGGACTACACATTTCACATCTACCTCTACCTCTTTAAATATTAAGAAAAAAATGTAAACAGTGTTACACAATTATGTTCCATTCATAATTTCAGTCATTAAATTTCATTAAATTTAAACATCCACTTGGTAACTAGCTGATCTCTCTCTGTTTTCATCTCAGAGTGATTTAAGTGTTGTGAAAACACACATATTCTCTCCCTGCTTTTCTTTCTTTCTGTGTACAGGTGAGGAACATGATATAAAATGGACCTTTAGAAAGTTTAGAAAGTTGGGTTTTCATAGGGTGTTTGACAGCTGCAATTGAATAATATCTTTTCTAACACATTGTATTAATAAAATTCTTTTCTTAGAGCTACCTTCACACTAGGCTTGGCTTTTTGTTGTTGCTGGTTGGGTCTTTTTTTTTTTTTTTTAAAGATTTTATTTATTTATTTGACAGAGAGAGATCACAAGTAGACGGAGAGGCAGGCAGAGAGAGAGAGAGAGGGAAGCAGGCTCCCTGCTGAGCAGAGAGCCCGATGCGGGCCTCGATCCCAGGACCCTGAGATCATGACCTGAGCCGAAGGCAGCGGCTTAACCCACTGAGCCACCCAGGCGCCCTGGTTGGGTCTTTTTTATTTGTTTTGGTTGATAATTAGAGATCACAGATGATGAAGTCCGTGGTCAACAATATTTTAAGATCTTTACTTTCAGGCACAAGTCTAATATTTAAAATTATATTTTGAAATAGTAGCCAATTAAAATTTGAACATTAATTACAAATGCAATAATAGTATCAACATATGTTTGATTCTCGGATTTTTATGATAAACTTCCCAGCAATATTGTGTGTGTGTGTGTGTGTGTGTTTGCTTGTATTATTTACTTGTGTGCTTGAATTGGCCTTTATCTCAAGAATTTTGTGACTTCCTCACATTTATTTCATCTTAAGTGAGAGATGGTTTACATGTATTTACTAAAGAATTTTCTTTTCGCTTTTTTCTTTTTTCACTTTTCTGTCCTCTTTGTAGTGTTATTGATTATACAAGTGATCCAATTAAATGTGATTAATAATTGTGTTCTCATTTCTTATATAGTGCTGAAGACACATCTGCAAATCACTGGTCAAAATACACTGCCAAACACTAACAGTGAAGTCATCTTAAATATGACATGTGAGACCCTATTCATGTCACTTAAATAATTTTAATGGATTCTAACATATACATTCTCATCAGTATTGAATCTAAACCACTTGTTGATATTTGATACTAAAGGATTAAGAAAATATGAGGACAACTAAGCAGTGAATCATTCAATCATTGTCCTGATTCCATCATTCTGTACCTAACAATAGAAATATAATTGTTCTTTCTCAGCCCCATATTCCTAATAACAAATGTGAATTCCTTATCTCCTCCTTCTTTTTCCTTCAGTGTTAAACATTATTCAGTACTGTCATTAAAAAAAAAAGATGACAATGTAAAAATACTCTAATACTTAATTAAGGTTTTATGCTATGAGAGCATTTTTAGATGAACAAAATTACCTTGGAAGAATGTAAAATGTTTTTACAGTCAAAAGAAGCCTGATTTTAACTATTATTATTTTTATTAATCATACACAACATAGATTAGATAATACAAAATATTAATTGGTACTTCCGGGGAAGATAGCAGAGTAGGAAAATCTTAAGTTTACTTCATTCACTATTGCAACTAGATAACACTCACATCAGTGTAAATAACTGAGAAAATGACTCAAAGAATGACAGAACAGACTCTCCACAGTTAACTGTAGATAAGAGGCTACTTTGAAGAGGGTAGGAAGAGAGGAGACATGGTCAGGAAACAAATGGACCCATGGGACTGTCAGTGGGAGGGAGGAACCTCACTGGAGTGGAGAGGGGAGAAGAGTAGATCCTCAAGCCAGATACCCCAGACATGGGAGGGTCCATGTGATGAACACAAATCCCTATAACATATGGTTTTGAAAACCAGAGGGGCCCAATAATCAATGGAGCTTAATGCCTAATTACTTTAAAAATCAGTAGGCTCCATTTTTGGAAAGTGGAGGGACAGAGTTCCCACCCTTAAAGAGGCTACACTACAAACAGACCCACAGTATACAGCATAGAAGCAGCTATTTGAAAAATGTGTGGGGTATACAGGAAGCAGATTTATTTTCTACTCTCAGAACAATGTGCTGACAGGGATTGTGGGAGATCTCTTTAAGAACAAAAGAGCTGTCAGGTGCCATTTCTCTCTTGTACCCCCAGCCTAAACATACAGACACCTGCAAGGACAAAATGGTGCCAATACTCACTACCTAACTTGATAATAGCATGCCCCACCCCTGCATTCTCCTGTAGATATACTCCTCCAGTCAGACTCCAGATCAGGTCTCCTTCCACAGCAGAGCTTACTGATCTTAGTAACATTATAGGCCCTGTCCCTGCATTCTTCTGCAGATCTGCCAATTCCATCCAAGCCTGAGGAGTTTTCCCTGGCAGCTACAGATCCCTTCCCACAGCAGACCGCCATGGACCTTGCTGGCACTGTATGCCTCACCCCCTCATTTTCCTACAGATCTACCTCCTCCAATACCCCCTGAGCTGTAACCCATCTAAAACCATCACAAACCTGGCAATGTACAAGCAGCCTTAACAAGAGCTGGCATTACCCCAAGGTGACTCCTGTAATATACCTGACAGAGAATTTAAAAAATTGGTCATAAAGACACTCACTGGATTTGAGAAATGAGTGGAGAACCTCAGTGAAACTCTCAATACAGAGATAGAAAACATAAATAAAGGACCAATTAGAGAGGAAGAACTCAAAAACCAAAATTAAAAATACATTACAGGGAATAAATAGTAAATTAGAGAAAGCAGAAGAGTGGATCAGCAACCTGGAGGACACAGTAATGGAAAGCAATCAAGCTGAACAAGAGAAAGAGGGAAAAAATAATAAAAAGTGAGGACAGATTAAGGGAACTCAGCAACACAATTAAGTATAAAAACATTCATAGGGATCCCAGAAGGAGAACAGAGAAAAGGGGGGAAAATTTATTTGAAGAAATAATAACTGAAAACTTCCCAAATCTGGGGAGGAAGCAGAAATCCAGATCCAGGAAGCACAGAGAACCCCCAACAGAATCAACTGAAGGAAGTCCACACCAAGACAGATTGTAATGAAAAAGATAAAAAGTACTGATAAGGAGAGAATTTTAAAAGCAGCAAGGAAAAAAACAAACAGTTAATACAAGGGAAATACCATAAGGCTACCAGCTGATTTTTCAGCAGAAACTATAGGTGAGAAGACAGTGGGATGATATACAATATACAAAGTGCTGAAAGAAAAAGAAAAAAATACTATACAACTAAGAAGTCTACCATTAGAAGCAAGTCTACCATTCAAAATGGAAGGAGAGATAGTCTCCCAGACAAACAAAAGTTAAAGAATTTCATGACTGCTAAATCATTCCTGTAGGAAATATTAAAGGAACTCTTAGAGTGGTAAAGAAAGACCATAACTATGAATAAGAAATGTAGAAAGCATAAATGCAGTAAAATTAAATATATCTATAAAAATCAGTCAAGGGATTTGTAAAGTAAAAGGATATAAAGGATGACATTATATACCTAAAATGGGGGGGGGGAGGAGAATGTGTTCAAACTTAAGTGACCATTAAATTAATATACACTGTTATATAGAGATTATGTTGTATATAAGCCTAATGGTAACCACAAATCAAAAACTGGTGATAGATATGCAAAAAGTAAAGTAAGGAATCCAAATATATCACTAAAGAAGGGGAGCAAACCAAGAGAAAGGAGAGCAAGAGAAGAAAGGAACAAAGAAGAACTACAAAACAACCATAATACAAGTAACAAAATGGCAGTAAGTACATACTTATCAACAATTACTTTGAATAAAAATGAACTAAATACTTCAATCAGAAGACATAGGGTGATGGAATGGATAAAAGAGCTCAAGACCCACCTATATGCTGCTTATAAGTGACTCAGTTAAGACCTAAAGATACATGCAGATTGAAAGTAAAGGGATAGAAGAGCATGTGTCATGCAAATGGAAGTGAAGAGAAAGCCAGGGTAGCAATACTTATATTACACATAATGAACTTTCTTTTTTGTTAAGATTCTTATTTATTCATTTGACAGAGAGAGACAGCAAGAGAGGGTATATAAGCAGGAGGAGTGGAGAAGGGAGTGCATTCTCCCCACTAGGCAGGGAGCCCTGATGTGAGGTTTGATCCCAGGACTCTGAGATCAGACCTGAGCCGAAGGCAGACGTCTAACCAACAGAGCCACCCAGGTGCCACATTAGACATAATAAACTTTAAAACAAAGACTATAACAAAACATGAAGAAAGAAACCATATAATCATAAAAGGAATAACCCAACAAGAAATGACAACAGCTGTAAATACTGATATACCCAACATGGGGGCATGAAATACATACAGCAGCTATTAACAAATATACCAGAACTAATAGATAGTAATACAATAATAGTAGGGGACTTTAACACCTGCCCCACCTACATCAATGGATAGATCATCCAAACAGAAAATCTACAAGGGAAGAGTGTATCTGAATGGCACATTAGACCAGATGGGTCTACAGATATATTGAGAAAATTCCATCCTAAAACAGTTGCACACATTCTTTTCAAGTGCACATGGAATATTCTCCACAATAGGTCACATGTTGGGCCATAAAACAAGTCTCCCACAAATTCAAAAGGACTAAAGTCCTATCATGCATCTTTTCCAATCACAACACTATGAAACTAGAAATCAACTACAAGAAAATAGAAACACATGGAAGTTAAATAACATGTTACTAAACAATGAATGGATCAACCAAGAAATCAAAGAGGAATTTAAAAAATGCATGGAGACAAATGAAAATGAAAACAAAATGATCCAAAATCCTTGGGATGTAACAAACACTACTCTGAGAAGTTTATAGCAATTCAGGCCTACCTGAAGAAGCAAGAAAAATCTCAGGTGAATAACTTAACCTTACACCAAATGGTACTATACAAAGAAGAATAAACAGATCTCCAAACAAGTACAATGAAGGAAACAAGAAAGATGAAATCAGAAATAAATGAAACAGAAACTGAAAAGTCAATAGAACAGATAAATGAAACCAAGGGTCATTCTTTGAAAAGGTCAAAATTGATAAATCTCCAGCCAGACTCATAAAGAAAGAGAAAGTGAGAGAGAAAGATCTCAAACAAAATCAGAAATGAAAGAGGAGGGGCACCTGGGTGGCTCAGTGGGTTAATCCTCTGCCTTCAGCTCAGGTCATGATCTCACGGTCCTGAGATCAAGCCCCACATCAGCCTCTCTGCTCAGCAGGGAGTCTGCTTTCCCCCTCTCTACGAGCCTGCTTCTCTGCCTACTTGTGATCTCTCTCTCTCTGTCAAATAAATAAATAAAATCTTAAAAAAAAATGAAAGAGGAGAAATAACAATCTCTACCACAGAAATACAAAGGATTATAGAAAATATTATGAAAAATTAAATGTCAACAAATTTGACAACCTAGAAAAAAAGGATAAATCCCTAGAAACATATAACCTACCAAAACTGAAGCAAGAAAAAAAATAGAAAATTTGTATATGGGACGCCTGTGTGGCTCAGTTGGTTAAGCAGCTGCCTTCGGCTCAGGTCATGATCCCAGCATCCTGGGATCGAGTCCCGCATTGGGCTCCTTGCTTGGCAGGGAGCCTGCTTCTCCCTCTGCCTCTGCCTGCCATTCTGTCTGCCTGTGCTCGCTCGCTCTCCTCTCTCTCTGACAAATAAATAAAATCTTTAAAAAAAAAAAAAAATAGAAAATTTGAACAGATTACCAGCAATGAAACTGAATCAGTAATCAAAAATGAAAACAAAAACTCCCAACAACAACAACAACAGCAACAAAATCCAGGACCTAACGGCTTCACAGATGAATTCAATCAAACATTTAAGAGGAGTTAATACCTACTCTTCCCAAACTATTTCAGAGAATAGAAGAGGAAAGAAAGCTTCCAAATTGCTTCTATGAGACTTGCATCACCCAGATACCAAAATCAGATAAAGACACAACAAAAAAGAGGATGGCAAGCAATATCTCTGATGAACATAGATGCAAATATCCTTAATGAAATATCAGCAAACCAAATCTAACAACACATAAAAAAATTATTTGCCATGATCAAGTGGGATTTATTCCTGGGGTGGAAGAGTGGTTCAATATTCACAAATCATCACATTAATAAGAGAAAGGATTAAAAACATGATGCATTCAATGGATGCAGAAAAAGCACTTAACAAAGTACAAATCCATTCATGATTGGAAAAAAAAAAAAGAAAGAAAGAAAGGTAGAGGGAAAATCCCTCAGGATGATAAAGTCCATCTATGAAAAATCCACAACTAACATCATATTCACTGGTGAAAAACTGAGAGCTTTTCCTCTAAGATAAGGAACAAGACAAGAATGTCCACTCTTACTATTTTTATTCAACATAGTACTGGAAGTCATAGTCACAACAATCAGATAAGAAAAAGAAATAAAATGTATCTAAACTGGTGATAAAGGAGTAAAACTTCTACTATTTGCAGATGACATGGTACTATATATAGAAAACCCTATAGGGACACCTGGGTGGCTCAGTTGTCAAGCCTTCAGCTTGAGTCATGGTCCCAGGGTCCTGGAGTCAAGCCCCACTTTGAGCTATCTGCTCAGGGGGAGTCTGCTTCTCCCTCTCCTACTGCCCCTGCTTGTGTTCCCTCTCTCACTGTGTCTGTCCTTGTCAAATAAATAAACAAAATCTTAAAAAAAAAAAAAAGAAGAAAAGCTTATATATAGATTGCACCAAAAAACTATTAGAACAAACAAACAAAAAAAAAGACAAAAAACCCTACTAGAACTGATAAATGAATTCAATAAAATCACAAAATTTAAAATCAATACACAGAAATCTATTGCATCTCTATAAACTAATAATGAAGTAGCAGAAAGAGAAATTAAGAAAACAATCCTGCACTAAAAATAACGAAATACCTAGGAATAAACTTAACCAAAGAGGTGAAAGACCTGTAAAACACAGATAAAAGAAATTGCAGATGACACTAAGAGATGGAAAGACATTCCATGCTTATGGATTGAAAGAACAAATGTTGTTAAAATGTCCATACTACCCAAAGCAATCTACAGATTTAATGCAATCCCTATCAAAATACCAGCAGCATTTTTCACAGAACTAGAACAAATAATCTTGAGATACGTATAGACCCATAAAAGACCCTGAATAGCTATAGCAATCTTGAAAAGGAAGAACAAAACTGGAGGTATCACAATCCCAGATTTCAAGATACAATAAAAAGCTGTAGTAATCAAAACAGTATAGTACTGGCACAAAAATGGACATAGAGGCTGGAGCAGAATAGAGAGCCCAGGAAAAAAACCAATGTTTATATGATCAATTAATCTACAATAAAGGAGGCAAGAATGTGCAATGGGAAGAAGTCTCAAAAAATGGTGTTGGAAAAACTGGAAAGCTATAAGCAAAAGAACGAAACTAGACCACTTTCCTACTCCATACACAAAAATAAACTCAAAATGGATTAAGGAACTAATTGTGAGATCTGAAACCATAAAATTCCTGGAAGAACACAGGCAGTAATGACTTTGACATCACTTGTAGCAACATTTTTATAGATATGTCTCCTCTGGCAAGGGAAACAAAAGCAAAATTAAACTACTGTGACTACATCAAAACTCAAGCTTCTGCACAGCAAAGGAAACAATCAACAAAACTAAAAGGCAACCTACTGAATAGGAGAAGATATTTGTAAATGACGTACCAATAAAGGGTTAGTATCCAAAATATATAAAGAACTTATACAACTCAACAACAACAAAAACAAAAAAACCCACAAATAATTCTATTTAAAATTAGGCAGAAGACATGAACAGATATCTCTCCAAAGAGACATACAGATGGCCAATAGACACAGGAAAAGATGCTCAACATAACTCATCATCAGGGAAGTGCAAATCAAAACCACAATGAGATATTGCCTCAGGCCTGTCAGAATGGTTAAAATCAATAAAACAAGAAACATCAAGTGTTAACAAGGATGTGGAGAAAAAGAAACTTTCATGAGACTGACAGTGGGTATGCAAACTGGCATAAGCATGGTGAAAACAGCATGGAGGTTAAAAATGTTTAAAAATAGGGGCACCTGGGTGGCTTAGTTGGTTAAAGTGTCTGCTTTCAGCACAGGTTATGATCCTGGAATCCTGGGATCGAGCTGGACTCCTTCCTGCCCCTCCACCTCTCCTCTTGTTCCTTCTTTCTCTCACTCTCAAATAATAAAAATAAATAAAATCTTCAAAAAAACTTAAAAAATGGAATTACTATGTGATCCAGTAATTTCACTACCCAAAGAATGCAAAAACACTAAATCAAAAAGATAATGCACCCCTATGTTTACTGCAGCATTATTCATAATAGTCAAATTATGGAAGCAACCTAAGTATCTATCAATAGATGAATGGATGAAAAAGAACTGGTAAATACATAAAATGGAATATTACTCAATCATAAAAAAGAATGAAACTTTACCATTTGCAACAACATGGTCGGATCTAGAGGGTATAATGTAAAGTGAAATAAGTCAGAGAAAGACAAATACCACATTATTTCATTCATATGTGGAATTTAAGAAACGAACAAAGAAAACAAAGGACAAAGGAAAAAAACAGACTCTTAACTATAGAAGCAAACCAGAGCGGAGGTGGGCGGGACAGATGGGTGAAAGGTGATGGGAATTAAGAGTACACTTATGATGAGCACTGAGGAATGCACAGAATTGCTGAATCAGCATATTGTACACCTTAAACGAATATTATACTGTAAGCTAACTAAGAATTTTTTTAAAAAGTAGGAGAAAAAAAGAAATTAATCGGCAATAATTAGTTTTTCTTATTTTTTTAAAAAAAGATTTTATTTATTTATTTGACAGAGATCACAAGTAGGCAGAGAGGCAGAGAGAGAGAGAGGGGGAAGCAGGCTCCCTGCTGGGCAGAGAGCCCGATGTGGGGCTTGAACCCAGGACCCTGGGATCATGACCTGAGCTGAAGGCAGAGGCTTTAGCCCACTGAGCAGCCACCCAGGCGCCCCAATTTCTCTTATTATATTTAAATTAAACACATACTATGCTTACTAAATGCAGCAGATTTTATATGCTTCTATTGCAGTGCATATTTTAATTTTTTTAAGTCCTTGGAAGGACTCCCTGGGATAAGCAGTATGCTTATGACCATGTTAATATGAGAAATCTGAGCATTGTTGATTTAGGTAACATGTCCAAGGGTAATGACCATTAAACAGCTGAGCTGGGATTTACACGCAGGCAAGCCTGAACAGACTTTAAGCTTTAACCTCTATGTTGTGCTTACTTGTCACACATTCAAATTGTAATGCTTTCTCAATCATCAAGCAAGCAATCAAACAATAATTAAATAACAAATACCACTACGCCTTTAGCTCTGGTTTCTCTACTTCCTTTCCACTGGCAGCTTTGTTACATATCTGTTCCGTGAAAACCAAATCAAGCAAAACGAAAGAAACGTGTCCTTTCACTCCTTCTCACAATCACACTTGATTTTTTCTTTGGGATTATTTTGTTTATTATTTATTTATTTTGTTCTTGTTTTGTTTTTTATGTTTGTTTTTAAAATCTTTAATTGTGGAGGGGCGCCTAGATGGTGCAGTTGGTTAAGCCTCTGACTCTTAGTTTTCCCTCAGGTGGAGATCTCTGGGTCGTGAGATCAAGCCCCCTGTTGGGGTTAATGTAGAGTCTGCTTAAGATTTTTTTCTCCTTCTCCCTCTCCATCTGCCCCTGTCCCACACTCTCTCTTTCTCTCTCTCTAAAATTAAATAAATCTTAAAATTCTTTTATAATTATGATAAAGTGCCATAATAAAAAAAATTAGCATGTTAACCATTTTTACATGTAGAGTTCAGTAAAGTAATTACACTGATATTGCTGGACAACCAATCCCCAGAGCTTTTTTCATCTTGCAAAACTAAGTCTCTCCATTTCTCCCTTCCTCCAGCCACCAGCGACTCCCATTCTACCTTCTGTCTACATGTTCAACCCTGATGGACA
The DNA here is from genome assembly GCF_902655055.1 of Lutra lutra. Classification (NCBI taxonomy): domain Eukaryota; kingdom Metazoa; phylum Chordata; class Mammalia; order Carnivora; family Mustelidae; genus Lutra; species Lutra lutra. The sequence continues at coordinate 25,946,642 of NC_062279.1, read as the reverse complement.
CTTAGGTTGCTTCCTGTTATTTGTTTTTTAAAGAACTTTTACATTCCTTGTGCCTCAGCTGATGCCTAAAAAGCTCATGGAACACAAAATTTTACCACTAATTATATGTCTCCCGTTTGGAGTCCCACAGTACACTGGATAATCTGGAGTGAATGAAAACTAAGATTCCTATAAATTACAGACATTTAGTAATGGTTTCAAAAGTCAAATGTTTGCTTTAGTTCAGACTAGAAAAAAAGACTAGCTTGCTACCTTTTGGATATTAATTAATAGTGGTTTGATTACAGAGTTTTCTGTACAGTTGAACAATAACCAAAAATCCCACGTAAACTTATAAACAGAATCCTTAGTAATAGAACTAACCTGGGGAGTGGGAGGAGCTGAAGTTCCAGTTTCGTATATGCCCAAGCAAAATGGGTTGAAATGAATGTCTAAACCTCTATTTCCTACTTGTGAAAAAGGACGTAGGACTCAAGGCCCCTTGTGGCTCTCCTACTTTCATGGACTGCCATTGGTGAATCCCTTGCTCAAAATGCACATAAAGTGAGGTTCCAGGTGCTTCTCAGGAGTGTTGAAACTCACCTAGTATCTCTTCTCTAGAACAAATTTTGATTTGGTAAAACAGTTCTAAATCAAAGAGAATTTCTTCCATATAAATTTGCAGTGAGAAAATAAATATTCGCAGACAAGAAATACATTGCTGACAGGCAGGGATTTGAAAATGAAAGACCCTATTGATACACCTCCATAAGAAAGGGCGTATCTTCTGGCTTGAAAGAGAAGCCTGTCTTCCAGGGCTGCCCCACAGCCCACCACCTCTGCTTTGAATCAGCATTCCTTTCCTAGATGCATCCCTTTCCAAAGATCGCACATGTATATGTTTTGGACACAAGCACTGGGTCATAATTTTCCCTGTAATTCTAGACTTTATTTTCAAAATGGGAATTTTCAAGGGGGGCAACTTGTGTGCAGGGTGCATTTGGAAAGTTCGAAAGGCTAAGTAGAGGTTAAGGTTAAGTAGAGTATTAAGTATTAAGGAATTTTAGAGCCAAGGGACCTATGAGTTGTTCCAAAGTATCCATTCATCATGAGCATATCATCTGACCCCAGGGCTCCAACTAATATATTGCATATAAAAAGTAACTTCTCCTAGCTCTGTCCTCCCAGGACCTAGAAAAATCTGCACAGTATTTCCAAGAAACACACTCTCTTCTCTCATGCCATCTAGTTTTAGATTTTTATTTGTGTTACTCCTTGCAATACAGAGATAACAGCTTCAAAACAGGGAACTCTCCCAAAATGCTTCTTTTGAAATCCCTACTTCTTTAGGCCAGTTTATACCAAAGCTCATAAGAACAGGCCAGGCCCAAGCGGGTTGTGTGCCTGTCAGCAATATTTCCCATCCACTTGGTTAACCCAGTTAGATCAAATCTGAAAGAAAGTCAAGTTCTCTTGGAAAAGAATAGCAAACAGGTAAGTATAGCTAGCTCCACATTCTGAATGGCTTTTTGGTAACTTTTAAATCTCTAGCTAATACTCTGTGAGTGTTGAGTAACTGGATTTATGTTTTCAAAAGAATTCATACCTTTAAAGGCAATATTTAGTAGAATGAAAATTTTATTTGTCAAAGTGTAGATTTAATCTCCTCAAATCTCACCTTTCTTTGTTCCGCTGCTTCTCTCCAGAATGACTCCCACCCTGGATACCTGTGGTTCCTCAAGATCATGCTTATCAAAGGCAAACGATTATAAATGCATTTCTAGGTACTCACCTGCTTATAATCATGCCATTTCCCTGGATAATTATCATATATTTCCTCATTGCAAATCTTTCTCCTCGCAACAACCTCCATGATGACCCAGCATCTGCAATATAAGAGAGTCAAACACTCAAAAACATGGGCTCCTGACTAACAGAGCACAAATATGTGTCCTTCTGGCCAAACCAGCATCTCCTCAGAGAGTTTCCTGTAAGTAGAGCCTTATTTCACTATCAAATCCATGCATGGGCTGTATGGACACTACCCGATTATGAAATGCCTGAATGGAGAAGTTCCACAGTTTACTAAATATTTGTCTCCTGGATATGAGAGTAAAGAAACATGCCTTAACCTGACTCTATATTCCAGGGTACTAAGGATCAAAGCTTTCTCTGAAACCAACCTAGCTTCCTGTGGTGCCTTTACAAATGAAGTCCTAATAAAGTAGCCCCAGGATAATTCAGTACTTAATTGAACTAAAGGAAGTTTCAGTCAGTTATAGATCTACATTGGGAAGAAAGACCAAGTCTGGCTTTTCTTAAAAAAAAAAAAAAAAAAAAGTGCCACACAGCTGCAATGCACTAACAAACCATGTATTTTTAAGTCATTGGAAAAGAAAACTAGATGATTTCTGAGATGGGCCTGGAGGCTAATGCACTGTATTGATTTTAACACTTCCCTGTAGGTGAGAGTGTGGCTATCACATAATTCCCTGGTAGTGCTTTGGTCCATGGATGATCAGAATTCACTTTAAATGTATTTTGAGTGACAGTGCCTGGTGTTCATCATCATTATCAACAGACACTTCTTGAATGTTCTGAATGCTGGGATTGCCATTAGCTGCTTCCACCCACAGCCATTTCCAAAACAAAAGCTCATCGACTGAAGAAGCCCCCAGGAAGGAACAAACATTTTAGCTGTTGTTTTCATGGCAGATAGAGCCTACATTCCTGCATAGATCCCTGCTCACTCTCATTTTGCTGTATGACAATGACAAGCATGCTATTTTTTTCCCTCCTGAATAAAGTTGTAATTCCATCTATAAAGAAACAAACAAACAAACAAAAAAGAGACAAAGCTCATCGGCAAATGTTACTTAAAATAATTTTTTTATACAGGATCCTTTCTACAAATTATAATCACTGCAAACTAAATATATTCAACTGTAAAGTGAGCAAAATTAAGGACCAGGGCAGTTTTAATTGCTTAGGAGAAACACACACACACACACACACACACACGCAAATAAGAAACCAAGAAAGGGATTAGATGATGGATACAATCCAAGCAATTTTACTAACATCAGAAAGGTGCCTCTAGATTTTATTAACAACCTGATTCCTATCAGTTTTAGGTATGATTAACTCAACCTCTTTCTCTGTGCTTGGGGAAAAGATGACAGACAGGGAGAGAGAAAAAGCACTGGTGATTTCAAAACTCTTTATAGAATAAACTTGACAAAGTTTATGCAAATCACCAAAGTCACTCAAACTTTTACAGGATCCGACACTCCTAGTAACTGACTGAACACTCTTGCAGTAATTAATATGTAAGGGATCAGTTAAGCCTTAAAGTTGTTACTCTAACCTGGGAAGACTTTAAACTCCCCTACCATTCACAGCTAAAAGGCCAACAAATAAATTACTACCTTAATATATTCACTGAAATGACCTGGAAGAGTTAATTGTGTCACCCAAGGGCCTATTTTACCTTCAGAACACCTTTGTACATAAACCGAATCTGATTCAATGTGAAAAGAGTCAGTCTCACTGCACTCCTTTATTTTTTTTTTCTATATTGTAAAATTGTATACTTTTATTTCTATATTACAGACAAGGAATTGTGACACAAAAATAATTTTATCCTTAGGTACATAGCAATCTTGATAGAATAGCCAATGCTGATAGGAGGCTTGTTATTAATTTGATTCTAAAAGTAACACTTAATAACTCTTACAGTAAGCGTACATTGAAGTTCCTGAACAAAATTTCCAATTGCTAGTGCCCTTTGCATTTCATGGCTTTCACATTAGTGGTTTATTGGTGGAACAACAGGTATCTTCAGTCTTCTTGCTCTTTAATTTTTAAAACAATCCTCGAAGGCAGGTTATTAAATTTAGCTATTTTTCAGTGAATTTAAGTATTGCTGAAAAAAATTCTAAAGTAACTGAAGTAACAGAAAAATTAGCCAGATTCAAAATTAAAATAAGAAGGCATCAACTTTAGTGCTAGAATATTTTCTGTGATGTCAAAGTCAAGAACATGAAGGCATAATGTTTGGTACTCGCCATGCCCAGCAAAATACAGTCAGAGTTCTGTCTTGTGATGACTTACAACGCTGAGTCCTCCGTCCTATTAGTCTGGCACTGTTTCACTAGTACCATGCCATTCTCACTTCAACATTTAAATAATAGCAACAGTAATGCTGGAAAAGTTTCCGAATATAGTTTTGTCTTTACAAGAGCAGACTGTGCTATTTCATTAATGTTTTAGTCCAAAGGAGATTTGCAAAATACAGTGGCAGGATTAAAAAAAAAAAAATGCTAGGGCGCCTGGGTGGCTCAGTGGGTTAAGCCGCTGCCTTCGGCTCAGGTCATGATCTCAGGGTTCTGGGATCGAGGCCCGCATCGGGCTCTCTGCTCAGCAGGGAGCCTGCTTCCCTCTCTCTCTCTCTCTCTCTCTCTGCCTGCCTCTCCATCTACTTGTGATCTCTCTCTGTCGAATAAATAAATAAAATCTTTAAAAAAAATAAAATAAAATAAATAAAATAAAATAAAAAAATGCTAGGGCTGCATTTTAAAAGTGTGTTTTTTTAAAACCACTGCATAAATACAGGTAAACTTTATATTCATCCTTTACTGTTTACTAACTACATAGAAGGAAGTGTTAAAAGCCCAACAACTCTCATATTGCAGTTTCCGTTACTACATTTCTCCAAGGGTAAACAGAAATAATTAAGGTAATTATTGTTCGGCTCCTCTGGCAGCAAAGCGCGTGTTTATTTTAAACAATAGATGTTCAAAAGATCTTTGAAAATGTATGATTCTACCTGAACCACAGTTTCGTAAGAAAAAAGAAAAAATATTTATCTGCAGCAAGATTTTTACAAGCCTGCAGCAGCCTTTCTTGCCCACGTAAATAGCTCCACTGCTGAAGAGCCGAGTCATTGTTTTTTTCCGACAGTCGTTTCTCACTAAGTAAAAGAAAAAAAAAAAAAAAAAAAAAAAAAATATATTATATATATATATATATATATATATATTTTTTTTTTTTTTATTCTCCCCAGAAGCCAATGTACTGTGACTGTTAATTAGAGTGTCTATGGGTGGCATTTGAGATGGTACCAGGCCAAACATTCTACACTGCGGGTAGGATATCAATTTAACCCCAGTGAGAAAACTTGGATGGGTCTTAGCATGCCAGCAACACTCCCAGTCCATTTTGGATTGAAGAATGAGGAATTTGAAGGACTATTAAACACTCTGTAAAATGCTCACAACAGATCAGCATAAAGCCTTTCCGTGCAGGTGTTTCCGTAATTGGAAAAAATGCTCTGTGTTCAATGGCCCCTCAAATTCACCCTCTTCCCTGGCACTCCTCTGGGTTTTACAAAGCAGTTCCAGGAAACCCAAGTGCTGACTGGACTTTTCTGAATATTTAGGCTTACACATTTTGTGTAAAGTCAAGAGATGGGTTATATTTTCCATCCGCCTTTCCTTAAGGAGCTGGCGTCCCCCTCAGGAAGACCGGAATCTGGGGCTCCTTCTACAAGTCTGTTTGAAATCAAGGATCCAGATGCATGAAAAATTCACGCATGAGGAATGAAGGAATATGTTCCATGAAGAATATATTATAAATATTAGAAACTTCTTTATTTGCAAAACTATATTACAATTTTGAACAAACTATGTTCACAGAGTAATCCATAGATTAATCCAAAGAACACGACTTCATGCTTTATCTGAATGCGCATTGCATTGATTAGATAATGCCTTGGATTGCTGAGTACAACCCTAATTTCTGGTATTTTTTAGCTGATGTGCTTTGTGAAGAACCATCAAAAGCAGACTATCTGTTGGGCATTCAATAGGCAGAGTGCTCACCATTCTTCACGCTTTCTCCTTAGCAGTGTAATACCTTTGTTTAGTGAGCCATATTCACTGACTATTCTAAGAAGCATCTACTTGTCACTCTGCCTTTAGAGAAATCTGTAATTTGGCTGCATTGTTAACAGCAGTGTTGCTTGTTTTTGAAAGAAAATCTTTTCCATCCTAAGTACCTCTTTTCCTTTCTCAGTTGCTGAAACAAGAGTTTCTGAAATTCTCGAAACAAGATGCTATTGTCTTGCACAGCTCTCTGGACTCACTTATCTGCTTGAAAGCCAAACACCTCATACAGAAGGGCTACCCATACGGAGAAATAGCTCTCTCTGAGAAAATAGCTCAGCATTGAAGACCTCATTAGTAAGAAACGTCTCACCAAATTAATTATCTGTGTTAGCGCAGGGCCCAAGAAACATAGGATAGCATGTGAAGTCCAAAGAGTTCAAATAACAGAACATGGAATAGAAGGGCGCCTGGGCGGCTCAGTGGGTTAAGCCTCTGCTTTCAGCTCAGGTCATGATCTTAGGGTCCTGGGATCGAGCCCTTCATTGGGCTCTTTGCTCAGCAGGGAGCCTGCTTCCCTTTCTCTCTCTGCCTGCCTCTCTGCCTACTTGTGATCTCTCTCTCTCTCTCTCTCTGTCAAATAAATAAATAAAATCTTAAAAAAAAAAAAAAAGAATATGGAATAGAGAAGATACATTCCAAACCTTCTCACATATTCTTTCCAGAAATTACATAACAAAATCTGAGACCACACTTGTGATTTGTCATACTAATAACCAAATATAAGCAGTGGAAGAATTAGAAATTAGTTTAGCTAAAAAAAAAAAAAAAAAAAAAAAAAACTAAAATTAAATTTAAAAACATCATTAGTTATATAACTGAAATGGATCTTTTAAATATGGAAAATCAGAACATCGCCACTCAACAGAACCAAAGTTAGACAAGGCCTTTCATGAGTACTTTGAATTCTCTTTATAAATTACAAAATAAAATAAATATGATAAAGAATGATGATAGTATATTTGATTTTGATAATAAGGCTCCTCACTGGAAACTTGTCTGGTCTTTATGGAGTATTAGGATATGATCAGGAACCCTCCTTGTATTTCATATTTTATTAGTTAAGTTGGTAAAAATTAAAGTTAAGTGCCTAAAGTATTTTTCTAAACTGATAGCAGACATTAGAAATATTTATCTACTTCGGTCATTCTTTTCATTTTAACATTACAAGTACATGAATGTACTTGTCATTTTTTGGATATATATTTATATATCACAGTGTTTTCCCTTATAAAAATTATCTTTTATGGATATGGTATCTTACAAAGTTGTGAATATATGGGAATGTTTTAATAATATATGTGGAAGGTATGCAGGCCATCCATCTAGTAACACATGGGTACGCACATATTGAAAGCATATTTGGGAACATGTTGAACAACACTGAAGGACACCAGATTCATTTCATTAGTGTAGATTCTATTAGTTTCATATTATTTTATTATATATTTTTTAAAAGATTTTATTTATTTTAGAGAGAGAGTGCACATGAGCAGGGGCAAGGGCACAGGGGAGGACAGAGGGAGAGAAGAGGGACAAGCAGACTGCACTGAGCATGGAGCCTGGGGGTGGGGGAGGAGCGGGAGGGGAGGAACTTGACCTCGGGACCCTGAGATCATGTGAGATCATGACCCTGAACCTAAATTGATTTGGTGGCTTAACTGACTGAGCCACCCAGGCATCCCTATTAGTTTCATTCTATATGAGCATGTGTCATCAGTTACCTGCCTTTTTCTTATAATTAGCAAATGTAACTTCTAATTGATAAATTATATTTTTGCCTGGATTTTCAGGCTGAGAGATAATTTTTTTTTAATTTTTTTATTTTTTCAGCATAACAATATTCATTATTTTTGCACCACACCCAGTGCTCCATGCAATCCGTGCCCTCTACAATACCCACCACCTGGTGCCCCCAACCTCCCACCCCCCCACCCCTTCAAATTCTCAGATCGTTTTTCAGAGTCCATAGTCGCTGAGAGATAATTTAACAAACAGAATATGGTAAGTTGAGCAAAACGCAGGTTATAGATGAAGATTTCTCTATTCATAAGATAATGTGTGGCACCAATGGTAATATAACCGTGAATGTTAAAATACATCAACCTTTAAAGGATAATAAAATTTCAAATCATTGCTCAAACACAGATCATGCAGTAACAATTCTTATAAATCATAATTATAATAACATTTTAAAAAGCTGAAATTAAAGGGCTAAAAGTGTATTTTCATGTTATACTTTTAATAGCAAACATGCTTCATTCGGCACAATGGATGCATTCCTATATAGCTCTTTCCTTTTTTTTTTTTCCTGGTAAATTATTCATAAGTTGAATACCTGAGGGAAGATTGCTAATTGAAGAAATCCAATAATGAATCATTTTGTTGATATAAATCTTAATCTTGTTAAATATGGATTTTTGCTTATAAAGTAATTTTAAATTGATTTGACTTGGGTAGACATTTGTTTACATGTAATGGTGATGGTTCGTGTTAGTGGAAAACCTCAGTAAAATGATATGCAGACCCCTCATCACGTAAAACCTGTGATCATCACAATTGTCCAAGGTTCCGTATTACCCAAGAGAGGTATATCATTCATTAGTAGCTCGTATAGGATCAGTGTTTAACATATTCTCACTTTTTCAGTAAGTTTTACCTAAATCTGTTGCTAAGCACTGTAAGCAAGATTTAGAGAAATAAATAGAAAGTAATAAGCTTTCTCTTCTTAAACACATAATTTAGAAACTTGGAAATAGGCGAATACTGACCATATGACAGGGGATTAGAATAAAAGTAAAAGTAACTAAAAAAAAGTAAAAGTAATTCTTTTTTTTTAATTTCAAAACAGTTTGTCCTATCATACGTATATGTACACATACAGAGGAATATGTAATATGTACAAAAATGTGTTATGAATGAGTTATGTATGTGTGTGATGAGAAATAGTGATAAAACTGTATGTATTATTTTGTAACTTGCCTACTTTCCTTAATATTTGTTTTTTCTATTATGACTAGGAGATATTATTGAAATATTATTGTACCATACATTATTGTGATCTTTAGAATAATATTCAACACATGCAGACACACATAAACAATGTACACACAGTTGAAGCTAAAGTAACAGAATCAATAAAATTTAGCACTAAAAATACTTCATGCACCCAAAATAAAGCAAAGAAAGTAAGAACAGAACAAAAAAATATAGGTGTAATGAATAGAAAACACATACCAAGATGTTAGCCTTAAACCAATACATATCAATTACATTATTAAGTAAAACATAATGACACAACATGTAAAAAGTAGAAATAGCCATAACAAATAAACAAAAAATAAATAAATGTGGTTAATTAGTTTTTTAAAGTTCAAACTAGCAATATACTGTTTAAAGAAACACGATTTAAATATAAAGGAACAGACAGGTGGAACATACATGGAAAGAAAAATATAGACCAAGATATCACTAAGAATCAGAAAACTAATGTGGCTATACTCTCTAAAAAAAAAAAAAAGTAGGCTTCAAGACAAAAGGTAGTCTTCAAATAACCAAAAATAAGGATAAAAATTTGATAATCATGGAAGTTGAATGGAACAGGAAGCTATAAACAATTTTAAATGCATCTAATATTAGTATTTTAAAAAAATGCAAGGCAAAAACTGATAGAACTAAGGAGAGGAATAGGCAAATAGAGATTTTAATACCTCTATTTCAGTAATTGCTAGAAAATTGGAAAAAAAAAATGGAAGATTTAAAAATATGACCAGCCAAATTGCATAACTGGTATTTATAGAACATTAGACCACAACTTTAAAATATACAGTTTTCAAGTGAACATGGACATTTCAAGGCAGATAATAGGTTGATTAATAAGTCAAACATTAATAACCTTTAAAGAATCAAAGTCATTAAAAAGTATATGTTCTGATCCTCTTGCAATAGCAGTATTAAAATAGACATTGAAAATAGTTTAGTAGATTTAAAATTCCCAAATATGTGGGAATAAAAACAATGAATTTTTGAATTGCCCAAGGAAGAAAACAGAGGGGAAACTTAAAAATATTTTATACTTAATTATTTTTGAAAAGTATATTAGAAGAGAAATCTAAAATAAATTACCTACGTTTATACCTTAAAAAGCTACAAAAAGAAGGTAAATTAAACACAAAGGAGGTAGAATAAAGGATTCAATAAAAATGAAAATAAAAATTAAACAGAAAGACTATTGATAATGGAGAAAACTAAAAAGACAAAATCCAATGTTTTGAAAGGATTAATACAAATTGCAGAAAAAAGAAACAAAATAATCTAAAATAATTTACCAATATGAGTAATGAAAGAGGGGATTTATGTCAATTTATGTCAATAAATAAATTTATGTCAATTTATGTCAATAAATTCAACAAATTAGATATAATGGAAAAATTATTTAAAAAAAAAACAAGTCACCAAAATTGACCTAGCGAGATATAGGAAGAATGTGTGTATATTGAATTCATACTTTAAAATTTTCCCACAAATAAAATACAGCTGTGAATGGCTTGCTTGGTAAATTCTATCAAATATTTTGTAAAGATATAATACCAGTCTTAAAAATTCTTTTAGAAAATAACAAATAAAGGAAAAATTCATAATTTATCTAATAAAGCCACCATAAGAATGATATCAAAACCTGACAAAGATACTAGAAGAAAAGAAAACTAAAAAGAGGTACTAATGAATATAGACTCAAAAGCCTTAAAAAATAGACTATAATCCAGTAATAGGCAAAAAGCACAATGGCCAAACGAGGTTTACTTTAGGATCTTAAGCAAGACTGTTTAAACATCCAAAAATAAACCGATGTACCCATCATATTAAGACAAATAAGGAAAAAAAGGTATTATCCTTTCAAAAGGTGCAAACAAATCATTTTACAAAATTACTGGATATTAAATTTTAAATATGCAGAAAGTTAGGAAAAAAGGGAAATCCCCTGATCTAACAAAGGGAATCTAAAATAACCCTACTAACAACATCCTACTAAATGCTAAAATGTGCACCCTTAAAATCTGTGCCATTTATTATAGAGAAATTAACTCTAAAATATGTCCGGTTAAATGTTTTGTATGTGTTTTGGATACTTAGTTATATTCATCAATTATTCAGTGTAAGTAACAGCCCACATACTCAGAAGTAGGCTCATTAATCATGTTATTCAAATCACCTGTATCTTTGTAAGTTTGTCAGGGATAGATATACAATCTACTAAGAGAGATTTTATGTCTCCTAATTTATTTCAGAATTTTTATTCCTGCATGTAATTCTATCAATTTTTACTTATATATTTTGTCTGAGTTATTAAATGTATTGTAGCTGATTATAAAGGTAGCCACAAACTCTCCCTTCCCTGAATTTACACCTTTACGATGGATGTTTCAGGTCTTTCTATTGAGAGTTGAGAGGACCTTTTGCCTCACACCTTGAATCTGGTTTAAGCTTGTGACTGGTTTTGACAGATGGGACAAAATTAACAAAAGGAGAAATGAAGGAGATTAACAAAAGCAGAAACCTGAAAATCCCTGGTGCACTGGCCCTCTCCTTTCTTGCTCCTGTTTAGATCCCTGTTACCAGGGTTATGTGCAGAAGCTAAGGACGGCATGTGGTATGATGAAAAGTAGATGACCCTGCCACTCTAGTCATTCAAGTTGAGAACCACAGGGATGAGTCCAACTTAAATGGTCAGCCCACTGAGTGATAAAACAATAAATAAATACAACATAAATAATAAAACAACATAAATAATATCAATAGTCCTTTACATTTTTTTGTTTTGGAAATATGTTTATTGATAAAATATTTATACTGATGTTAATGGCTGATTAGTTACTAGAAATGAATTAAAACAAAATGTTTTTAATTTTTCTCAGTTTTACTTTTTAATATGCTAAATATCAATAAATATATTTCAAACAAATAAAACACTTTTGGGTTTTCTTCAATAATTTTTAAGAGTGTAAAATAGTCCAGGGGTGCCTGGGTGGCTCAGTTGGTTAAGCATCTACCTTCGGCTTAGGTCCTGGGATGGAGCTCTGCATCCCAGCAGGGAACGTGCTTCTCCCTCTCCTTTCCACTCATGCTCTCTCTTGCTATCTCTGTCTCACTGAAATAAATAAGCAAAATCTTTAAAAAATTTAAAAAAAAATTAAAAATTTAAAAAGGGTATAAGAGTCCTAACACCAAAAAGTTTGAAAACCTGTTAGAGTCTTCTAATCTAAATTAGATACATTTAGACAATTTTGTTTTCATAGTGTCTTCATGTATTTCATCTATTTTCCTAACTATACTTTATTCTGTAAAATTTTCTCAAGAAAATTTTTCTAGTTCACTGGTTCTCTTTTCAGTTATGTCTAATTTACTCTTTAATCTTTCCATTGATTTATAAATGTCAATAACTTTTTCATATGAAGGCATTTTATATGTCATGTCTGATATTTCCACCATATAAAGTCCTTGGTGTTATAAGTCTGATATGATAGTCCTTGATTACTCATATATAGTTGTTATTTTTTTAACATTAAATTTTATTCATCCAACCCTAATTCTCATGAACACAGAGGGCCTGGATTAAAGATGATATTCATTAAAGGGATATTCTTTTATTCTTAACAGGAGGTGCTACCCACCTGTAAGTACCTCAAGTTTATTATTATAGATGAGATTTCCCTGATTAGGCAGGGAATGTAAATTCAAACCACAGATCCTCATAAAGAAAGGCTTTACAATTCTCAGAGAAAAATTAGTATCATCAATTTTTTTCTCTCACGTGGAACCCTAATAACAAACTAATTTTTCTAAATTGGTTCTATTAATTCCAAGAAAATAGTTCTCAGCTTAAAACTTATTCTGAAGTTATAGCACTTTTTGTTGCCCCTTATTTATCTGGCATTTTCAGATTTAGAGTCTCCTCTGTGCACCTAAATTCTAGTGTCCTTTTCCCATCACAGGTCTCTTTCCCTGCCAAAGTCCTTTGCATTGAAGGAAGCCCCAATCTCTATGTTTATTTACCATTCTGATATCAGTTTACTGTCTTTGAAGAGAAGCAGGGTACAGAGGCCCTTGGGGATCTCCATCACCTTCTTGTAAACTCAGCAAAGCATTTAAAAGTTATAGTTGTGGGGTGCCTTGGGTGGCTCAGTGGGTTAAAGCCTCTGCCTTCGGCTCAGGTCATGATCCCAGGGTCCTGAGATCAAGCCCCGCGTCAGGCTCTCTCCTCCGCAGGGAGCCTGCTTCCTCCCCTCTCTCTCCCTGCCTGCTTCTCTGCCTATTTGTGATCTCTCTCTCTCTCTGTCAAATAAATAAAATCTTAAAAATAAATAAATAAAAGTTATAGTTGTCATTTATGCAACATCTGTATGTTTTCTGCTAGAAGGGCATTTCAGAATATCTATTCTGCCACTCTGATGGAAATATAAGACTGGACCCCATGACTTTAGGTATTTTCTGAAATAATTCTTTAAATATTATATAAAGACATACATACAACAACAAAACTAGGTAGATACCTGGGCTTCGGAGCTTAATTTTGCTGCATTTGAAAAGTATAGTTAAAAAGTAAAAGTTAAACAAGATTCCAAAAATATTTCATTGGGCTTAGGCAAATTTGGAAGCTGGTTGGTTTCAGGCAACCAGAGAAGAGTGGAAAATTACTATTTCAGGAATTCGGGCCCTAGGAAATATGGTTCAATGTGTACCTGTTTTACAGAAAAAATAAATTTATACAGCTGTGAATAAAACCACTGTAATTTGCTACACTCCCTCATTTTCTGAAGTATTCTATTTCTCAGTCTTAACTTTGCTGAGTCATATGGCTCCTCAGAAGAAAACAAACATTCAGGCTCTCCTCTATGGTATTTTAAACTAAGTGATATTTTGGAAATTATAGAGCTGACCAGCGTGATAGGATTAGAATGCTGACACATGGATAATCCAACTGTTTCTTTTAGCCCATTCGGCTGGTGCAGTTTGATATGAACACTGTAATATCACCTGCCTCCTTCTGCATGCCCATTAAAAAATACAAATAAATCCAGGCTTACTTTGACTTTAATGGTTATGGTGTCTGTGTTTTGTACTCTAGTCTTTCATAACACTGCACCAGTTCCATTCAAAGTATGGCCTTCCAAAAATTTTAACTTTTTAAATACAACTTTTTTGGGTTCTTTTTTATATCTTTTTTTTTTTTTTTTTCAATTCAGAGCTTTAGGAGTTTATCTTTTCAGTCAATGAGTATAACCCATCTACTATATGCGTTGACTACACAAGTTGGGGTGAAGAAGTAATGCAGTGATTTGAAATCAGAGTGTCCCCTTTAAAATATTACTCACTAAACCCTGGAAGTTCGGGGTCTTCTTTTTTTGTTATGTTTCCAATGACATGTGATAAGCCTGAAAAATAGAGCTTTTTGATAACAACAGCAACAGAAAATAATAGAACAAACAAAATGCATGAAATAGTTTGGGCCAATAAATAGAAAAGATTCATTCCATTAGTTAAAATTTATTTAACCTGTTCATATAGATTATATCTATGTATACCTCAAAGATGTTTCTCATAATAGCACTAATATATCATACCATATAAGAGTTTGAGTAGGAGCCTGGATCTGCTGGATGTGGAATCTTTTTTTTTTTTTTAAAGATTTTATTTATTTATTTGACAGAGAGAGATCACAGGCAGGCAGAGAGGCAGGCAGAGAGAGAGGAGGAAGCAGGCTCCCCGCTGAGCAGAGAGCCCGATGCGGGGCTCGATCCCAGGACTCTGAGATCATGACCTGAGCCGAAGGCAGCGGCTTAACCCACTGAGCCACCCAGGCGCCCTGGATGTGGAATCTTTTTATGTCTGCATATGACAGAAGAGTTTTCTGCATTAGGATAAATCACCGAGGAAGCCTCTTTTCCTGCTCCATGATAGGTGAACGTCCCTCCTCCTCAGACTCCCAAGCTAGTTCTTGGTACAGAGGACTTTTGGGATCCTTGGTACTTTCTTGTGGACTCAGAAATGCATTTAAATGTTTGTGGTTGAAATTTACTCAGCATGTGTGTGTTTCATGGTAGCAAGGCCTTTCAGGATATGTGTCCTGTCATTCTGATGGAAAGGTAGTCATGATGTTGACTTTTTTTTTTTAAATAATTTCTGTGAAATAATAAACATATATATTGGTCCCCAACCCCCATTCCTGACACAGAGGTTTTAAACTCCTTAAAAATAGGGGTGCTAGAGAATCCTTTGCTCTAATATTTGGTCTTTGACCCCAGTTTCTGACATAGAGCCTTTAAATTCCTTGCAATTTCCTGGATGATGGGACTATCTTTTGTTTGAATGAGGCAACTCTTGGTCAGTTCCTGGATATCGGCTGGACAGTAGAAAGACCAAGTCATGACTAGAAGCTTGAAACATTCAGCCCCACCTCCTATCCTGCAGAGAGAGGAGGTGAGGGAAATAGAGTTAATAATCCATCACGCCAATGCGATGCAGACTTCAAAAAAAAATTTTTTTTTTTTTTAAGTACAAGGTTTGGAAAATCTTAAGTTGGATTTTGGATTGGTAAACCCATCTATAAGTCTGAGTATGGCATGCCTCAACTCCACTGAGACAGAACTCCATGGGCCCTGGATCCTTCCAGAACTTGCCCTATGTGTATCTTCATCTGGCTATACAATTTTATCCTTTAAAACATCCTTTGTTATAAGTTGGCAGTACTAAGTACTGTT
The DNA here is from genome assembly GCF_902655055.1 of Lutra lutra. Classification (NCBI taxonomy): domain Eukaryota; kingdom Metazoa; phylum Chordata; class Mammalia; order Carnivora; family Mustelidae; genus Lutra; species Lutra lutra. The sequence continues at coordinate 25,930,960 of NC_062279.1, read as the reverse complement.
CTCTGGATCTGCGAACTGCTTATCGAACTGAAGAAAATTGTGGGGACCTCTGGTTTGTACCCAAGTTGAACACAAGCTGTGGATAACCTGGGGACCTATAATTGTGATTGGTGGCTGAAGTTGGGAGGCAGGATTATGGGACTGACTCTTAACCTGTGGGTCTGAGCTAACCCCTGGTTAGTGACAGAATTGAACTGAATTGTTGGACACCTAGATGGAGTCAAAGAATCAGTCAGTGTTGGGGGCGAAAAATGCCTCTGCTCATAGAAGTGTCCTGAGTGAGTAGTAAGGTGGTTTTTTGTTGTTGTTGTTGTTGTTTTGTTTGTTTGTTTGTTTGTTTAACACTTCTTAAATGCATCTTAAAGGCACATACACAACAAAAAAGCAATGCACATCATCTGTTCTCAGGCTTTAGTCCTTGCTTATTTTACATGATCTGAAAAGCCATTACAATGAACATCCCCTGGAAAAAGCTTTGATGATTTTTCAAATGCTGATTAAGTAAGGCACCTATGGAATTGTGATGGACGAATTACTTCTCCCTAAATTTATATGTTGAAGCCCTAACTCCCAGTGTGACTATATTTGGAGATAGTGCCTTGAAAGAGATAATTAAGATTAAATGATATCAGATGAATGGGTCCTTAATCCTATAGGACTAGTGTCCTTTTAAGAAGAGGAAGAGACATCACAGAGAAAAGACCATGTGAAGATGCAAGGAGAAGGCAGCCATCCGCTAGCCAGGAGAAAGCACTTAGGAGTAACTCGACTCTGCTGGTACCTTGATTTTAGACTTCCAACCTCCAGAACTGTAAGGAAATAATTTTTTTAAGCCACCCAGTCTATGGCATTTTGTTATGGAGCCCTAGTGGACTAATATAGGTATGCTCCAGAACATGGAATTATAAAACACAAAGGATATTTCCCAATCATCTATTTAGTGTTCCTCAACCTGTGTGGCATGAATAGCATAGAAGTTCAGATAATTTACTTCATTATCAAAATTTCAGAGATAAGAAAATATTTCATAAATACTATACCCAATATCCTTTTGGATGGGGAAAATATTAGTGGGGTTATTCAAATAATGACAATAGTAATACCTGTAAGTTATTAATAACACCATATAATTATATAAGATTTGGCCCTAATATTATAGTAATGAACATTTGATAATTATTTCTTCTATGCCAGACCTTGTACTCTTTTCATGCTTTTTTTTTTTTTAAAGATTTTATTTATTTATTTGACAGACAGAGATCACAAGTAGGCAGAGAGGCAAGCAGAGAGAGAGAGAGAAGGGGAAGCAGGCTCCCCGCTGCCCAGAGAGCCCGATGTGGGGCTCCATCCCAGGACCCTGGGATCATGACCTGAGCTGAAGGCAGAGGCTTTAACCTACTGAGCCACCCAGGCGCCCCTTTTCATGCTTTTCTTAGTATTGTTAATATTATCCTCATTTATCAATGAGAAACTTGAGGGGCAGAAATACTAAATAACTTGTAAATGGTTATGTAGTTAATAAATATTCCAGGAATCTAATACATTCTTAGGAATCATTTGGCAGTGTGCCCACAGGGGAATAGTATTCATCATATACTTTCAAAGAAGAATAAAAATTATACCAAAACATGGACTTGGTCCAAGTCTGCATTTATCAGTTGACTAAGCTAAATGCCAAGAAAGCTTAAGAAATATATTCAAAATTAAATGTCTAGTTAGCGTAGAATCAAAACTAGAACCCAGATTGATTACATAATTGTCAAAAATACCCTTTCTCTCCTCTACAGTAGAAAAATCATAAATTTTTAAAAATGATACTAAAATTAAAATTAGTACAAATAAAAGGCACAGCATAGGGAATATAGTTAATGATATTGTGATAGTATCCTATGGTGACAGGTGGTAGCTACACTTGTAGTGAGCACAGTAAGGTCTAGAACTCTCCAATTACTATATTGTACACCTGAAACTAATGTAACATTATGTGTCAACTATACTCAAATAAAAAAATAAAAATTTTGTTATGATACTCAAAAATGTGAGATCCAGCCAAAACAAATATCAGATGCAAAAATAACTTACGATTTCTCTTATTTCCATTCTGATATAGTTAGATTTCATGTAATCATAAGAACACTTGCATTTTTAGAACATTTTATACCATGCATGCTTACATTAAGAAAAAATATATATATTCAGTGAGAGAAGAGAGGAGGATGGCGGCAGAATAGGAGTACCCTAGGCTTGTCTTGTTCCATGAACATAATCTAGATAACTATCAAATCACCCTAAATACTCCAGAAATTGACTTAAAGACTGACAGAACAAACTCCACGACTAAAAAGAGAGAAGACACACTGAAGAAATGCCTAGATGATATTAACTATAATTGATTGACCTAAAAACCTTGTCATTAAAATATTTTTCTTTTGTATTGAGAAAGAATGTATATTCTCTGTTTACAGGCGAAAAAATGCTGTCCTTCTGCATCTCGTACAAGTTAGACAATTAATTTATTTTTATTTTATTTTATTTTAATTTTATAGAGAGAGTGTATTTGTGTGAGTTGAGGGGGAGAAGGAGAGGAAGAGAAGAGAGAGAAACCTTAAGCAGGCTCTCCAACCAGCTCAGAGCCTGACACGGGGGCTCAATCCTATGACCCTGAGATCATGACCTGAGCCAACATCTAGAGTTGGACCCTTAACTGACTGAGCCACCCAGCCATCTCTGAGACAAACTTTTTAATAAGTAATTTAAGATTTAAAAAAAAAAGCTTATTAATGAAGAGTTGATGTTGATAAATTGTGGGTTGTCAAAAAAACTTTTAATAAAAAATCAAATGATAATAAAACTTCCCATGACATTTTTTTTTTAAGATTTATTTATTTATTTGACAGAGAGAGATCACAAGCAGGCAGAGAGGCAGGCAGAGAGATAGGAGGAAGCAGGCTCCCTGCTGAGCAGAGAGCCCGATGCGGGACTCAATCCCAGGACTCCGAGATCATGACCTGAGCTGAAGGCAGCGGCTTAACCCACTGAGCCACCCAGGCGCCCCTTCCCATGACATTTTAAAGAAAAACAACTTATAAATTATAAAATGGGAGAATTTTGGTTATTAAATACAGATTTAAACATTCAGTTTAGGTTTTCATTTGGAATTTTAAACTTCTTGATATAAACATTAAAGAATAAGAATTGGAAGCACCAAATTGTCAATGTAATTTTTAAGGATATAGAGTATCTTCTAAACTGTGGTTTGTTTTTCTGATTTATTTCAGAATTCTTTCATCTGTTCTTCCCTCATATATTCTGACTAACACAAAATTTAGAGAGAGTAATCTTAGAAAATCAGTATGGTTGAAATTTTCAAGAAAAAGGAAACCTAATGGATCAACCTTGAAGAAAATCTTGATGAAATGTTTTCACCTTATTTTAAGGCCTAATTTGGAAAGAAATAAAATAATTTGATAGAAATATGCTCTGCATTTTGTTGTTGTTGTAGGAAAGTTTCATAGACATGTAATGCCTCCCAGATCATAAAGAGTTTTCTATTATAGACAAGTCTCATTAGATAAATGTTAAGTGGGCATCACCTATTCTTGGGCCTTTGCAACTGGGAATGCCATGTGGAAACTATCATGTGGCTATCTGAAAAGCATCAAGCAGAGGAGGAGAATTCATCCATTTTCATATCAAATATTTATGAAGCTTTTAAATCATACCTGAAATCCAATTTAGTTATATTGTTTTATGTATATAATGCCCTTTGTATAATATACAATATACTATAATATTGTATGTTACTGATAACAAGAAACTAAGAGTCTCCAAACTTTCTATTTGAATCCAGTTTCTTAAAAATATTATTTAAGTAGGAATGTTAAATTTCTTTTTTTTTTAAAGATTTATTTATTTGACAGACAGAAATCACAAGTAGGCAGAGAGGCAGGCAGAGAGAGAGGGAGAAGCAGGCTCCCACTGAGCAGAGAGCCCGACGCAGGGCTCGATCCCAGTACCCTGGGATCATGACCTGAGGCGAAGGCAGAGGCTTTAACCCACTGAGCCACCCAGGTGCCCCGGAATGTTAAATTTCTTTAAATATCTATATAAAATGAATAGATATTCCACTAGTAGCTAATTGCTTTTCACATTACTAAGAGTAATGTAAAAAATAAGATTGAAGTATCCCTCATGACTATAGATGCAAAAAATTCTTAATAAAATATTACAAAATTAACTCGACAACACATTAAAAAGTCATACACCATGATCGAGTGGGATTTATCCCTGGAATACAAGAACGGTTCAACAAATGCAAATCAATAAATGTGATACACCACATTAATAGAATAAGAGATAAAAATCGTATGATTATCTCAGTAGATGCAGAAAAAGCATTGGACAAAATACAACATTGCTTTACAATAAAAACACATAACAAGTTGTATATGAAGGAACATCCCTCGACATAAAGGCCATATATAACAAACCCACAGCCAACTTCATACTAAATGATAAAATGATGAAAAGATCAATAACAAGACAAGGGTGCCTACACTTAACATTCTTATTAAACACACTGGAAATCTTCACTAGAACAATTAGGCAAGAAATTGATATAAAATGCATCTAAGAAAGAAACAAGTAAAATTATCTTTGATTTTAAATGATATAAATCTATAGAAAATCCTAAAGACTCCACCAAAAAAGAACTAGAACTAATCAATAAATTTGATAAAGTTTGCAGGATACAAAATTAACATGCAGAAAAGAGCTGTGTTTCTATACAACTTCAATGGAATATCTGAAAAATAAATAAAGAAAACAATATTCACAGTAGCATCAAAGACACTAAAATACTTGGGGATAAATTCAACCAAGAAGGTGAAATATCTGTATACTGAAAACTATAAAGCTTTGATGAAAGACATTGAAAAAAGCACAAATAAATGGAAAACTATTCTGTGTTCATAGATCAGAAGATTACTATTGTTGAAATATCCATGCTCCTCAAAACCAGCTATAGGTTTAATGCAACCCACATGAAAATGCCAATGGTATTTTTCACAGAAATAGAAGCAAACTTAAAATTTATTTGAAGCCACAAAGACCTCTGACTAAACAAAAGAATCCTAAGAAAGAACAAAGCCAGAGGCATCATACCTTCTGATTTCAAATGATATTACAAAACTACGGTAGTCAAAGTAACATGGTACTGGCATAAAAATAGACACACAGACCAATGGAATACAACCAAGAGCCTATATATACATCCTCCCAGGTATTATAAACTAATACTTGTTGGAATACTCAATGAGAAAAGGAATACTTTCTTCAGCAAATGGTGTTAGAAAAAGGTGGATAACCATATGTAAGAATGACACTGGACTCCTGTCTTATACCAGTCACAAAAATAACTTGAAATAGATTAAAGACTTAAACACAAGAACTGAAACTATAAAACTTCTAGAATAAAACATAAAGGAAAAGCTCCTTGACATTCATCTTAGCAGCAGTTTCCTAGATATAATAGCAAAAGTACAAGCAACAAAAGCACCAATAAATAGGTGGGATAATATCAAAGTAAAAACTTGTGCACAGAAATAGAAACTATTAATAAAATCTAAAGGCAAGCTATGGAATGGGACAAAATATTTGCCAACCAAGTATTGGTTACAGTTTTAATATTCAAAATGTGTAAAGAATTATACAACTCAATATTATAAAAACAACTCAATTCAAAAAATAGAAGAACTGAAGACATTTTTTTCTAAAGAAGATGTACAAATAGCCAACAGGTACATGAAATATACTCAACATAAGTAATCATTAAGAAAATGCAAATCAAAATCATTTTGAGACACCAACTCACCCCTGTTGAAATGGCTATCATCAAAAGGCAAAAGAGATTACAAATCTTGGCAAAGATGTACAGAAAAGGGAACCCTTGTGCACTCTTGGGGGAAGTGTAAATTGCTGGAGTTAGTATGGAAAATAGTATGGAGTCCTCTCAAAAAATTAAAAACAAATCCATCGTATGATCCAAGAACCTTAATCCTGGGTATATATTTAAAGAAATGAAAACAGGATCTTGAAGAGATATTTGTACCTCCATGTTTATTACAGTACAATTCACAATAGTCAAGAAGTAGAAACAACTTAAGTGTCCATCAATGGATGAATGGATAAAAAAGATGTGGTAGATATATATACAAATGGAGTATTTTTAACCATGGGAAAGAAGGAAATCCTGTCATTTGTGACAACTTGGATGAATCTTTATTATATTAAGTAAAATAAGTCAGACAGAGAAAGATAAATACTATATGGTATCACTTATATAAGGGATCAGTAAAAGCCTAACTCAGATAAACAGAGAGTACAATGGTGTTTATCAGAGGTTGGGCTGGCAGAGATGGGGAAATATTGGTCAGAGGTTACAAACTTCCAGTTTTAAGATTAACAAGTTCTGAGTATCTAATATAAGCATGGTGGTTATAACTAATAATACTGTATTATATATTTTAAATTTGCTAAGGGAGTAGATCTTAACTATTTTCACCACAAAATAAAAATAAATAAATGGTAATTATGTGAAGGAATAGCAGTGTTAGCTAATGCTATGGTAGTTATTATTTTGTAGTATATAAATGTATCAAATCAATAGGTTGTACACCTTAAACTTACACAATGTTGAATCATTACATTTACATCTGAAACTAATATTACCTTGTATGTTAACTAACTGGAATTTAAATAAAAACTTAAAGAAAACCTGGAAAAACCCAGTCATCACTACTTATTATATCTTTTAATTATGGATTTTTCTTTCCTTGTGATTGCAAATTCAAAGATAACATACCATTGACTGCTTTTATGTGAAATATTTTTGTGTCTAGAGGAAAACTGTATCTGGGAAATTCTAAGCATATAATTAAGACTGTATTTACTAACTCTAATAAATAATGTAAAAAATCCATGAATATTGATTTCAGAAAACCTTCCCTTTTAGAGATGAACCACAAGTATAAATTCAAGAGCAGTTCTTTTGAAATGCAGGACCACAGGGGATGAGAAGGATATATAGTTGCTAATCTTAAATTCAGTGTTTAATTTAAAGAAGCTAATAGGTTTCACATATAGCTATTATATAAAGAAGGATTTGTAAATACCTATTATTCTTTGACCATCTGCCATTAGCTAGAAATATTTTTTCAACAGTTCATAAAATCACTGATTTATGAATTTAATTTCTGAGACAGAGATTTCATCTATGAAAAAATATTTGGAAAACAAAAGTGGGATTAAAAAAATAACATATTTAAATATTAAGTAAATTTAGAGCTACCCGGTGGCTTAGTTGGTTAAGTGGCCCTTGATTTTGGCTTAGGTCGTAATCTTAGGGTCCTGACATGGGGCCCATGCATCATGCTTTATGCTCAGCAGGGAGTCTGCTTGAGATTCTTTCCCTCTGCCCCTCCCCACACAGTCTCTCTCTAAAATAAAGACATAAATCTTTAAAATAATTAAATAAATATTAAGTAAATTTAACTTTACAGCAATATTCACTTGGTTAGATAAAGAGGAGATTATCACAGAAAGACACGGAAAAACTTGGAAAATACAGTATGAGTCGATGCTTTCAAGGACAGTCGAATTATTTTGAGTAAGATTACTCAGCTATGAGCTCAGATACAATTCTTATTTTCTTTTTTTTTTTTAAGGAAGGGAGAGAGAAAGAAGGAGAGGGGGTTGAGGGAAGGGTAGAGAAAGAATCTTAAGCAGGGTTCAACCGCAGTGCAGACTCCCACATGGCACTCAAATCCTCTATCTCATGACCCTGAAATCATGACCTGAGCCAAAATCAAGAGTTGGATGCTTAAATGTTGGAGCCACCCAGGCATCTCTCAGATACAGCTATTCTTTGTATACTTTTATATAATCCTACCTTAAATAAAGTTTCATCTTTCATATTCTACCCCCACCCCCGGGAATGGGAGGACATTATAAAATATCAGATCATCAACATAAAACATTAAAATCTCAACCACTGACTCATCATCTACAATTTATCTCACTCCTTCAGCATTCCTTTCCCAAAGGTTAGCCACAATTTTCTATCATAGGACTACACCTGCTATAGCCCACTACACCCACTGCACTTGACGGTAAGCACTTGAAAATCAGAAATCTCATTTGCTTTCACCATCAGAATCCAGTGCCTCTCATGGCTTGGTTAATTCTGATTCCCCGGATGGTATGTTCACGTGTATGTATACTTCATTTGTTCTCTTCAGCCCCATATCCTCCAAGATGGTGTTTAACCTGCCTCATCAATAACTGTGAAATTACAAATTCCCACACTTCCTTATTAAAATTAAGACTGCTTAGATTTGAATAAGTGGCTCAAAATTATTTTAGAAAATTACTGTAATCCAGGATCCAGCAATACAGAACGTTAATGACATGTGGGTTGTGTTGACTGGGATTGACTGGAAGCTTTCTAAAAAACTATTTCCAAACAATTAAAATAAATCACTTCAATTACATTGCATCTCTGGGTATGTTATTTTTAGTCACAGGTATAAGAAGATTTCCAGGTAGGTTTTAGAGAAAATGGGGAGGATCTCTTTGCGGCAACCAAAGTATCCCAGAGATCATGAATTAATGCTGGATGGAGCAATCAAACTGGCAAACACTGGCAACAGCCTTAATTTTCTAGTTAGAAATCCTTGTGGGTGGACAGGTCAATCACTGCCATTTAAATCCTCACACCTGTGCATCTTCACTGTTTGGATCAATGACAAATTTAAAAACAAAACAAGCTTTACCCCCAGAATAACACAACCCTTGAAATGATGAGTGACAAATTCTACAAAGGAAAGTGCTGTCTTGTGATGTTCTTACTTTTTTTTTTTTTTTTTTAAGAAGGATTTATGTTTACTGTAGGCAGGCGCACGTGTCTCCGCACACAGATGAGTTCTCAGGTGCAGTGTCATTGAACTTGAGAAAGCAAAGCTTGCAAAATAGAGGAAAGTAGTGAGGTAAAACTGCTGCAGATTACAACCACCTGCTCTCAGGCTGGCTCAGTCAGTGTTGGAAGTGTATTTCCAAGTTTTTAGAAAACAGATCGACCATACTCTCACTCTTACAGAATACTGATGAGTGAAATGGTTCTTAACCTGAATTTCACTGGAAGTCTCTATTCATGAGAGAAAGATCTGAGTGAAGTTTCATTCTCAGAGTAGAGTGTGTGTGTGTGTGTGTGTGTGTGTGTGTCTGTGGTGTAGGGAACCGGTCAGTGGAATCTTTCAAGGAATAACTTAAGTTTTTAAAGTATATTATAAATTAGAAACTTAATTTAAGAAATACACACTAAAATTTTTAAGCATATATTATACATATGATACCATTAATTGTTACCAGAATGTAAGCTTCACGAAGGTGGGCATTTTTCTGTTTTGTTCACTGCTGTATCCTCAGCATTAAGAATAATGCTGTCTCAGGGTGCCTGAGTGGCTCAGTTGCTAAATGTCTGCCTTCAGTTCAGGTCATGATCTCAGGTTCTGGGATCCTGGGATTGAGCCCCCAAGTTGGGCTCCTGCTCGGCCAGAAGCCTGCTTCTCCCAATCCTACTCCCCCTGCTTGTGTTCCCTCTCTCGTTGTGGCTATCAAATAAATAAATAAAATCTTTAAAAAAAAAAGAATAATGCTATCTCATGGTAGGTACTTAATAAATATTTGATAGAATAACTGAGTATATGTTTATTTATAAATATTTCCCCTTCTACTTGTATTAATGTCTTATTATTCTTATACTCAGTAACCCATGAAGTTCAAAATAATTCATCCTACCATGTACTTTCACATACAACACATTAATGCTCATAATGCTCACAAGCTTATGACCTAGGACCTCTAATACATACCATACATAGGACTTCTAATTTTTTATTTTACAAACAGAGTGAGACTCAAAAGTTGTTCAAAGACTTATCAAATATTAATTCATAAGTGTTGGGTTTTGGTCTTGAGCCACTTGATAATATTTATAAAATTTAGATATCACATATATTCTGGTTCTTATTTTGAGTCTATTGCACTTTGTTCATTTCTTCCACTAAGCTTATTTATCTAAAGCTATGTTTATGCACTCTAAGTTTTTTTATTCTATTCCATATCATATATTTGCTCATTTATAATTTATACCCACTTTCTTTCACAAGGAATGAGAAGCATGTGTTCACCACTCTCAAATCTTTACCAAAAGGACTAGAAGACCTGGCAGGTGTCCAAAACAATCCAAAGCAGTAGGGATGAAGGCCTAAAGAAATGTCTCTCTTATTCCACATAACATGGGATAACAGAAAGCAATACTTGATAACAAAAGTCTCCTGAAAGGCAGCGCAGTGGAGACCCAGTAAACAAAGAAACACACACACACACACACACCTTTAAAAAATACGTATTTTTCTTGTGGGAAAAAAAATAAAACATAAAATAGAGAGAACATCTATGAGCCAGCTTCAGAAATTACAAAACTATAGCCAATTGTATTTCATCAATATTGCCTTTCCTTTTCTCTTTCCCCTGGATCATTACAAAACATCTTCTCAACATTCTATCATTTCATCTGCAAATATCTCATTATGTAAGTAAAAATAAGAGTGGTTATTTAATATAATTATAGAGTCCAGCATTTTCTTATGTATCTCATATTCGTTTAGGTTTGTTTGATTGAACTGGGATCTAGATCAGATCTATATGTAGCAACACGTTGATATGGTTTGTAAATCTCTCTCGATCATTAGGTTTCTCTACTCCTTTCTTTCTCGTGATTTTTATCTTTATTTTTTTCTTGTCTTGTGGAATTCTCCACTGACTGGATTTTTCCAGCAGAATCTTTTCCCTTTATATCACTCATCATGTCCTTCATTCCCTGTATTTCCTATAAATTGTTATTTCTAAATCTAGAGGTTTAATCAAATTCCCATTTGATATTTTCACAAAATAGGTTTGTCAGTGGTGGGAGCCATCTGGAGGCACTCTCTAGGTGGCTCTTTGTGATGGCAGCAGCCATTAATGGCCACTGCCTGAATCCATTACTGCATTAGCTCTTTCAAACTGGCAATCATATTCTATCAACTATTTTTCATTAATTAGTGAGAATATATCCTTAAAATGAAAGGACTCGCACCTGTGTGCATACTCTGAGGAGTGGTTTATATAGGGAAGGTGGGACAAAAGCTTGATTATTGCAAACTGGAACCTTTTTAAGGGTGGAAGGAGCCCAATTCTCAATGATGCCAGAGCATCATGCATGAACTTGGTAAGTTCTGAGCGAGACAGAACATATAGCTACTATATACATAATTCATTATTAATTTATGAAAGCACATACACGTACTTTTTCCTCCCCTTCAGCACACAGCACATATATGCTGGGAATAAAAATTATGCAGATATGTCTATATTATGGTCCCTGGCCTTATGGAGATTTCTGAGAGACATACTAAGACAGAAGTACATCCAGAACTTTAGGGGCCAAAATAACATAGAGGTTGGGAAATGGTATTCTCCACATTCCATTTATTAGAGTTCAGACACATGCTCTCCTCTCCCAACCAAGGGAGGCTGGGAAATATTCTGGCTATTTGCCCAGAAGGAAGTTGTAATAGAGATAATGCACAATTAATAAGAAAACGAATTTTGAATATATGGAATTTATTATAAGACATCTGTGTGGATGTGTACATGCAAGTTAATGATAATATTAGTTCCAGAATTTTTTTTTCCAGGCAGAATTCACGCACATAGTTTCTAAAGTTTAATTACATACCCTCATCCTTAAAAGGGCTATAGTTATAATGGTAACTAGGAATATGATCTTAGTAATCTGGCAGGTGCATGCACAGGTTAATTTCATAATTAAAAACTTAAAGCAAAAATAGTTTTGTTAGCTTTTCTATTTTACTTGGTTGACATAGATAATTTCTTTTTCATTGGTCTGTTTTTGTGTTTAAATCAGAGGTGGTTTTCTTTCAAACTTAAATATAAATTTGCCAGTTTCAAATTTCCAACACTGTATCGCAAAACACTTAACACGACTGAACTTCAGTTAGAATTGCCTTGAGCCAATAAATCATTAGAATCTATGCTGTAAAAGGATATGGGGATGTGGCTTCTCATTTCAGCTAAACTAGCTGGGTGAATCATTCATCTTATTTGAAACTGGAGCTATATAACATCATTATTACAAATGTATTCTAACAACATGATTTTATCTTTTTGCAAAATTTTATCAAGAAATGGGTATTGTAGATTTGATATGATTTCATTTCAGAGAAGAAGAAGGGAAGGAAGGATATTGATTGCTAAATAAGTCTCACCACCTAGAAACTATGGTCCATTCTCATCATGATGATAGTGTATAGTTGCTATGCTCCAATTTGAATACACAAATTATTACAGACCTGGGAATATTTCTCAGCTTAAAGTAGATTGATATTTAACTTCATGTGGGGATAGCAATAAATCATGCTAGATCAATGGTCTACAGTTAGTAGCTAAAAACAAATTGGAGTATTTTCTTTCACTTTAGACTAAATTCTCTCGAGTATATGTAGTGTAATAGAAGTAGATAACTAGGTCCATATACAAATTGTCTTGTGTTTTACATCCAGACGTTGAAACCCCTGTTCAACATTTCCCTTCAGGTCCAATTCAGGAGCCTGGCACTTATAAATTTAAGAATCAAATTGCAGATCATTTTAAGCTGCATGTTAGGCTGAATTGTGTACTCATGGTGAATGGAGATTTTCAGTACACATTTGTTCATTCAGGAGAAAACAGAATGAGGCTTTTGCCATTTGATTTAAGAGGAAATAAAATATTATAGGATTGATTTGAAGATGCAAACTGATTTTAAATAAATAGTCATCTTCTTTTCTCATTGATACTCATAAGGAGGAGGGGCAAGATGGTGGAGAAGTGGGAGACCCTGTTTCAACCAGTCCCCTATAGTGAGCTAATTACCTACCAGAACACTCTGAACACCCATGAAATCAGCCTGAGATGTAGGATTATACATTTCTGCATCTCTATGGGGGCAGAAGACGCTAGTGGAGAGGTAAAGTGGAGTGGGAAAGATCTGACTGATATTGGAGGATAAACAGAAGGGGGAGGGAGCCACCAGAACTGACCCATTGGGAAGTAATATTTTTTAAGCTTCAACGTAATGCTCTTTCCCTAATCAATACTACTGCTATATATTAACCAGTTTTAATCTCTCTTTATCTCTGGAAAGTTGAGTTCTTTAACAAAGATATCAAGATATATCCAGGAAGAATCAAAATTATCCATATTGAGGATCTATATCCACCCTCCCATCTTTTTCTTCTATCAGTGTTTCTGTGATTTGTTTTTGTTCTGGTATTACATAAATCTTATCCTTGGGGTTCATTTTGGTTAGGTTTCTTTTTTTTTTTTCCTTGTCATTTACTTTCATCTGTCTTTTTGTTTGTCATTTTTTATTTGTATACCTTTTAAGTCTTATATTTGGGGTCCATTCTGGCTATGTCTTCTCTCTTTTCTCTCTCTCTCTTTTTTTTTTTTTTTTGTTTTTTGTTTCTTTTTAGTGGTGACTTCTGATTGCCAGAAGCATTCCAGGGTGCACCTTACCTGGATCACGGTTGATATATTCAGCTACACATCCCTTCTACCACCACTCACCAAAATGACTAGGAGGAGGAACACCCAACAGAGGAAAAATTCAGAGACTGTTCCCTCTCCATCAGAACTATCAGATATGGAAATAAACAGTATGTCAGAAAGGGAATTCAGGGTAACAATTATCCAGGCAATGGCTAGGTTAGAGAAAACCATTAGTGACAACATGGAATCTCTAAGGGCAGAAGTGAAAGCTGCCCAGGAAGAAGTTAAAAATGCTATCAATGATATCCAATCTAATCTAAATACCGTAACAGCTAGGGTAACTGAGGCAGGAGATAGAATTAGTGATCTAGAGGACAAACTGCCGGAGAATAAGGATCAGGAGGAGGCATGGGAGAAACAGCTTACAAATCATGAAAATAGAATTAGGGAAATAAATGATGCCATGAAACATTCCAATGTCAGAATTATTGGGATCCCTGAGGGGTAAGAGAAAGAAAAAAGACCAGAAGATATAGTTGAACAAATTCTCAATGAAAATTTTACCAGTCTGGAATGGAACCAGTGTTCATGTCCTAGATGCAGAAGGATCATCCCTCAAGGTCAATGAATCTAGAAAGAACTTGGGACACTTGATTGTGAGACTGATGAATAATAATTTTAGACAAAAACTCCTGAGGACAGCTAGGGGGAAGAGATTCCTTATGTACAGAGGAAGGTCCATCAGAATAATGTCAGACCTATTCACAGAAACCTGGCAAGCCAAAAAGGGCTGGCAAGACATATTCAGGGCACTAAATGAGAAGAACATGCAGCCAAGAATACTCTATCCAGCAAGGTTGACATTCAAAACTGATGGACAGATAAAGAGCTTCCAAGACTGGCAAGATTTAAAAGAAAATGTGACCACCAAGCTGGCACTACAAGAAATATTAAAGGGGGTTCTATAAAACAAGAAAGAACCTGAGAGTGACATAGAACAGAAATTTACAGAGAAAATCTATAGAAACAAGGACTTCATATGCAACATGATGTCAATAAAAAATGTATCTTTCAATAATCACTCTCAATGTGAATGGCCTAAAAGCTCCCCTAAAACAACACAGGGTTGCATATTGGATAAAATGACAGGAGCCATCCATACACTGTCTACAAGAGACCCATTTGCCATTCCAATCAAAATTCCACCAGTATTTTTCAAAGAACTGGAACAAACAATCCTAAAATTTGTGTGGAGCCAGAAGAGACCCCAAATTGCTAAGGAAATGTTGAAAAAGAAAAACAAAATTGGGGGCATCACATTGCCTGATTTCAAGCTCTACTACAAAGCTGTGATCACCAAGACAGCATGGTACTGGCCCAAAAACAGACACATAGACCAATAGAACAGAGTAGAGAGCCCAAATATGGACCCTCAACTCTATGGTTAAATAATCTTTGACAAAGCAGAAAAAAAAATCCAGTGGAAAAAAGTCTCTTCAATAAATAGTGCTGGGAAAATTGGACAGCGATGTTTAGAAGAATGAAACTTGACCATTTTCTCTCTCTTCACCATACACAAAGATAAACTCAAAATGGATAAAAGACCTCAACATGAGGCAGGAATCTATCAAAATCCTAGAGGAGAACATAAGCAGTAATCTCTTCAACTCAGCCACAGCAACTTCTTTCAAAACGTGTTCCCAAAGGCAAAGGAAATAAAAGCGAAAATGAACTTTTGGGACTTCATCAAGATCAAACGTTTCTGCACAGCAAATGAAACAAAAAGTCAACAAAACAAAAAGGCAACCCACAGAATGGGAGAAGATATTCACAAATGACACTACAGACAAGGGCTGATATCCAAGATCTATAAAGTACTCCTCAAACTCAACACATACGAAACAGATAATCACATCAAAAAATGGGCAGAAACATGAACAGACATTTCTCCAGTGAAGACATACAAATGCCTAACAGACTCATGAAAAAATGTTCATCATCATAAGTTATCAGGGAGATTCAAATCAAAACCACATTGAGATACCACTTTATACCAGTTAGAATGGCCAAAATCAACAAGACAGTAAACAAGTGTTGGAGGGGATGTAGAGAAAGGGAACCCTCTTACATTGTTGGTGGGAATGCAAGTTGGTGCAGCCACTTTGGAAGAGTGTGGAGATTCCTTAAGAAATTAAAAATAGAGCTACCCTATGACCCTGCAATTGCACTACTAGGTATTCACCCCAAATATACAGATGTAGTGAAAAGAAGGGCCATCTGTACCCCAATCTTCATAGCAGCCATGATGACAGTCACAAAACTGTGGAAAAAACGAAGATGCCCTTCATCGGACGAATGGATAAAGAAAATATGGTCCATATATACAATGGAGTATTATGCCTCCATCAGCAAGGATGAATACCTGACTTTTGTATCAACATGGAAAGGACTGGACACATTATGCTGAGTGAAATAAGTCAAGCAGAGAGTCAATTATCATATGGTTTCACTTACTTGTGGAATATAAGGAATAACTGGAGGACACTGGGAGAAGGAACGGAAAAGTGAATTGGGGGAAATTGGAGGGGGAGACAAACCATGAAAGACTGTGGACTCTGAGAAACAAACTGAAACTTTTGGAGGGGAGGGAGGTGGGGGTTTGGGTAAGCATGGTGGTGGGTATTAAGGAGGGCACATATTGCATAGAGCACTGGGAATGGTGCATAAACAATGAATTTTGGAACACACACAAAAATTAAATTAAATTAAAAAAAAAGTACTGAGGGTAAAGGAACTTTGGATTAGAAAAGCCATATCTTACTCATGAATAAGTAGAATGTATTGTGGCTCATCCAATAGACTTTTCATTTTTGCTCACTGCACATAATAACTTGATTTTTCCCCTATTTTAAAAGACACAATACTATTAAAGTAATTTGAGATGGAAAAAGAACATTCATGTGGCATTTGAAAATTCTTCTGTATTCTAGACATCATTTTCAAATTAAGGAAAGTGAATAATATAAGCAGGTTATCTCTGAGATCCTTCAAATTTTGACATCCCCAGATCTGTATCAAGCCACCCTCTCAAAGATACTGTCCCAAAGAAGGAAGACATGGTTTTGTATGTGTGTGTGTCTATGTGTGTTAGATGCCTAGCCTATAATAAGCAATAAACTGGTAGTAGCTATCCTTATGAAAGCTGCTAAAGATTTTAGAAACATATCATGTCAAGACCACTTAGAAAAGATACAATACCTTGTCCTTATCCAATTTATTCTGGAATGTTGTTGAGATGCCTTAAAAGTTGTAAGGAACTAAAGCAATACATTCCTGTACAAGAAATTCAGCTAAAATATTGTAAGACTTTTTGAATATCAGGCACATGGACTTATTTCAGTACTATCTGATGTTATTGATAACTATATGTTTAGATTGTTGATAGATTGCTTCACTGTTATTCTGAACGTTTCCATAGACCAAGTTGTCTATGTGACTGGAGTTTGGGGAAATGAAGACTTGACAGAATTTGCTAGATTATGTAATCCGATACTCTTTGGCTCAATAGGCCTCATATGCCTCAAGTAAAGCACTTGAAATCACAGAAGAAATCATGTTCAAAAGACCATGTTTTAAAAGATGTACTACAAAGTTTTCTGCTACCATTTACATGGTAGACTATAGCTAGGTATAGTGCTTTTAAGCAGTAGTGTTATGATTACATTTATGAAAATCATACTGGTGCAGTGAGGGGGGTGGATTAATGTGGGGAAAGATTAGAGGCATGCCAAATTAAGTTAAGAATGTGTTCCTGGATTTCTAAGTGATTTAAAGCAATGAAAACTAATAGTTTATATAAAACTGATGCTTCCTAAACACCATCCACAGACAAGGCTGGTAATTTAATTAAAAAGTAGTAAGTTTTATCAGATAAAAAATATTTGACTAAAAGAAATAGAAAAATGAATTCAAATTAACTTAAGTAGTGTAGCTATAATGTATTAGCTCACAAAACAATAGGTCCAGGGGCAGAATAAGTCTTGGAATGGTATTACCAGAACGTTCTTCAGTTCTCTGAATTCTCTTGGCTTTATTCTTCCTTCCATTTGTCTCATTTTCTTTTTCTTTTTCTTTTTTTTTTTTTTTTGACAGAGAGAGAGATCACAAGTAGGCAGAGAGGCAGGCAGAGAGAGAGGAAGGGAAGCAGGCTTCCTGCTGAGCAGAGAGCCCGATGTGGGGCTCAATCCCAGGACTCCGGGATCATGACCTGAGCTGAAGGCAGAGGCTTTAACCCACTGAGCCACCCAAGCGCCCCCATTTGTCTCATCTTCAATCTGATAGTAAAATGGCTTAAGTAACTCCAGGCATCACATCCAGACATAGCAGAGGTATAAAGGAAGGGGCCACCTTTTTTAGTCCCTTTTATGACTGAGAAAACCTTTTGTTAAAGCCCTCACTCCTATCTTCCTTAAGTTTGTCTTGAAATTTCATTTGGCCAGAAATGAGTTAGTAAGTTTTATGTCTACCCCTACCAGAGACTCTGACAAAAATAATGGAATTATAATGATTGACTGACCAAGAAGAAGGTGTCCATGAGCTATGAAAAGGGTACAACTCTCTGAGGGTAGGTAACCAAAAAAGTGGACTTCTGATTAGCATGGAAAGAAGAAAAAATGTTGAGTAGCAAACCAACAATGTTTGCTCTCTACTGTCATGAAAAGTCAACTAATACTTACCAGTTTTGGAAAGGGTGCTTCAACTGGAAGCAGAACATCCCTTTCTACTAGCTTCTGATTATTTCCAGAACTCTGTTATTCTAAGACTGTATTTCCTATCATATCTTTACATCTACATATTTCTTTGAGTAATTACAGAACATTTTCCTTCTCCTCCCTTTTAAAAATTTCTACATAGGGTGTCTGGATGGCTCAGTTGGTTAAGTGTTCAACTCTTGATTTTGGCTCTGGTCATTATCACAGGGTCATGAGGTCAAACTTTGCCTATGGCTCCACACTCCTGGGAGTCTGCTTGGAATTTTCTGTCCCTCCTCCTTCTCTCCCTCCCCTTCATGCACATGTTCTCTCTCTCTCTCTCTATCTCTAAAATAAATAAATAAATCTTAAAAAAAACTAAAACATACCAAAAAATTTTAAAAAACAAAAAATAAATAAAAATTTCTAATGTCCCTTGAATGTATGTTTTTCCTAAAGCATCAAAGTTGACAGTGAATGGAAAGTTGAGTCAAATATAACCATTTTAAGATGAATAATTCAAGTGTCACTTTCTACCCCTAAATTTTTATGAATGATATAATGAGAAATATAATGAAAACTTAAGGCAGTTTAATATTGTCTCTTATGAGACCCTGGTGGTATGCAAATGGTAGCTATTTATTTGGGTTCTGTCTGAAATTGAAGTTGACATATAAACAGTCTAGTGGATTTTCAAGTTGCTAAGGATTTGTTCTTCTTCTGCTTTTTCTCAGTAATCATCTTTACCCTCAATCCACTACTCTCTGTGACATAAATTCTAAATATGTCCTATTAAATGAAAAATAGTGAATGTGCTTGAAATTAATCCTATTTGATAAAATTACTAGTGAATGTACATAGAGCTTAAGAACATTGGTAATGCACATTGAGATTTATAATGTTATTCTCAGCAATTACAAACACTGTGTTCCTCTTAAATATGCACTAAAAGGATTGTGAATATATAAATTTTTTGACATTTCAGCTTTTGTCATAGAATAATTAAGCAATAAAATGAAGATTGCATGATCCTTTAAGATAACACAATAATACCTGAATATGACTTGCATAAAGTAGTACAATTAGAAGGAAACAATAGTAAATTGAAAAAATTAATGATATCAATAACAAGATATGATTTGGGGAATTACAAGAAAACTTAGTTAATACAGACAACTGGAGGGGTACCAGGTGGCTCAGTCCATTAGGCATCTGACTCCTGATTTTAGCTAGGTCAGCTAGGTCATGGTCGTAAGATCCAGCCCCATGTTTGGCTCTGTGCTGGACCTCGAGCCTACTCAGGATTCTCCCTCTTCCTCTCCCTCTGCCCTTCCCTCACTGCTTTTCCTCTTTTTTGTGCTCAAAAAAAATTTCAAATAAAAATAAATATAATAAATTATTAAAAAAAATATAGGTGGAGATAGAAAAAACAAAAAAAGGGAGGAAGGGGAGAGATAAAGAATGAATGGAGGAAGGGAGAGAAGGCTAAAGGAAGGAAAGAAGAAATTTACTTTGATTATATCTTAATTTAATTATGAAGATGCCCAGTGCATGAAGTTTGATATAAAGCTTCATAAATTATTTGTGTATATTTTGTTATCAGAGCCTACAATATATCATATGCTTGGAATCAATCAATCCATCAATCAATAATATAGTTTACCCCCAAATATCCATTGCAGCCATATTCTTTAATATTCAATTGAAGCTCCACATTAGAAATGATGACTCTTGGCATTCCTGGTTGACTCCATCAGTAAAGCAGCCAACTCTTGGTTTCAGCTGAGGTCATGATCTCTAGTCATGGAATCAAGTCCCACATTGGGCTCTGCACTCATTGTGGAGTCTGCCTAGATTCTCTCTCCCACTCCCTCTCTCTGTCTTTGTCTCTCTCAAATAAATAAAATCTTTTAAAAAAAGGAATGACCTTTGGAAAAACCACTATAATGGTTTTTACACTAAATATTGGGACATTTCAAAAATAATAAATGTATTTGTCTAATTAAAAAAAGAAAGAAATGAATGACTCAAATATCCATAGTTACATTAACAGAGAATTAGGATAAAAGAGATACCACCTAATGTGCCAGTTTCATGGTTACTGTCAAATAAAATTATAGGATAAGCAACTTATTACAAAATACAAATATTCTGAGAAAGGAAAATACAGTGGGATCTTATTATTCATGAATCAATTAATTATTTGTTATTTTTCTTTTTTCCATCTTTTTAGTTAATGGATTCCTCCAGTGGCTTTAACTGTCACCCACAACTCTCACTCCTGTTAACCCTCAACCTACTATGGGATTTTGTTAATTTTCTGAGACTGGATATTGAGAAGATGACAAAGGAGAAGCCTATAAAGAATAATGAAAGAGAAGGACATAAAATTCATGTGAACTTTTCATACTTTAAAGACCTGTCCAGATCATTAAAAGAGCAGGTTTTCAGCCAAGGTTTTTTTTTTTAACCTTTTCAAAGTAATCCATGCTACAAAGGCTGAACCCACCTGAAATTGTAGGGTTGAAAAATTTTTTAAATTGTTTCATTAGAGACAAGTAAATAAAACATCTGAAACACCTTATAGGAGAGTTTTCCTTTGTCTGAAAGATGGCACTACCAGAAAATATTTGATCTTCTACAGTGTCAGAGGGATTCCTGGGATGTTTTAGTAAATGAATCATGAGGGCAAGATAAGAACCTTGAATTTACTTTATTAGATTAATGATTACCCTGAAAAGCAGTTACTGGCCAATTTGTAAGCTCATAAAAATCTCCTTTGTAAAGAAAGAAGACTGTGTTGGGCCCTGACTATTGGTCTATTGTAGCAAGTGTGCTTTATTTTTTTTTTTTACCTGAAGAAGAGTAGAAATAAGAAGCAAGTTAACTGCTGGTTGCCTCTCAAATAATCCCTGCCTTGAAGTCACAGACCGTGACCAAGATAAAAGGCCTAAAACACTCTCTTAACAGAATAGAGGGAGACCATTGCCTGGAGGAAAAAGAGATTTCCTGTATGCACATCAGACAGGACACTGGAGCACAGACCCAAAGGCCATACAAATCCAAACCATTCAGTAAATGGGCATTCAGTAAATACTCTATGATCTCAGGGTAAAACAAAATTTAGAATTTATTTCCTCATGGGCAGAAACCATATTTTCCAATAGCAATTATATTTTCTCAAGCAGGCAAGATTCACTTGGATAACCACAGAAGCCTTATACTCACTCTAAAGCACAAAGTAAATATATATCGGTCTGAATTTTTGGCCTAGGTGAGGAAATCTGGGCATACTTATCAGGCAATCCTAATTCCATACCATTTATCATACTCAGGGAAGTTTTGGGCACACAGTGTACAATAGGCAGCCAGTTAAAGAGAGATTAGTGTGCTTGTTGAGCAATAATTCAAATCCAAGTGAACCTGAACCTTTAAAAGTTGCTCAAGCACCACCAAAATACTTCCATCTTTCCTGTTCTGGTCCATTGTTCAATTTCAGGGGGGAGAAAGAAACCTGAATTACCAGAACATTCATATTGAAAAATATGAATTGATTTGAGCTTTCAAATATACCAAACAAGACTTTTCAGGGTAATATTTTAATCTTCATAACACTGTAACACCTACCATCTGTAGAAATCCTTTCCCATGAGGCTTGGAAAATATTATGCATATTCACAGTAACTATATTAAGAAGAGTTGATAGTACTTGACAGGGCCAGGCTTGTCCTTGGTGCTTGGAGTTTTCATTCCATTTAAGAAACTCAGCCAAACATACAGTTCAAGAGTCCTTCTCCAAAAGAATGGTAAAGAAAAGCAAAAGTAGACTCTTATGCTTAGGAATCTGCACTTCAGGAAGGGTTCAATGGAGAATTACTTGACATTTCAGCCTGGTTAACCCAGGTATCAAGAGCCAAAAGCAGGGGCGCCTGGGTGGCTCAGTGGGTTAAGCCTCTGCCTTCTGCTCAGGTCATGATCTCAGGGTCTTGGGATCCTGGCCTGCATCAGGCTCTCGGCTCAGCAGGGAGCCTGCTTTCCACCTCCCCAACCGCCTGCCTCTCTGCCTACTTGTGATCTCTGTCTGTCAAATAAATAAATAAAATTTTAAGAAAAAAAAAAAAAGGAGCCAAAAGCAAATGGGCAAAATATCTTTCTCAAAACTTTCCATTGTGTCTTGTTGCAACCATACAATATTCAGTAAATGCCCTTTAGATGTCATGTTATATTTCGGTGTGGAATACTGAAAACAAGAATTACAGTCTCAAACCTACAATAGAAAGAGCAGCTTGGCAGAAGTCCTGAGTGGGAGCACAAGAGGATATAATATTCTGCTTTGAAAACATGTGAACAGGATTTTGTACTTTGTCTAGGTAAAAGGAACAGTAAACTGCACACCAAGCACCATCCACAATGAGCACTTACTGATTTCATTTGTAAGGAAATTGGTAAATGTATATGGCACAAAGAAGAGCTTGATACATCAATCCTCCAATATTTCAGTGTGATACACATACAGAATATTTATAGTGGCATACTGAAAATAATCTTGATTTATAGAGCACATGGTCATTGATTTAAACACATGTCATAGAGCTTGTTTTCAGAGATTACTTTTGACTCATTTGTAGTTATTTACATTTTACTAAGGTAGGATGCATATGTTCCTTTTATCATGGGCATGGTAAAAGTGCTTTCTCTCCTTATACATAGATTACATGAGTTTATTTTTGCCCTGAAATTATTATTCTGGTGGCATACATTGTAAAATAGAGATTCAGAAAGATCATATAATTAGAACTCAAGTGGAATCAGGAAAATACTGACCAGAGAAAACCAGAACTGAATTCCAAACACATATAATGGATTAGGCAAAAGCCTGGAATTTCTCAAGTGGAGAAAGGCAAAAGCATATTAATTTTAGTACTAAATATTGCAGAATAGAAGGTCTTAAAATGGCTCAAACTGATGAATCAGCCAACAGGGACAAAAGGATAGATAGGATACAAATCAATCCCGAGACACTGAATCTAAGACCTAAGAGAGATCTTGGTCAATCTATAATTGGTAAGGATCAAGAAATACAAGACTTCAGCCTCAGGGTGATATGATGGCTATCATTAAGGATATGTTATCTGAAATTCTGTCTGTAAGTAAATATTCAGTTATTATTGAAACAAAATTAGAGAAGCTGGGTACATCTATAAAATTTATTGAAAACAGGAATAGCACAAATAATTGATTAAGAAGAAATATGAAACAGGACAAGAACTTGGTTTCTCTCATACTAAATGGAGTCATGGCAGATGGAATCATTGCAATGTGAATCAAGTGAACACTTCCTAAATTTCCCTACATCCTTCCCACTAAAAGGCAAGATTAATCTGGAGCCAAAGCAGATATAAATTGATAACATTCCACCACTAACACAGAAAACCATAGAAGTGAGAAGCCACGTCAGGATTATATATGCGTTGTACCTTCAAATTGAATTATTTTCTTTGTCCTCTGTACCTGGTCCCATAGACACAGTTTAAATTCCCAAGTCTCTCTTGCAACAGGTATGCTAATATGACTAGACTCAGGCTAATTAGATGAAAGGGAAAGTGATTTAATTAAAAGCCTAATCTATTTCCATGTTAAATCAAGTTGTTTCCTTTGGATATTGACACCACCCCCCACCCACAACCACCACCACTCTTCCTCCAGGCTAGAATGATCACAGAGCAGTAATCAAGCCTCAACATTTCAGTTGAGCACAGTATTTTAGGGAATAAGCCAAATAACAAGAGGGAAGGAAACTGGGCTTTAATGACCTCAAGGAGTTACACTGTCTTCATGGCCATAGACTGATAGGTAAATGAGTGAGAAACAACAATATGTCACATTTAATTTACTGTGTTTGGGGGTTTATGATTTACAACAGCTTAGCTTGTCTTATAATTAATTCACTAGGAAAAAAAGAAGCATATTTGTGATATCACTATTCTGGTCAATACTAAGTCTAGAAGAAAAGATAAAAGGACATGATGAAAATCATCATAAAGCCCTTGAAAAAGAGATGCTTTAACTTTGAGGTAGTTATTTCTAAATATGAGAAATTTTACTCTATAACATGGAGCTGTAAAGGCAAGGGGGTAGTTGTTAAAACTACTCATACATTATAAGTTCAAAATTGAAGGCGGTGTTTAATTAGAAACACCAAAGGCCATATAACACCTCTACTAGACTTCCTCTTGAAGTTTTATCACTATGGAGCTTCTCCACCATCTTCATCCATTCTCTGTTATTGTCTTTTGGAATTGTCCATTATGATACAGGAATATAAGAATGTGGTCTTGATGGCAGATGGTGGGGACCTTTTGTTTCCATGGGAGTTGTCACTTTCATGGCCTGCAAGTTTCATTGACTAATGTGCTTTACATATTAATACTTTTTAGTTCCAGCCAATTGGGACCCCTTCATTTTTTCCCACATATTAGGGTATTCTTGTTGATTGGCTTTTATACTCAATCTTAACAGAGTACTTGTTCTGCAAGTCTCTATTTATAAAATCACTTATGATCAGTTTCCATGGTCAAAAGAAGTAATAACTAAATGTGTTTTGCCACCTATTTGCATGAAATATTGATTTCTCATAATACTGATATTCTTCTGATGATTACATATTGTAATTTCTAATAGGTCTATTGGCATATACTATTATGTCATTTTATTATGAAGATAATAATTGCCATTACTGAAACTATTAGTCCACTAATAATTACTAGCAGATGTATGCAGCTAAATATTAATAACTTGAATTAGAAGTAATATAATAGTTATTTTATCTTTATGTCATCTCACAATGCTTAGTCCTAGGCATTACAAAATATTTTTAGCTCTATTGTAACAAATGTTATTATGCACTGAACTCAAGAAAAAGGGAAAAATATTTTTATTAGTTTTTGTTTTTTTCATTTATTTTTTTAAAAGATCCATTTATTAATTTGAGAGAGAGGGGGGGGAACAGGGGGAAGGGCAGAGGGAGAGAGAGAATCTCTAGCAGACTCCACAATCAGTGGAGAGCCTGACAGACACAGGGCACAATCCCAGAACCTTGAGATCATGACTTGAACCAAAATCGAAAGTCATATGCTTAACGGACTGAGCCACCCAGGTGCCTCTGCCTTTACTTTTTCTAAGTCTCAAACTCATTAGGATTAACTCCTTGCAATACAACCTTAGTTTGTACTGTAATTCAATAATTCACATTGTGAAAAAACTTAAAATAGGGTACACATTTTTTAAAAGATTTTATTTACTTGAGAGAGAGAGGAGGAGAGAGAGTGTGAATGGGGGTTGGGCAGGGAGAGGGCAAAGCATGTTCCCGACTGAGCAGGGAGCCTGATGAATGCGGGACTTGGTCCCAGGACATTGAGATCACGACCTGAGCTGAAGGCAGATTCTTAACCCACTGAGCCATCCAGGTGACCAGGGCATACATCTTTTATTTTAGTTTTCTCTTTGTGTTGATTGAACATAGCATTTGGCTCAGACATATGCCCTCGGGTTAACATTGCAGGTTTTTTGTTCTCGTTTTGTTTTGTTTTAATGTAGAAAAATCCCTCTTTGACCAACTCTTTCTATAGCCTCTATTTTTAAAGAGTTTGCTAAGGATAATACAAATAAATATTTGGATTTCACAAATGAAATTTCTGTTTGCCTAGGGATTTAAAGCCAAGTTAGAACAGATTGATGACAATATCAGAATAAATGTGAGGGATTCTATAACTACTGGGGTATTATAAGGGAGTTCTTTCAGTGAGGCAATTAGGAGGTGGTAATCTTGAGAGAACTAAATATTTTATTTATTTCTAAAATGTTTTACGATTTTACCTCAATAATTAGGAAAAATCATAAAGACAGCAAAGAATGAACCAATATGAAACTGTCTTCTATTCCACTTTATCTAAAGTTTAAAGTTAATATATAGGATTAATGTCTAGTTTTGGATCAAACAACTTCATTTTCCATTAAGAGTAATACATTTTTTATCCAAACAGCAGATAATCTGCAAATCTAATTGATTCAAACTAAAGAATCTTTAAATTAACCCGGAAGGAATCTAAGCAGATAATTATGACAAAAATTTGAAGCATTCATAATCAGCACTAGCTCCTTCAGCTCTTATTAATTCTCAAATGTTAAACTCAATTTGAAAAATGTTTTCATTTAATTCAAAATATATTGCTGGATGCTTACTATGTGCTACATGCTGTTCTAGTATTTTATCTGACAGGGGATGTATCAGTAAATAAACCAGACTAAAGCCTTGCCTCCTGGAAATTATCTTCTAGCAAGAGGAAGAAGAAACAAATAAACACAATAAGTAGTTAAAGCAGGGGCACCTGGGTGGCTCAGTAGGGTAAGTGCCCAGCTCTTAATTTTGGCTCATATCAAGATCTCAGTGTCCTGGGATGGAGCCCTGCATCAGCCTTACAGCTCAGTGGGGAGTCTGCTTTTCCTCTCTGCCTCTCCCTCTGCCTCTTCCTCCCACCCCTGCTGCTCATTCTCTCTCTCTAAAAATAAATGAATAAATCTTAAAAAAATAAGTATATTATAAGTTCTAAGGTTATAAATACTTTGCTGTAAGAAATAGAGCACAGTAATGGGACGTGACAGCGTGGAGAGTGTACACGTTGCAATTTTAAAATAGGACAAGGGGTCGAATTAGACATCATTGTGGCGGTGAAATTTGAGCAAAGATTTAAAAAATGTAAGCAGGTTAGCCAGATGGATATCTGGGGGAAGAGAATTTCAGAAAGAGGAAATAGGAATGAGAAAGCCCTAAGGTGGGAGCATGTGGTGTGAGTTTCAGGACAGCAAATCACCCAGCAGGTGTCAGTACAGTGAAGGAACACAGCTAGAGTAGGGGAGGTGAGAAGAGGTCAGAAGGGCAAGAAATATATCTGTAAGACATTTTAGGATTAGAAAAACCATTCAAACAGAAAATCTTCCAATGCCTAAATAGATAAATTTTACTTTTTTTTAAAATAAATTTTACTTATGTTGAAAAAAGTCTCTGACAGCTAAATGTAAATGAGGCTGATACATCATGTATTGGTTGGTTTTGCTCCACATGAAGGTAGAACAGGAAGAATAAAAATGGCGTGTTAGCTTATTTTTATTTCCATCAGAAATAATTTTCCATGAGAAAACTGATAAGAAATGGGTCTTTTCTATATTCAAAGTGTAGGGGGAGAAAAAAGTAAGACAGAATGGGTATTCCTGAATGTAATAAAATATAATTCCCTCCAGTTTACAAGCAGCCCTTGTCATCTGAATGTAAATTTGGATCATGTACTTTATTATGTGTCAACGACTCCACATTTTTTTTCAAAACCCAAATCCAATCCATAAGAAGCATATGTTCTTAAATATTTTGTTCAGAAATAAGTGACATTTAACACAAGCAATGACAAATGTCTCCTTTAACCTTGAATCAAACTACAGTAAATGACAACCAAGCACTTAGAAAAAGCTATTCCACTTTCTGTACTTCTCTGTATCTTTCTTTTAAATGCAGCTATTTCTTTGGTGGCTTAGCCACATAGCAGATTTGAAATGGTTGTGTTGAGTTATTTTCGTTACTGGTGCACCTATTTCTTCATAATTCAAAAATAACTGAAAGGATTATTTTTTCTCAGAGCTTTCCAAAAGAAACACCTTATCACTTAGATGAAGTGTGGAAAGTTGAATTCTAAAGCCAAAACGGTTATGAATGTCCAAAGGACTGAAAACACAGGATTATAAAAGGCAACTAGAATCCGCATTTTTAAAATCCTGTTTGCCACAATAAACATTACATTTAACACCCCATTTTTATTTCCTGGTCTTATTGTTATACCCAAATCTATGCTGTTGAAACATATATTAAGAAGTCAACCCATTTTTTTTTCTGGCAAAATTTATGAAAAATAAAGGAAAGGAAAAGCATAATCTAAGGAAGGGTTGGAATATAAAAAAATCGGTCATTGTTTTCCCTATAGAGTATACAAACTCTTCATGAAATAATTTACTCTTATTTCATACACACAGATTCTAATGATATAGTAAAATTGCTTTTAGAGACCATTTTCATTTCATCTGAAGGGTACTCTTTTTGATATGTGGTACTGTGACAGCAAAGATAGAGTGCTACGTGTTAGCTCTCTCATCTGCAATTCAAGATTTACTATCCTATTCAAATCAATCGTAACATAATATTGACAGAAAGAGGGGGCCCCTCTCAATATGTCTCCATATATCTCCCTCAGGGCAGATTTAGTCCCCTAAAATTTTCAATGTGTGGCCTCTTAATAAACATAGACTCTTTCTCACATAACAGCGTCTGCGATGCTTCTGTTATGACTTTCAGGCAGTGACACATCGGAGTTATTTCAGCTTCCTCCATAACAAATATATCATCAATTTTGTCCTCGTCAAGGAAGATGGGAGTCCCAGTGGGTCCAATTGCAGAGAAGTTTGCCATGTTCTCTCAATTCCTGTTTCTTTCCTCATTATATGATTTCAAGGGATCTTGTGAAATGAACCATGACATGGCAGAGGCTGGGCTGGCCTTATGGATGGGCAAGTAGAAATGGAAATTAAGTAGAGAAAGGAAAAAGGAGACCATCTTGTGCTTAAAGGTCACATAATAACCTTATCACGCTATTTCACACTCAAAATTTAATTTAGATTTTTTAAAACATCTACCTCAAGGGTGCCTAAAAAATCAAATACCACTGAGAGTGATAGGAACATAAAGTTAGAATAAATTTTTCTCAAATGGTTCCTAGAAGAGTCTGCTGGAACAAACTAGAACAATTTCCATCTTGATAGGACGAGGGAAGCCTACCCATGGTGCTGCTCTCTGTCCATACACAAACATGATCTTCAGGAGAAAAATGATGCTGGAAATAGATGTACAAAAAGAAGGCAAACTTCACTCATGCCAACATTTTGCCTGAGTCCAAGTGTGGGGTCACCAAAAGCAAGCCAATTTCAACCCTAGCTATTACTAAGGGACAAAATAAACATGACTCTAGTGAAACAGAAAAGGTGCAGATTGTCTACCCCTAAGAAATACTCAAGTCATCATTTCCTGAGCCAAAACATGGCTGAAAGTCATTTATTCACTTACTCGTCATGCCTGTACTCATATATAAATATGTGGAATATGCTGGAAATTGTGGGCAGCTCTCTGAAAGATACAGAATGGAAGAGAACATGGCCATTTTGCTCAAAGAACTCACACTCAAGTGCAAGAGATAAAGCCAAAAATATATATATATCATAAAAATAGAAGGTGATGGAGAGAGGTTAAAAATGCTCTGAAGAATGCATAATTCAAAGGAGGAATCTTTGACTAAGAAAGTGAAAATGAAGAATTTTCCCCCAAGGAAGAATTTTTTCATGGGGGAAATAGCATTTCAAGTGTCTGTGAAGACAGTTTCAACAGGCAACACTGTTGACAGCAACACTCACTACATACTGACTGAATACATAAATTAATAGCATAGAGTAGAAAGTATGTTGGATTAGTGTTAGTGATGTGGTGTATACCTCTGCTATCTTCTCTTGGGCAAACTATTAAAATTTTTGAGCCTCAGTTTCCCCACCTGCAAAGTATGAAGATTAGATTACATTGACTTTAAATGTTTTTCTACCACTATTTTATGAAAGCATGGAGTCCATGTTTGGTCAAGCTTCCAGTGGAGAAACTGACTACTCTTGCGAGTATTCAGTAAGGTGACAGAATTCTACAGTAGGTATTGTGGTTATCTTACCAATCTCCATTCTACCTTACCTCTCCTCCCCTCATTTTGTGTAGCTGCCAGGAAGTTTTGGTGAGGTTCACTTTATCCCCAGATCCAAGGGCACTTCCTGCCTTCCCACTACTTTTGACCAGGGAGATTATTTTGTCATTCATGATCTAACTCCATCTAAAACCAGAACTAGGCACTAATTGGTTCAGAGCTGACCAGTGAGAGCAAACTTGGACATTTATTCAACAGCTGAGGACAGTGGTCATTTTTCTCAAACTGGATGCACAAAAGAAGCTGACAGCCATCACATGACCACAAGGAAAACATCTTGAGGATAGAGATGAAAGGCAAAAGGTGGAGATGCAAAGATACCAGGTAACATGGAAACAGAGCTCTGCTTATACACTGACTAAAGTTCGTTTATCCTTGGACTTGCTCATTACTTCTTCATCCGTGAGCTAATAAACCCTCCTTCACAGTTTAAGGCATATGAGTTTGGTTTTTCTGTATCTAACAACCCACTGTTCTAAACCACTTTTTAAAAAAATTTATTTTTTTGTGTGTGTGTTCCAGAATTCATTGTTTATGCACCATACCCAGTGCTCCATGCAATACGTGCCCTCCTTAATACTCACCACCAGGCTCACACAACCCCCCAGCCCCCTCCTCTCCAAAACCCTCAGTTTGTTTCTCAGAGCCTTTTTATATATATTTTTTAACAAAGTTATTTTTTTCTAAACCAATTTTCTAAACAAATTAAGTAGTAAATCATACATTCACATATAAACATTCCCAACTTAGAGAGCTTACACAAATTTATCTGACAAAATTTACAACCAAAAGGCTATGACTTTTTCTGTCTGAAGTGGAAAGCACAGTTAACTGTATAGGAGAGCTTTCATTAGAGAAAGGATTTAAAAAGGAAGAAAAGAAGAAAATGCCTATTCTCAGGAGGCTTTCCATCATTCTGCTATAATTTTAGTCCAGAGTATTTTTGGTATCATCCTTACTTCCATCCCATTAAAACGTGAACCCCAACTCTCTTCCCAAGAAGTGCCAGTGTTTTCAAGGATTGAAAAGAAAAAGTAATACCCTTTGTAGTCATGTGGCTCACATCTTTCTTCTACATTTGAGGCTCCTGACTCCCAAAGAGGGAAATGGCTTTGCCTGGGATATTCAGTGCCAGAGTGGGGATAGGATCTCCACCACCCCACTCACCCACCCCTACTACCTCCTGAGCCGGACAGGCTGTTCATTTCAGCAGCAGACTGCTCTGATGCAGCTACAGAATCTTTAAGCAGTGGATGGTGCCATTGAGTTACACACAAAACTGCGCCAACTAATTCTTTTCTTTTAACTTCCCCAGTGTCAGTTTTCCAACTCCCATTTCACAGAATATAAAGAAGCCCTGAGAATCAAAGAACCCTAATTATTCAAACAAACATGAGTGGCTGACATAGGATGAACTACAGATCTCCAAATTCTAACCACATGTTCATTCCTCAGTTCCATTCCATTATCCCTACTAAGTAAGTAGTACACCTTGAATAAATGTTTCCCTAAATCTCTCTTTTTTTTTAAAGATTTTTTTATATTTATTTGACACACAGATCACAAGTAGGCAGAGAGGCAGGCAGAGAGAGAGAGGAAGAGGAGGCAGGCTCCCTGCTGAGCAGAGAGCCCGATGCGGGACTCGATCCCAGGACCCAAAGGCAGAGGCTTTAACCACTGAGCCACCCAGGCGCCCCTCCCTAAATCTCTTGATGAACAAATCAACTTTTGTTATTAGAGTCATAAAAATGTAGAATTTTGCACTTGAAAAGAACCCTAAGGATCATTTAAATGAAAACTTTCCCCAATTAATTATGATGTCATAATCTACTTGCTAGGCCTATTCCTTCTTGAAGAAGAAGGTGGTCTCCATGCTACATAACAGATGTCTTCTCTATTTGTAGGGCTATGTCCAATGTCATGAAAGTTTGAACCCTAAGAAAATAATGCTTAGCTTGCTAAGATAATTCTAATAATTGCTAATAATTTCCTTGATATTCATTGTAATGCTTTAATGTATCAAAACCAGAGAGAAATCTTTAGGGAATGGCACCTTATTCTGCAACCATGTTACCAAGACATTTACTATGTATAAAATACCTTTTTTGAATTACACAGAGCTTATTGTATATAACCGCACATTGAAATATGGTCATATACGAAATGTTACTTCTCTTGTCTATCCTTATTTTTTCCTGACTTTGAATTTCCTTTAATGAATATCAGGAAGAAATTTCCTTGTCATATATTAGGCTGTTATGCTTTGTTTTAGTGGAGTTTCAATCAAAGATTTACATTGTCTAATTCAAATTTTCAGATGACCAAACAATCCTTTCCTTATGGCCAGAAATAAGTATGAAGTAACATAAACTCTGAGACAAAGTGCTCAACTGTATACAAATATAAATATTTTTAAATATCTGTAGAGTTTTGAGAAATTAGTTACATATTTGGTTGATATTTGCCAATCCCCATGTGGGCACTGGCCACGATAGAAAAGTCTTTTTTGTTGGTTTAATTCTCTCTTCAGACTGTGATTATTAGTAGATAGTGGCTAATTGTTTTAGAAATTACTGAGGACCACAATCATAAAAATAAAATTAAAAACTGAAATAAACAGACATCATTACTTCACTTTAAGTCAGGAAGTTGAATGGTGTAGTGGAGAAACACCAGACTTATGCCCAGGAGTCTTGAGCTGAAACCCTAGTTATAATGTTTTTTTAATGGATGTTTTGAGAAATTCACTGAAATACTTTGGCCCTCTCTTTCTTCATTTTTAAAAAGGGAATACTAGTAACTAATTCTAAAATTTTTTTGGAGAATTAGAAGTGATATACATAAGTTAATCAACAAATTGTAAGTACTAGTTTTTTTGTGAACCAGAAATACTAGTTTTTCCTTTCACAGAGATAGTTTAATGAGTCCACGAAATCATACTATTCCAATCTTTAAAAGTCATGTTTATTTTTATGTCACTTATAAAAACAGATTCTCTTTCACTTTGCTATTATTTTTTAATTCAAATTAGCCAACATATAGTACTCAGTTTCAGATGTACTGTTCAATAATTTATCTGTTGTGTATAACACCCAGTACTTGTCATTTCACATGCCCTCCTTAATGTCTATCACTCAATTACCCCATCCCCCAACCCGCCTTCCCTCAGTTTGTTTCCTGTGGTTAAGAGTCTCTCATGGTTTTTCTCCCTCTCTGATGACTTTCCATTCAGTTTTCCCTCCAAGCAAAGGAAACAGTCAACAAAACTAACAAAGTCAAAAAACTAAAGTCAACAAAACTAAAAGGCAACCAACAGAATAGGAGAAGATATTTGCAGATGACTGATCAGATAAAGGACTAGTACCCAAGATCTTTAAAGAACTTATCAAACTCAACAGCCAAAAACAAACAATCCAGTCAAAAAAATGGGCAGAAGACAGGAATAGACATTTCTCTAAAGAAGGTATTGTGGAGGCATGGAGCACTGGGTGTGGTGAATAAACAATGAACTTTGGAACATACACACAAAAAAATAAGTTAAATTAAATTAAAAAAAAAAAAAAAGGAAGACATACAAATGGCCAACAGATACATTAAAAAAAAATACTCCACATCACTTGGCATCAGGGAAATATAAATCAATGCGATAATGTTCATTATTAAAAAACATATCTGGCACTAAGACTTGTCAATTTTACTATTAGGTGACGGGGTGTGGACCTATTCTTATTGATTTTGAGGGGGGTTCTCTGAACCTCCTGGATTTTGATGCTTGTTCCCTTTGCCATATTGGGGAAATTCTCTCCAATAATTCTCTCCAATATACCTTCTGCTCCCCTCTCTGATTCCTCTTCTTCTGGAATCCCAATTATTCTAATGTTGTTTCGTCTTATGGTGTCACTTATCTCTCGAATTCTCCCCTCGTGGTCCAGTAGCTGTTTGTCCCTCTTTTGCTCAGCTTCTTTATTCTCTGTCATTTGGTCTTCTATATCGCTAATTCTTTCTTCTGCCTCATTTATCCTAGCAGTGAGAGCCTCCATTTTTGATTGCACCTCATTAATAGCTTTTTTGATTTCAACTGGTTAGATTTTAGTTCTTTTATTTCTCCAGAAAGGGCTTTTATATCTCCTGAGAGGGTTGCTTTAATATCTTCCATGCCTTTTTCAAGCCCGGCTAGAACCTTGAGAATCATCATTCTGAACTCTATATCTGACATATTACCAATGTCTGTATTGATTAGGTCCCTATTTTATCAAGATCAAAAGCTTTTGCACAGCAAAGGAAACAGTGAACAAAACCAAAAGACAACTGACAGAATGGGAGAAGATATTTGCAAATGACATATCAGATAAAGGGCTAGTGTCCAAAATCTATAAAGAACTTAGCAAACTCAACCCCCAAAGAACAAATAATCCAATCAAGAAATGGGCAGAGGACATGAACAGACATTTCTGCAAAGAAGACATCCAGATGGCCAACAGACACATGAAAAAGTGCTCCATATCACTCGGCATCAGGGAAATACAAATCAAAACCACCATGAGATATCACCTCACACCAGTCAGAATGGCTAAAATTAACAAGTCAGGAAATGACAGATGCTGGCGAGGATGCGGAGAAAGGGGAACCCTCCTACACTGTTGGTGGGAATGCAAGCTGGTGCAACCACTCTGGAAAACAGCATGGAGGTTCCTCAAAATGTTGAAAATAGAACTATCCTATGACCCAGCAATTGCACTGCTGGGTATTTACCCTAAAGATACAAACGTAGTGATCCGAAGGGGCACATGCACCCGAATGTTTATAGCAGCAATGTCTACAATAGCCAAACTATGGAAAGAACCTAGATGTCCATCTACAGACGAATGGATAAAGAAGAAGTGGTATATATACACAATGGAATACTATGCAGCCATCAAAAGAAATGAAATCCTGCCATTTGCGACGACGTGGATGGAACTAGAGGGTATCATGCTTAGCGAAATAAGTCAATCGGAGAAAGACAACTATCATATGATCTCCCTGATATGAGGGAGAGGAGATGCAACATGGGGGGTTGAGGGGGTAGGAGAAGAGTAAATGAAACAAGATGGGATTGGGAGGGAGACAAACCATAAGTGACTCTTAATCTCACAAAACAAACTGAGGGTTGATGGGGGGAGGGGGTTGGGAGAGGGGGTGGGGTTATGGATATTGGGGAGGGTATGTGCTATGGTGAGTGTTGTGAAGTGTGTAAACCTGGCGATTCGCAGACCTGTACCCCTGGGGATAAAAATATATGTTTATAAAGCTGTAAAAAAAAAAAAAAAAAAGAAAGAAAGAAAGAAAGAAAGAAAGGATGAATACCCAAGTTTTGTAGCAACATGGACGGGACTGGAAGAGATTATGCTGAGTGAAATAAGTCAAGCAGAGAGAGTCAATTATCATATGGTTTCACTTATTTGTGGAGCATAACAAATAGCATGGAGGACAAGGGGAGATGGAGAGGAGAAGGGAGTTGAGGGAAATTGGAAGGGGAGGTGAACCATGAGAGACTATGGACTCTGAAAAACGATCTGAGAATTTTGAAGGGGTGGGGGGTGGGAGGTTGGGGGCACCAGGTGGTGGGTATTGTAGAGGGCACAGATTGCATGGAGCACTGGGTGTGGTGCAAAAATAATGAATACTGTTATGCTGAAAAAATAAAAAAAATTTAAAAAGTTCAAAAAAAAAAACATATCTGGCTATGTCACCTACTTCAGTAACAAATAGGACTAACTGTAACAAATCAAACTAGTTAGCACTGAAAATGAATCAGCACCTTTGATTTATTCAATGTCCTCTGCTAGCATGGCCTCAGTTACTTAGAGCCTACATCACTTCTTACTTTCTTCCAGTAAAGAAGCTTCTAAGAACTAACACAATTAAAAATAGATCTAATGTCAAACTAGGATAAGAACTTATCCACATTCACTGGTGAAAATAATATTATGTGATTAAACTACAAAGATAAACAAGCTAGCTTATCAACTGAGAATGCCAGGGGCTCTGGTCCCTTTGTCATCTGTATTTTTAGTAACATTAAAACAATTTTTTAAATGTTGTGTTATAATTTATCACCTGTCGTTTAAAGAACTATTGTGTTCAGATCAGTATGATGTTTGATATGGTGTTGTAAACAGCTTTGTAGAAATGTTTTCTGCTTCCAAAAATGCTCTGATGTGCTTATAACCAGCTGCACAAGTAGAGAATGAATTGGTTCTAGTTTCCCCATACTTTTACTTGTTGATAATTAAATTCTCAATGTCCTTTTGTATATCTCTGCTTTCATCTTTCTTCCCTATTACTTAGCCATACTGTCAGCTATAGAGCAGAACTTTTTATATGCCAGCAATTATGGGGTTAAGAAGTATCACAGGAAAGGGGCGCCTGGGTGGCTCAGTGGGTTAAGCCGCTGCCTTCGGCTCAGGTCATGATCCCAGGTCCTGGGTTCAAGCCCCACGTTGGGCTTTCTGCTCAGCAGGGAGCCTGCTTCCTCCTCTCTCTCTGCCTGCCTCTCTGCTTACTTGTGATTTCTCTCTGTCAAATAAATAAATAAAATCTTTAAAAAAAAAAAAAGTATCACAGGAAAATTGCAACATAGCAACTGTTTGGCTAAGGTCATGCCACAGGGAGATACAAGGCAATGAATAAGAAGAAAAATCACTTAAATGTGAAAAAGTTATTAACAAATCAGGAGAAATCAAGTGTGTGTGAGAAAGCTTGATGTTTTGTATTTTGTGTTCTCAGATATATAGTTTACTACCTGTGTCATGACTCTACCAGGAGCAAATGCTGTAAATTATTACAAACTACATAAAGTGAAACTTCTTCACAATATTTCCCCCGCTTAATGGTTTCCCAAATGTAGGAAGACCTTGACTTACACAGACGTGATCCTCTAGGAGTGGGGCTCAAGCCCGACACATTCCTTGTTATTACTAGTGATGTATAAGAGCTTCATGGTTGTTAGGGTTAAAACTATGAGCAAAAGGACTTCAGGATGCAGACAGTCTGATGAAGAGTAAGCAAAGTGAACAGGACACAGGGGCTGCTACTGTTACTACTACGTAATAAAAACAACAGAATGTATATGTGTAAACAGAACCTTTCCTTTAGTAGACCATAACCTTCAGCAAGTTACTTTATATGACCCTCTGTTTTGTACATCTATAAAGTATGGATAATAGTTGCCTTTAGGTTTTACAGGTTAAATTAGATATGTATGGGAAATGTTAGTACTGTGCCCAGAACAAAGTAAGAACTCAATGAATAGGAGCTATTTATGTATTGCTATTATTACCCATGTCAGTTCTACTATCGGTGGTATAATGCCATATTAAAAAAGCTTTTCCACCCAAGTAGAACATAGACTAGTTAGCACATTAAAATATGCAGGCATGTTAAAAAGTAATTGTACCAGACATTATATATGATAATTATAAATGATTGCCAGGGAATCCATGCCAAAGATGTTATTTTTATATTTCTCTCCAAAAACCAAAAAGAGTTGGCATGACATTCTTGTTCACAAAAAGATTAAAGAGAAAGAAAAAAACAGCTTTCTTGATGGTTACTAGGCCCATTTCTCAACACAAAGGTTATAAAATATTCTAAAGACTATGTGTCCAATGTAGATATCTAAATAAAAATAACAATTTTTTAAAAGATTTATTAATTTATCTACTTGAAAGAGAAGAGAGAGAGAGAATGAGCAAACACAAGCAGGACAGACAGAGGAAGAAGGAGAGAGAATCTCAAGCAGACGCCATGCTGAGCACAGAGCCTGATGCATGGCTCCACCCTGAGATCAAGACCTTGAGATCAAGACCCTGAGATCAAGACCTTGGATCAAGACCCTGAGATCAAGACCTTGAGATCAAGACCCTGAGATCTGGACCTGAATTGAAACCAAGAGTTAGATGCTTAACTGGCAGTGCCACCCAGGCACTCTAGCATATAAATTATAATTTTTATAGCCTTAATCAACAGTCCAAAAGTTAATAGATAGTCAAAGATGCACAAGGACAAAAGTAGCAGAATAATATATCAGAAATATTGGAAAACGTCAAATGTGGTTGTCTTTACAGTTTCTAAAACGCAGATAGTTATTGAATTTGTCTGGTTGGCTGTCCTTTATCTCTTTGTTGATACAAAGAACTGAAACTTGCCATCACTGTAACTTTTGTCCCTAATTTCATGGTGGTAATAACAATGGACGCTGGAGGATGGCTCTAAACCAGAGTGACAGCTGCTGTGACCACAATACTTGTTCTAGTCTGGTGAACATTGATCGTCTCCAAGCATGTCAGCTAAAGCAGGGGTGGTTTTGAACTCCTGGGCAGGAAATGATTCGATGACCAATTACAGCATTGGGGAGGGGATGATGGCAGAAAACATCGTACTGACAGGCCACTGTAGCAGGCAGAAAAGGGAAGGTTTCATTGTTGTTACACACTTGAGCTCATTCTGACCCAAACAAGTATGGAGAGAAAATGCCAAGGGATCCATAAGGCCCACCTGTCCTCACAAGTATCAATTACACGTTTTGGCTGACAATTCTACTCAAGTGATAGAAATGACAGTTTCAACCTTTAAGTGGGGTGTTTCTCTTACTTATTACATATATCACAGAAGATAGATTATGTGTGAAGACCAGAGTACTGAAAATAGAGTGACATCAAACTTTTAGCCCTGTTCCCAAACTTCTTCATTTTCAT
Source organism: Lutra lutra (assembly GCF_902655055.1). NCBI lineage: Eukaryota > Metazoa > Chordata > Mammalia > Carnivora > Mustelidae > Lutra > Lutra lutra. The sequence goes on along the minus strand of NC_062279.1, from coordinate 25,891,981 downwards.
ATGGTTACAGATGTTCCTCTTAAAACTATGAAGGTGAGGGACGCCTGGGTGGCTCAGTTGGTTGGACGACTGCCTTCGGCTCAGGTCATGATCCTGGAGTCCCGGGATCGAGTCCCGCATCGGGCTCCCGGCTCCGCGGGGAGTCCGCTTCTCTCTCTGACCTTCTCCTCGCTCATGCTCTCTCTCACTGTCTCTCTCTCACATAAATAAATACAAATCTTTAATAAAAAAACAAAACAAAACAAAAAAAAACTATGAAGGTGAAAATGTGATTAGGAAACTTTTCATCCTGCTTCTAGAAACTACATTTGTGGTTTTTTTTTTTTTTAAGATTTTATTTATTTATTTGACAGACAGAGATCACAAGTAGGTAGAGAGGCAGGCAGAGAGAGAGGAAGGGAAGCAGGCTCCCCGATGAGCAGAGAGCCTGACGCGGGACTCGATCCCAAGACCCTGAGATCATGACCTGAGCCGAAGGCAGCGGCTTAACCCACTGAACCACCCAGGAGCCCCATACATTTGTGGTTTTTGTGGCACACTATTAAAGCAGTTTACTAATGCATTGAGTAAACAAATTTGATAAACTACCTTTATGCCTCCCTCATTTGAACTGCCTCTTCATTTATTTGTTTTTGTGTTGGTGGGGGCTGAGAGGAGAGTTGGTGGAATGGCTTTATTGATAGGACCTGAAGAGGCAGACTGTACAAATCGAGAATGTGTGAAAATAAGCAAAAGCATTAATTTTGAGGAAAAATTGCCTAATTCAGTATCTTAAATATCACTTCCCCACGAGGGTAAAGATATCTAGTGATTATGTATTACACAAGAGAGCTATAAAATCAGTCGAGCTGAATCTTTTTAAGCTATACCTCTTTTAAAATGATATTTTAGACTCATTATTATATGAAAATAATGTGCTAAAGCATTACTATGAGGGAACTTTAGTTCCTACGAAAATAAATAAGTTCTTAGTTTGCAAGTACTCAGGAAGAATGTAAATAATTAAATCAACTTGAAAAATGTGCCACAGAGATTTGTGGCTCAGAGATTTGTGGGTATTTAAGACATAGGAGGAGGAATATAATAAGATGCTAAAGAATTTGGGAATAAGACTGGTAAAGTATTGATTTAAGTAAAACTATGTGAGTGTTGATAGATATGTTCCTAGTGAGTATTTTTGTCTCCATGAAGAATTCACCTCCAGGAAATCTTGGATCACAATACTATGATATCAAGGTGAAATGATGTCTCTAGAAGGTCATTAGCACACATGGAGTCCTAAAAAGTAGAATATAAGGAATGAGGGTCTATTATTGCGTCCAGTGATATTCACTGTGGGAGGGTCCTAGCTGCTGGGATAAACTATTGGATCCCACTGTTTATCACTGAGAAGGGGCGTCAGAATTCTGTAATGCTATAATACCATCCAAAATGATCCCTTATACATCTTGAATTATTTTAGCTTTTCACTCAGTTTTTACTATGCAAGGATCAGAATTTTCTGTTTAAAAGAAGAAAAATCTTAACCACTTTACAGTATTAATTGTAATAATTTGGAATTCTGATATAGTCAAATCTTTTGCCAACTATGTAACAAACCCTGGACTGTAATACATAGTAGATAATTAAAATCACTCAGTATTATGCAAATAGAACTAAGAATTAAGCCAATAGGAAACCATTTTTAAAAAACACGTGTGTCTATCAGTTATTTATTATTCCTATTACAAAATCCCTCCAAAATAGTGGCATAAAACTGCAATGATTTACTATTTCCCATAATTCTATGCATTAGCAATCTGGGTAGTTCTTCTCCTGGTCTAACTGGGGTTCTCTCATGCAGCCGTGGTCGTCTGATGGCTTGAAGGGACTGGGAAGTCAGAACGACTTCACTCACATATCTGGCAATCGGTATTTTCTGTTTGGGGCACGTTGGTCACCTCCATAGGATTCTTACTTTCTACTTGATCGAAACCATTCAAAAGGCCGGCCTAATACCAAGAAATTAGAGAAGCAGAGCCTACCTCCTGGTGGAAGGAGCAGCCACATTACATCGCAAAGCAACATGGATACAGAGATGCTTTCTGCATTTGAAGCATAATTCTCTCCAACACTTTCCACAGCACTCTGTTCCAGTTGCTCCCACTGTGCCTTTCAGTGTTTGCTCACTATGTCCATTCAATACTTTACTAAGGACGAGTGTAAGACCACAGGCAGAGAAATGGGAGGTAGAGGCAGGAGTTATAGCAGTAATGGAAGAGCTGTATTTTGTTGGTGTTTTAAATGCAAATTCTGTCTTAAAAAAAAAAAATAGTTCATGGATCTGTGTTGACCTCCACATAGGAAAAAATAATCAGCTAAATGTACCAAAGACATTAGAGGAAAAAAAAAAGTGCTCTGAAAAATATTCCATAAAGCAAGGCATGTGGGAAAATAAATGCTTTTACAAAGCTATAATAAGAAGTTTACATTGAAACGCACTTATAACCAACATGGATTTCACAAATCTATGTTTTGTGTAGAAATTGTCCCAGCTATCTTATTCATGCTTTTATTGTTTCTCTTTGGTAATAAAAATATTTTCCAACTCTGAATAAAAACAAGTTTGCATCAGAAAACAAAACAAAACAAAAACAAAAACAAAAACAAAAAATCTCAAGAAAGCTTATGTCCTATGATGACATGGGACATAAACTTTTTTTTTCAGATTGCTTTAAAAACAAATAAATAGTAGATGTGATAGCTTTTGTGTTTCAATTGGAAGAAAAATAGGAAGAAAAAATGATCACTAACAAAATTTCCAAAGAAAATGAAATACTAGGTAGAAGGGAACCACTTAACAGTAGCTAAAAGGAAAATTGATGACGACTGAGGTTCCCAGGCCTCTGAACAACTTCAGCTGTTCTGTCCTTACACTTCAAACAAAGGAGATGTTGGGCCACTGGGAAATTGCTGCTCAAGAAGCTACAATGGCTTCCTTTTAACCAATAAATCAAACTCCTTCTTGTGGAAACATAAGAGTTCCTATATGCAGCTCCCTCTGGAAGTATCCAAGCTGGTCTGCCTCAGCTTGCCAGAAGGAGCCCACGGTCTGCTCAGGGAGCCATCCTCCCACTGGCGATCAATCATGCTGATCTCCTGTCTACCTACCTGTGCTCATGCTACTCCACCCTGGAACCTGCTGTGTCTCCTATTCTAATTATTCTCATCCCATGCCTTTGAGATGTGCCCACTTCCAACACCCTCTGTTAAAGTCTATCCAACTATTCTAGGCTACACTGGCCTTCCTATTCCCATCTTCCCTAGGGAATTCTTAGAACAGATAACATGCAATAATAAGTATTAGAGAAACAGCAACTCCACTATATTGGATGCTTTTCATGCCAGGACAGTGGGTGATGTCATAGTCAGGTTTTTCAGCTTCTGTTCTTTCTCTCAAGTAGCATTCTTACTGCCTAGTGAGCAATGATCTTGGCCTGTTGTATATAGTCTTGAATTAAGGAAAATTCCAAGAGACTGTTGTCCAGTACAAAGCTTAGAAGACAGCTCTTTCTCTCCTTATTCCAGTACCCCCACAGGCAATAAACACATGTCTTTGGTTCTTGAGGAAGTGATGGAAGGATGAGTAGAATGGCCCGAGGTCATTTACCTGGTGGTGAAAGTCACCAGAGTAGTGTTCTCAGTGTCCTGTCAAGACCCTTTCAACTATAAGACCACTGTTTTGCTTCTTTTCTCTTGCCGCTTATCTTTCAGGAGCTGCTTAATTCATGTCATTCCTACATCTTCTCTGGGCAGCCTTCCATTAATTCTTGAGTTCCCTGAACCTTTTCAATAAACTGCTTTACTTCAATTAGCCTGAATCTCTTTCAGTTATTTGCAGCCTAGTATTGGGAAATAGCCAGGCACTGTAGGACGTATAGACAGAGCAGGTATAATCCCACGTTGCAGACACAGTCCAGAGCAAAGCTACTTTTTAATTTTCCTGTAACTGCACTTAATGGTTATGTTGTTAGGTAGTAGAAATGAATCTTAGCTAATTCAGGTCAATCTTCACCCAACTTAAAATCTCCTCCTACCTGTATTCTCAAGGTTGCTTCTGGGTCATGAGGCTTATAAGACGTAGGCTGGTCAGGAGGAGGCTCTGTGTCTCCCTAGTTACTACCCTTCCATGCTGGTGTCCATTGTGATGACTGATTTCCTGCCAGATTCATGGCCATTGTTATAGGCTAAATTATGATTACTTTCCTCAAAGTTACATGTGGAAGCCCTAATTTCTAGGGCCTCAGAATGTGATGATATTAGGAAATAGAGCCTTTAAAGAGATGATTAAGTGAAAATGACACTGTTTAGGAGGGCCTTAATACAATCTGGCTGGTGTCCAGATAGGAAGAGGAAAATTAGACACAAAAAGAGACACTGGCGATGTGCTTGCACAGAGAAAGGCCCATGTAAAAACAATATTAAGGCAGCCATCTGAAAGCTATGGAGAGAGGGCTTCAGAGAGCCAAACCTGCCAACACCTTGATCTCAGACTTCCAGCCTCCAGAACTGTAAGGCTATAAATTTCTGCTGTTGAAGTCACCCGGCCTGTGGTACATAGTTAGGGCAGACCTAGCAGACTATTATGGCCATTGCTCCATGTTAACCATTGCTGTTTACCTCCTCCTGTTCCTAACCACTACAGATTTGAATCTGAAGCTTTTTCATATGCTTTCTTGACCTTCCTGGGCAGTTCTAGTTTCCCCTAAAACTCATGTTCTTAAATACTACCTTAGATCGTTTCCTGCCCAATTCTACTATCAGATTGCTTGCTTCATGCTTGAATGCATACTGTGTCCTCAAGGCAGGGCACATGAGTATAATTAAACTCAAAGTCATATTGATGACTTATACCTTCATAGATTTTGGAACTAATTTACTGTTTGTAGAGACTCTCCACTTTGCTCCAGGACTCCTGTCCCCAGCTAAAGTATCCTCTTATGGATCAATGAAAAAGGAATATTGGATGTAGGTCTCCTCACCCAATAACAACTGCTTTATATGGAAACATTTAGGACAAATGTCAGTGTACTTTATGCAAAATAAGGTTTCCATAAAATAACTAAAGATACACACAGACATACACACACACATAAATATCATAATATTAATTTACATAAAGTTATTAATCTTGGAAATTCTTGAAACTTTTATGTTACTAGGTTGGGATCAAACTGCAACTGGTGTAGTATCCAGTTCAGAGTGGCCACTTAGTAAATATTTTTTTAGTAAATGATGCAGAAGATTATTAACATCAGTTCATGCTTTGTTATAGTCAAGGGCAATTTGTTAAATGTTGTTTTCACCTTGTTTTAGAAAGAAATGAGGAAAAAGAGAAAGCTGATTTTCCAGGCGAGAAATGAACAAACTATTGCTGGACAGCCAACATCTGGTATCACTTAAGTCTGGACTGGACAGAAAGAGGAAAAAAAGATTATACCAAAGGGAACAATCCCGTATTTGCAGGGAAAAGAAGGCGATGACACAGTTGGTCTTTTCCGAGATTAAACACTTTCCATTTTGCAGCCTCACTGCAAACAGAGTGTTTATCTTTGTTCAGGTTTTGCATTTCATTGTCTAGTAAATAAACTCTGGAAGCAACAATGCTAGAATCCTCATTTCCCAGAGAGTGATGCCAAAGTGCCTTAACCTTTCCAACTCCTTAGCAAGCTACTATTGAGGCTGCCATAGGTTAAACAACAACAAAAAAAGTACATTAAATTCACATGGAGGGGTTGGGTAGCTGTTCTCCTTTCCAGGAAAGTAAGAAAAGATAAAGAACGTCCTTTCCAGGTCAGTGTACTATATGATTACCAGGAAATTTGAGTAAATTAAATCAACTTGTGTTGGAAGTACAAATGTTGTAAGTAATAACTCCCATATAAATCAATGGTGAATTGAATGTTGCTCTAGAATGCTTTAGAGCATTGTAAAAGCAGCCAGAACTCAGTGTATCTGCAATGTAGCCACATTGCTGTTACGTATGGAAATATAAATTTCACCTGAGTCCCATCAGCCTGAGGTGAGCAGGATGAAGTATCACACCCCCTGGCCTGGACATCCTAGATCCCCTTACTTGCCACAAGGTTTAATCCAGCTTCATTTATAAGTGTTTTTACTCTAGCCAGCCGACTTAATGGCCCCTTTGTGCAATTATGATACATTTCTTGATTCTATATGACCATACTAAAATGCTATGAGTTATAAACTTTATAACATAGTTACAATATTGATACTAAAATATAAATGGATGCAGGAAGGCTGGAAGCTGACTGGCTATACAGATAGGTCTAGTGAGGAAAGCTAGAGACTATGAGAGTCAAATGTCAAATATATGTGACAAAAATGAAATTACAGCTTTTATCTCAGAAAACTATTTCCTATAACTGATGTCTCCAATAATTTAAGATCTCTATTTCCAAATGATCTCAGATATTATATGGTTATAGTAGAGCAGGTGATTCTGGGCAAGAAAATGAAAATTTTAAGACATTGCAATCATTACCAAGAAAAGCAAGAGTTTAGCTACTGTTCTTTAGGATTATCTATCTTACACCCTCCCCCCCACACACCCATACACATATAAGGGTGACAACTTAGCAAATTGTAAATATTTACCTAGGTAGTAATAGCCCAGATACTCTTTAGTTTTCTGTTCCCTGTTGAAAAAAAAAAGAATTCTATCTAGTAAAAGGGTGTGAGTTTCCTAAAAGAAATATTCTCTTTCCCACCCTGAAGACTGAGAGAGAACTTGTCGTAGAATGTGGTTGAAACTGTTGGCCCAGCTGGTATGCTAATAGTGAATCTAGAACCTACAGGCTTCCCCAACCAGTCCTTGCAATCCTCCCCCTCACCACCCCAGAGCAATTCATTCCCCTAAAACGATGGAAGAGCTGAACAGAGAATGCATTGTTTCTCCAAACTTTTCTTTTTTTTTTAATTTCTTTTCAGCATAACAGTATTCATTGTTTTTGCACCACACCCAGTGCTCCATGCAGTCCGTGCCCTCTCTAATACCCACCACCTGGTTCCCCCCACCTCCCACTACCCCCCACCTCTTCAAACCCTTCAGATAGTTTTTCTGAGTCCACAGTCTCCAAACTTTTCAATCAGATCAGTCACTCTACCTTCCCAGGGGTGATATCAGTAAAGGAGTGGATTCAGGAGTGAGCAAAAATTATCCACTTTAGGGGCTTAGATGGATTCATTAGTGCTCCAGTTCATTATTATGCAAGAAAAGAAGACACCAGTCTCAAACCATTGTGTCTTCAGTCTTCAAGGTCAGTCACATGCCCTCTTATAGGGCAGCCATGGTGACATCTGTCAAGCTTGTAGCAGGAATACAGGTGATTGTTCTGATGAGAGGTGTGGGTTAGAAGGAGTGTGAGGGGGTGCCTGACTGTGGCAAGGATGATTATTACTCATGTTTGTGTCAGCAATCCCAAGAGCAGGGCCAGGCACTCACGTTTCCTGAACATAACTGATACCTAGTAGCACTTTCGAAAACAAATACTCAATGATGCACAGTTGCATGGCTACCAAAGATAGTAACTAAATGTATCAACTTGAGAGTTAGTCTGCCTGTGGTCGAGGTCAAATATAAGTTTGTTCTGCCCTTGATGATGACTTAGGTGAGATACTCAGCCCTTCTGTGCTTCTCAGTTCCCTTACCAGTAAAATGCAAATATGATGGTATCTACCTGGGAGGGTCATAATGTAAATACAAGAGATAATACAAGCATGGTATAGTGACTGACCATTGTAGGAATTAAAATAGTTTATGAAATTATAAAATTACTTATGAACTAAATACATAATTAACTGAGATTGATTCTTCCTGAAGGATTCTTATTATATGGGGAGGGTTTATAAGGACATATACAGATGGTAATGGGAAGGTATCTATAAAGACCCATAGAGATGGTAGGAGAATAATATTTGGTGCTACCATGATTTTACAGAGCCCTCTTTCTCTAAAGAGCCCAATCACTGATGCTTTCATTTGTATACACTTATATTAATAATACTTGGTCATATACCTTCCACTGTGCTAACCGCTTCAGTCAGCATTTCAGTCCTTTATGGCAACTCTGTCTTATATAAGTGTGCAGTCCAGGTAAAAAATCTAGAATGGAGAACTTAATAATATATGCAACAAAATACGCACACGATGTTTTGCCTACAATACTTAAATCATGTCAAATTTTGACATCCAAATTTCTTTATTTAGAGACAAAATCACTTGTCTCTGAAGAACAGATTGTGCATAGATTGGAGATTGGTTAAACAGTAATGATTTGCAACAAATTCATAGAGAAAGTAAGTTCCTCAACTGGTAAGATGAGCCTTGAAAAATAGATCAAAAGATAATACACCTGAAAAGGAAGGCATCCAAGGAATGTCACGGGCAGTGGCAGCCCCAGCTGACAATCACTGAGCACATACTCTATGAAGGGCTTACTTCAGACTGTTCTATTCCTCATCTAATATACTCTGAGTTCGGCCTGAATCTCTTTGAGGTCACTTCATACTGTAACCCAGATATTTACTTTCACATCTCATATTTCCCTTAAGGCTTCTTGGTTGTTCTTTACTTTCATAACCATATATAATATCTTGAGAGATTCTCATTCTATAATTAATGAGAAATCTATTTTTTCTTCCACTAACTCTGGACCGGGGACTATGGTATAAATTACACTTTTTTCCTGGTAAATTCTTTCCTTTTATTATAGTTTTATATTCACTGAATTAGTGATCCTTACTCTGACCAATTTTTAATGACTACTGTGTCCTTTTTCTATATTATGTCCTGATATGCTGGATCTCAAATCTTTCATTCCCCAAAAGGCCCACCACCACAAGGATGAAGTACTTACAAGAGATTTTTCTAAAATTTTGATTTAGTAAGAGGGATTTCAGAGTGCCGATTGACTACCAATAACTGAGATTAGAATACTGCTCTCCTAAAAATTCATGAGCCATTTACTGCTAGTGGTTGTCCATAATTCATGCTTGAGAGTAATGCCTGAGAGTATCGTCATCTGAGAGAGAATACTCTCAAGGCTCTTCTTCTCTTCTTAGGTGTCAATCCTCAACTTCCACCTTCTTTTTTTTGACCTTCTCTGTCAAAAAATTGTCTTTCCATTTCTAACCCAAATAGGTCCCCAGGCACATCATTTGCTTAAGAGAAAACTCATTAAGGTGCTCATCAAACAAACATCTACCCACTCCTGAAAGTTACTCCTACACAGTAAATGTACCAGAAGAAAAAGGAAAGTGGAAATGAAAATTAACTGTTAATGATTATCAAATTTTTAGGTTTTTCTACCAATTTTGGACTACAGAAAAACAGCAATGGAAATGTATTTCCCCTCTGTCCAGAGCAAACTCTTAGAAGTCATATTTTTCTATTATTATTATCTGTGTACATGACTTATCTCTGTACTAGACTGTGAGAACCTTAAGGACAACATTTAGTTCTGATTAATAGCTGAATAGACCATAGGATCTAAAAAAAAATTTTTTTTTTAATTAAAAAAAAGGCAAGATAACTTAAATGTTATAGGATTGCATACATTGGGCCTTCAATAAACAGATGCTGAATGAATGGCAGTAGGAGTTATAGGATACATAGAAAATGGACAATTTATATTAATATAATTGTGCATAAATACCAGACAAATTAAAATTTTAAAAAAGAGTTGAACAAAATATAATGAATTTGGACAGTCAATGACCCAATGCTTACTATGTATACACCATAAGGTAAATATATAGCTGGGTTTTGAGGTATGTTCTTCATGCAGAACATTCCAATGGGTGCCATGGATGCATTTCAAAGATAGAGGCAAGCATGCTTGCTCACTCTCATGAGCCATGTTATGGTAGTCCCACTCTTATCTGTAGTTTCACTTTGCATGGTTTCTGTTAGCCGTTGTTAACCACAGTCCGGAAGCTGAAGATCATCCTTCTGACATAGAGTCAGAAGGTCAATGGTAGCCTAATGCTATATCACAACACCTACATCATTCACTTCATTTCATCTCATCACATCTACATTTAATTATCTCACACATCACAAGAAGAAAGATGAGGACCGTACAAGATATTCTGAAAGACAGAGACCATATTCACATAAATTTTATTACAGTATATTGTTATAATTGTCCTATTTTATTAATATTGTTGTTAATCTCTTACTGTCCCTAATTTATAAATTAAGCTTTATTATAGGTTTGCATGTATAGGAAAAATATAGTATATATAAGTTCTGTACTATCTGTGGCTTCAGGCACCCACTGGGGGTCCTATATATAAGCATGATAATGGAAAACATAACAGTTAGGCTGTCCACATTAGTGGATAATTTATATCCTGCAAAAGTAAACTGAGAGGAAATAGTAGAGCCCTCTTACTGCATCATGCCAACTAGTTCTTATTACAATGATGGTACAGTAGCTTAATAATGAAGACACGAGGTAGAGAATCCTTTGGCTAGATACATTGGTATTTTGCTACCGAACCATGTTGGGAAATTATATAGCATGTGGAGAGCAGCACTTCCTAATTTTCCAATTAGCTCTCCAAACCAGTCACTGGAAGGACTCTTTCTTCCGTTCCATATGGTGACAAAAGCAGAATCAAATAAGTCACATTTTCTCCATTTTGAACTTCTCCCATGTTACATGTTACAGTGGAAAGCTGTTCTTCCTTATTGTTATTGATAAGAAAAACAAGGCATAGAGGAAGACTCCTTTGTCTGGATCTTGAGAAAGAAAAAAAAAATGTGTAGGGGCTACATGTCCACGAAAATATCTATGGCAGTGAGTTGATAATCTTTCCAGACTGGATCTGACAGAATTCATGAAGTAGTCTAGTCAAGCTGGGTCTTTAAGAAGGTCCAGCCAAACTAGTCAGGCAATGGCAATGACACTTAGATGCTGTATCAGTTTGCTCAGGTTTCCATACCAAAGTACCACAGACTGAGTGGCAAAAACAATGGAAATCTGTTCCCACAGTTCAGTTTTGGTTTCTTCTGAAGCCTGTCTCCTTGGCTTGTGCATGGCCATGTTCTCCTTCACATGGTCTTTCATCTGCACACGTGCATGCCTGCAGTCTAAATTTCTTCTCATAAAGATACCAGTCAGATTGTGTTACGGCCACCCTAAAAACCTCATTTTATTTTTATTGTGTGTTTAAACACCTTGTCTCCACATAGAGTCACATTTGAAGTACTGGGTGTTAAGACTTCAATATACGAATTTGGGGGAGTGAATAAGTAAATCATTACAGATGCCATACAGCCACTTTATGGGAAGGGTAGAATTGTATCCTGATTTGTGCCCGTGTGACATATTGATAAACTCTACATATCAAAGAACTTTTATTTAAGTAAATAGGAATCTACTCAATGTTTGAAACCTTGTTGTCATGGCATAGACAGTCCATCTGTTCTCACCGATCTATAGGAATTGCATGGTAGGTTTTTTGTTTGTTTGTTTGCTTGTTTGTTGTTTTTCAAATGTTTTGGTCAAATAAGGTTACTCTCTAGGAGGAATATAGTAGTTATTTGCATATGATGCAAAATGATTGCATAATTTTTAATAAATAATCTTCTTAACTGGCTCCTATAGGCTGATTCAATATTATGTCTGCACAAATTCCTAATTCTAGCATCAGATAATAGCATTTTTTTCCTCCAGGTAAGATTTAAATTATTCAGCTAATACTTATTGAGTACAATTTTATATGCGGTACTATAAGAAGTGTTACATAAAATAAAGCTGAAAAACTTTATAGTTTAATATGGCTACTGTAAAGACTCTTCACCTCTAAACGATGAAACAGAAAGTGAGGTAGTGTCACAAATGAATTTTAAACCCTCATAATTTTAGAAAATGTCATTCTTAGACAAAAAGTGAGAAATTTAAGAACATATAATTTTGTAGCAAATCCTTTATTCTATATTTTAATGAATAAAAGTTATTTTTATAAGGTGACAAGCCTATGTAATTGAATTTAATTATGAGTTAATATGATTTAATTTTCTAATTTAAACCATTTGCTGAATCATATGAAATGTTTGTCTAAAGAAATATAAAGAAAACAACATTAATCATGTTCAAAACACTATTCTCTATATGAATGTTTTCATGAATGAATATGTTTTTGCTCAGTCTTAGAATTATTGAATGCCTATAATTTAAAAATAGTAGGAGGATTTGTTTCTGTATCTGGCTATTACTCATTTTTTTAGAAGATTTTATTTATTTATTTACTTGACAGAGAGAGAGAGAGAGATCACAAGTAGGCAGAGAGGCAGGCAGAGAGAGAAGGGGAAGCAGGCTCCCTACCCAGCAGAGAGCCCAATGTGGGGCTCGATCCCAGGATCCTGGGATCATGACCTGAGCCAAAGGGAGAGGCTTTAACCCACTGAGCCACCTGGGTGCCCTATTACTAATTTTTAATATCCATTTCAAACAACCAAAATCCACTCTGTAACAGAATTCAGTTATTGTATAAAATAATAGAAAAGAAAATAATAACAAGAAATAAACAATGTTACAAATATGCTTATTAATACTGATAAAATGGTGCACTCATAATACACTCTTAATTTAACATTATAGCTGGTTTTTAATAGATTGATATATTTTTACTGAATATTTACTCACTGAAAATAAAACAAGATACTATATAAGATATTGTAATAAATACAGTGAAATCCATAGTCCTCAGAGAGATTATAACACTGCTTAAGAGCTATTTCATATATTTGTAGAATAAAACGTTAGTAAAATAAAACATAGATGAGGTAGTCACGTAAAAGTGTAAACGAGGTTCAAGAGAGGTAGAGAGCTTGTTCCTGTTTGTTTAAGGAGAAGTCATAGAAGAAAGAATTAAGTAGATAGAACTCAAGACGATACTTAAGGAATTAACAATATTTTTGTTAATAAAAATACAAATAAGGAGTTAAAGAGTGAGCCACAGGTGGAAGAAACAATATATTTATAGATATTAAAAAGTTTAATGTCTAAAACAAAAAGTTTAGATGGGGTAACCTTACAACCTGATTTGCCCAAGACATTTCAGGTTTATTATGCATTGTCTTAACATCCCCTTTCTCTCTCAAAAGTGTCAGATTGGATTATACTTTACACAGCCACCCTAAATATAGAGAAATCAGAAACCTCAAAGACCACTTACAGCTAATGACTATAAATGCAAAACAAATCCAGAAGGAGGTAAGGAAAAAGTGGGAGAAGAAAACATAGAAAGGTCATTATTACTGGGTCACTCATTATAGAATTTAGTATTCTTCACACACAGCATTACAGTTAGCCCAATTTCCATGTTAATAGGGAATCACTGCAACATAACCTTTACATTAATTGTATTTCACTTTGGAATCACATTTATTCAACATCATAACTTACTTTTCTAATTTTTAGTTAACACTTATGGTGAACCCAGATGGCTCAGTCGGTTATGCAACTGACTATTGATTTCGGCTTGGGTCATGATCTCAGGGTTGTGAGATGGAGCTTGTGTTGGGCTATGGGCTAGGCACGGAGCCTGCTTAAGATTCTCTCTCTCTTCTTCTCCCTCTGCCTCCCCCCTCATTCCCCACACTCACAAGTGTGCATGTGCACTCTTTATAGTTTACACTCATTAAAATAAAATAGTTTACACTCATTAAACCAATACCAGCTCAAATCAAAAGAAACTGGTTATGATTGTGATAAATAGTCCAGACCATGAGACAGCAAGCAATCTATCGCATGGATTATTCACATGCGTATAAAACAGAATTCCTTTGTGGGAGAAAGGCTACTTTGTACATATTTCTTTTAATATGATTCTATTTATTTTTATTCACTTCCTCCATTCAATTTCAACCTTCCTGCAGACAGTGACAATTACTTTCCTATTTCTAGTAAAACACTTGTATACATGACATAAATAGGGAGGACTGATTGATTAACTGAGCAGTGTTTTATTAGAAAAGGAAATCTGCAAGGAGTACATGTATACCAGCCACTTAAATGTCTCGCTGGCTACATTGTGTATGCAAGTGTTTCAACAGCTTTGCATCTGTACTGCTAACCTAGCACAGTGACACATCTAGCAAATTTCCCTCATCAGCATCATGCTGTTGGCCCATAGGCCTCATGCTTGCCATTTTTATTATGTCGTATTTTTCCTACAGAAGTCTAATCTCAACGGAGAACACTTAGAGAGGAAAGAAAATACTTTTTGTAAAAGAGCTATATTTATTATATGGAAATATTGATAAGTTTTCAGCTATTTAAAAACCTATTTGCTTTTCTTAAAACATCCTCTTCATTGGAGAGGTGTGATAAAGATTTAATTGGTGAAATATACATTAAGGAATACCAGCAGGTTAAAATAATTAATATTGTCACAAACTAGAATATTGGATTTGCCCGTTTCTCTGAGTTTTACTGCTTTCTATGTCTAATAAGTTTATGTATAAGTACCTGCATGACCATGCATCAAATGGAAATTGTGAAGTTTCTCTTGTTAAGAATTTGGATTTTTCAAAGTCTATTGTAAGAATAGTCTTAAATTGCTCAAATCCCTTTATTTTATTTACCCTTTTTCATTGTCACTTAGTAATTATTGATGTGGCTTTCCAGAAAGAATGGCTTAGTCTTTGATTTATGGTGGAAATAAAAGAGAGTATTTTCACATTCACCATTTACAACTGGAAAAATAAAAACAATTATCTTAATGTTAATTATCTTAATGTTTCAAGTATTTGATGATGCAATAAAACCTGAAGGTAAAAAATAGACCCTGGAACATTTTGGGAAAACTGTACTATGTTAAAACTATCTGGGAGTCCAAGATACTGACATAGGAAGATCTTGAACTCAACCTCTTCCACGGGTGTAATGAATCTTCCTCTATAAAGAGAAATTCATCCTGAAGAACTGAGGACTGACCGAACAGCTTCTGCACAACAAGTGACAGAGACAGAAGTCACACAGGGAATGGCAGAAGAGACAGAGACACCATAAGGAAGGGAACCTGGGCCTCTGATACTACAAACGACATTAGGTAGGGCTAGAACTAAGGAACTGTAAACATGCACCTGCTCTGGAGCACAGGAAAAAGGCCACAGTTTAAAAGAGCACATAGAACATAAAGAAATGAGCCCTAGAACCCTGCCAAAAGGAAGGAGCACTGGAACTCTCTCCAGGGTTGGAGGTGCTGGTGAGTACCACTGTTTACATTTTTCCTCCATCTCGACAGTACAGATGAAAGCAGGGTATGGTGCCCTAGTCAGCCCACCACCTCAGGGAGCCCTGGGCTCCTAATTCACACTGATCTGATCCACCCTCCCAAGGCAGCCCCCTGACCTATGCCCATCCAAACTCCAGCTGTTCTATCAAGGTGGCCCCAGGGCAGTACATACTAGGACACCCCTGGACAATGCCCACTATGGCTCCAGCCATCATACAAGGTAACGCAGATGCAAAAATCCCCAAAATACCTCCAGGACCATATATACTTTGGTTCCAGAAGATTCACCAAGGTACCTGCTTCTTAGAATGCCCTGGGACCTCTCAGCCCATTTCTACTTCAGCTCCAGCTGTCCCACCAGAGCCCCCCTGCAGCAAGCACCACAGGACAAGCTGGCCCATGCCCACTTTATCTCCTGCTCCCACCCTGGAACACCCTGAGCCTATACCCACTTCAGCTCCAGCCATTCCACCAGAGCGGCCCAGCCTGGGGTGCCATAGGACCCCCAGCCTGCACCTAGTGTTCCTATAGCCAACCAGTGCAAACCTCCAGACCCAGGCACACCATACAGGAGCCAATCCTCATAAGGTCATTCCTTTAAAGACTAGAAGAAGGAGCTGTTCCTATTAATGTATAGAAATAAATACAGTTTGCAGGACACAAAGGTAATATATAGATAGATATCTGTTGCATTTCTCTACACTATTAGCAACAGGGCAATTAAGAAAACAACCCCATTTACAATTTCACCAAAAATAATAAAATACCTGGGAATAAATTTAATCAAGGAGGTGACAAATCTGTACCCAGAAAATTGTAAGACACTGATAAAGAAAGCTAAAGATGTCACAAACAAAAGAAAAATACACCATGATCATGGATTGGGAGAATTAATTTTGTTAAAATATGCATACTACTTAAAGCAATATAGAGATTCAACATAATCTCTATCAAAATACTAACAGTATTTTTCACAAAACTAGAATGACCTTAAAATTTGTATAGAACCACATATGACCTTGACTAGCCAAAATAACCTTGAAAAAGAAAACAAACAAGGAGGTAACAAAATCCCAGATTTCAAGTTATATTCCAAAGTTATAGTAATCATGATGGTATGGTACTGGCACAAAAAATAGACACAAAGATCAAGGAAAAAGGATAGAGAGCCCTTATAGAGAGAGCCCTTAACAGTTATATAGTCAATCTTCCATAATGGAGGCAACAACATACAATGGAGAAAGGACAACCTCCTTCAATAAATGGCAATGGGAAAACTGGACAGATACATGAAAAAGAATGAAAATGGACCACTTTCTTACACAATATACAAAAATAAACTCAAAATGTATTAAAGACCTAAATGTGAGAACTGAAACCATAAAATTCCTAGAAGGAAACATAGGCAGTGATATCTTTGACATCAATCTTAGCAGCATTTTTCTTGGCATGTCTCCTTAAGCAAGGGAAACAAAACCAAAAATAAGCTATTGGGACTACACCTAAATAAAAAGCTTTTGAAATCCAGCCTACTCTATCAAAAAAGATATTTGCAAATGATATCTCTGATAAGGGGTTAATATCCAAAAAATATTAAGTACTCATATAATTCAACACCAAAGCCCAAATTATCTGATTTTTTTTTTAAAAGTGGCATAGGGACACCTGGGTAGCTCAGTTGGTTAAGCAGCTGCCTTAGGCTCAGGTCATGATCCCAGCGTCCTGGGATCGAGTCCCATATCGGGCTCCTTGCTCATCAGGGAGCCTGCTTCTCCCTCTGCCTCTGCCTGCCATTCTGTCTGCCTGTGCTTGCTCTCTCTCCCTCTCTCTCTCTGACAAATAAATAAATAAAATCTTTAAAAAATAAAAATAAAAAAGTGGCATAGGACATGAAGATTGTTCCAAAGAAGATATACAGAAGGCCAATAGGCATACGAAAAGATGTTTAATGTCACTAATCATCAAGGAAATGAAAATAAAAACTGCAATGACCACCTCATACCAGTCAAAATGGCTAGTGTCAAAATGACAAGAAATAATGTGTTGGCAAGGATGTAGAGAAAAGAGAACCCTCATACACAGTTTGGCATTAAACATAAGTTAAAGAAAGTTAAATTACAACAAAACGTTATGGAAAAAGTTTCATCATGCTGACCTTAACTTCTTATAGTAACAAATGTAGTTCTGTGCATGCCTACAATATTCTACACAAGCAAATAATTGATTTTTACAATGATCTCATTAATAAGTAACTTTTTATTTTATTTTTTTAAAGATTTTATTTATTTATTTGACAGAGAGATCACTAGTAGGCAGAGAGGCAGGCAGAGAGAGAGACGGGGAAGCAGGCTCTTTGCTGAGCAGAGAGCCCAATGTGGGGCTGGATCCCAGGACCCTGAGATCATGAAATGTGTCGAAGACAGAGGCTTAACCCGCTGAGCTACCCAGGTGCCCCAATAAGTAACTTTTTAATACAAACCTCTCATTTAAATTATAGGCAAATGTGAAACCCAACTTTTGCATTAACATGGACTGGACTGGAGGAGATTATGCTGAGTGAATAAGTCAAGCAGAGAAAGTCAATTATCATATAGTTTCATTTACTTGTGGAACATAAGGAATAACATGGAGGACATTTGGGGAAGGAAAGGAAAAGTGAATTGGGGGAAAGCAGAGGGGGAGACGAACAAAGAGAGACTTTGGACTCTGAGAAACAAACTAAGGGTTTTAGAGGGGATGGGGTGGTGGGAGGTGGGTGAGCCTGGTGGTGGGTATTAAGGAGGGCATGTATTGCATGGAGCACTGTGTATGGTGCGTAAACAAAGAATCTTGGAGCAGTGCATCAAAAACTCATGATGTATTCTATGGTGACTAACATAACACAATAAAAATAACTAACTAAATAAATAAATTATAGGCAAACATAGTATATTAATGCTCAAATAATGAGATACTACTCAACAATAATGCAGAAAAGTAAATAATTTTTTTGAGTTCCACTTTTTCATTGTTCAATGAAGTTATTTATAACTATTCCACAGAACTCTTAAGGTGAAGAAATGAGTAATATTTATTAAAAATGTAGCAACATTTCTTGTTCTTTAGGAATGCACAATACACTTAAAAATGAATAAACACAGGTAACCCCAACCACATATAATACTTCTACAAGATTAAATATGTACTGCCACAAAAAGTCAATTTTTATCAAATTTGGATATCTTATAGACCATATTCTTTAATGAACTGTAAATTTCCAGGATTTCTGTTGTCTATTTGTTTTATTGTCTTCTCCCCAAATTTTCAGTATATTATCCAGTACATGATTAAGTGACTCTGTAATACAACAAATCTAGCAAAGTCAGAATGTTATTCTCTTCCTATATACACTAGCGCTTTTCTTCATTTCTTAAATTCTGGTAGAAGATTCTCATTTTTGACATCCTACAGCTCACCTGCAACTTTCTTGAAGTCATATGTGGGAGCCTCAGCTGCTAGAAAAAAAATCAAAAAGAAAGCAAAGAAAAATCTACTCATAGTGCTGTATTTCACAAACTGGCAACTTCCATTAATATAGTTCTAAAGATTTTCACTACTTTTAGAGTCAACTTAAAATATAAACTGCACTTCAGACAGATAGTTGGTGCTCAGATCCTCTGTTGGAGACTGTGGTTTCGAGAGGGTGGATCTCCATAAATCTGTTTATAATTTTCCTCTCACAGAGTTCTTCTGTAAAGTAAGTTTGATTGGGCTTTAAAGCAAACTTGGTCCATTTTAGAACTTTTAATTAATAATAAAAACTTACAATTTGGGCCACCCATCTTTAAATAGCCATGCAATTGCCTTAGATGTGTTTTCGTACATATTTGGCATTGCACTTGTTAGAGCTTCCATACTATAAGTGCTGTGATATTTCATGAGGATTTGTGTCAGAGAACCATGAAATGAAATACTATTAATGTCTGTCCAATATATACTTTATGGTATTGTCATTTTTTTCTAAAATGCAGATAATTACCAGATTGTCAGAGGGAGCTATTAATTCCCTAGAAACAAATGCAAATGTGAAGAAACATGCTGATTTTTTGAAAACACTTTTCACAAGAACCAAAGGACAATATGTAATTTTCAGATTTTAAAAATTCCTATTACAGTGATTTTTATGTCCTTTTCTTGCATGGTATTTCTTATTAACTAAGTCTGAGTTGAAAACAACTTTTTCTCTTCCATTTATATTGATAAGTTCAGTGAATTGGGAAAGGTAGTGAACTGGAAAAATATAAAATTGACTCTGTAATGATGTTTATTAAAGAATAGGAATTTTATACATAAATGTATATTTTATTTCCTAAAACACGTTTATTGTCTACTTTGTCTATTCAGGACTTTTCCTTTTTTCACTGTCAAGAGAAAATGCATGACAACGGAGTCTTGCTTTTAAACACCAAGTCTGTACAAGTTTCAAAAGGATATGAAGAGAGTTTCATTAGAAGCCATGATTACCCACAAACTACCAAGGTTTAGAAAGCTAAGAAGTTGTCACAAGGTCACTTTACTAGTAAGTGGCAAAGTCAGGATGTGAACTTACGTAATTGTACCCCAGATCTAGTGTTCTTAATCTTTATGTAGTATTTTTAAAAATCCTCATTGATCATCTTCCTCTGCATAGTACACTAACTCTTGAAATGCCTGATTATACTCCTTTTTCCTCAAACAAGCTCCTCTTTTTTCTTGTATAGGTTCTACCATCCTTAATCCTTAAAAAAATTTTGATCCATTTTCCATATCTGTATATATGTGTGTGTATGGTTTTAAATATATATAGTTATACATTTATACATGTATATTATACATTTAAATATAGTTATACTGATATTTTATATATATAACATATATACTGATATACATGCATTATATATATACACATATATAATTATAAAGTATAATTTAACAGAATTTATACACAGAGGTCACATCTACCTACAAAAGAGACTAGAACATTACTTCATGTTGGATTCATGAGAAGGTAAAGGACAATGAGATTGGGTAGAAAATAGCAATCAATCCAATAAATATAATTAGGAAATTAAGTTCACACAATGATTTCCCAAAATATTATCCATGGAAAGTAAGCATATCCAAGGGCTAAGACACTGACATGTACTCTCATTTCCATGTTACCTATTCACCCATGATCTACTATTATCATTAATCTCTTACAGTGTGGGTTTTTTTTGAGTCTGAACAATCTTTGAAAATTATTTTCTCTCATTTAATATTCTAACTGTTCTATTAAAATCACATATATATAAAATCAGTTGATTGTGGAATTACCAAGTTAGTAATGGACTGTTGCTTAATCAGTATTTCTGATTAAATGTGATTAAATTAAGTGTGAACATTTGGGCCATGAAGCTGGTTGAAATGATTGATTGTGTCATAAGATGTTGGGGGTTTTGATGTTAAAATTGTACTATATCATGGCTGTGTAGAGACTAGTACAACATACTTAGCAATTCTTTATATAATCTAGCCACTTATGCAAACTTATGGGGTAACCACTGGAAAATAAAAAGTTTCAGTACTAAATTATACTCCTTGGTCATCAATTGAATGATAATTTCTTGCTTCATTTTTTTCCTATTTAACAGGATATTAATATCCTATTATTATTGCTTTCATGCATGATGTATCTTCTTAGTGCTTCAGTTATCAAATATATGAATCGAAAGCTATAATGTCTTAACATCTGTATTCCAATTAATAGCATACTTAAAATATATTAAGAAACTTTATACAGACAAATTAGTTTTTATTAAGTGGCAAATTTAAGCAGTCCCTAAAGAAAACTAAAGAATTATAAATATCAAGGAAAAATTATTTTAGAAACTTTTCTTAAGATTTTTAAATTTATTTATTTGACAGAGAGAGATCACAAGTAGGCAGAAAGGCAGGCAGAGAGTGAGAGGGGGACATAGGCTCCCCGCTAAGCAGAAAGCCCTATGCGGGCTTGATTCCAGGACCCTGAGATCATGACCTGAGCCAAAAGCAGAGGCTTAACCCACTGAACCACCCAGATACCCCTCAAGGAAAAATTATTTTAGAATTGAACTAGACAATTTGATTTCAGAAGGAGCATTAATCCTAAATGTTTTCTGAGTAACTTAGGACGCTTAATTGTGAAAGCTATAGACTATGAAATACTATAAATTAAGTACTATTGGCACTAGCTACAAATTTTTCTTCAAAAATTAATATCTGTCATTTTCATATCTGTAAACATTCCATTAAAAGACATTATAAAATACTAGAATACTGGCTACTAACTGCAGGCAAGTGTTTTTATTCTTCAAGTTCTCAAGTATCAATATAGATATAGTTTATTTTTAATTTTCCTAGTAGGTAAAACACCTAGAATTATATATACCATATTTAAATTTAGAACACAATTTGAATAATAGATATTAATTTTATTTAATAAGTACTTTAGCAAATATGGCAGCTCCACATTTTCAGACACTCCATATTTACTGAATTTAAATTGTGGATCTGTAGGCTAGACAAAGAGCTAATGATTAACGCAAATGTGTTTACGGAGGTATAAATTACAGAGAGTGAACATCCTGACCATCACCCCATCCAGAAAATGGGGTTTTAATAAAATTTGCCTTGTGTTCTTTAAAGGGACACACACATACTCAAATCACCTAATTCCTATAATTTGCTAGTTAATTATATAATGCTGGTCCAGAGTAGGTTTTCCCCACTTGAGACTTTTTAATATTCACTTGTATAAATTTGTGGACCTACTTTTATTTTTGTCATTTTTTCCCCCTTTCTTGTCTGTGTCCTGTGGTCCTTTATTATTTTCCTTTTTAGCACTTGACTTACCCTGAAAGTCAGGTACTTATTTAATTGCTTGTTTCCTACTTCTCAACTACAATTAAAAAAAACAGAGCTTTTGTCATTTTTCCACTGCTCTGTCTTTCTCCAGCCCCTGAACTGTGCATGGAATGTGCTAAATCCTCTATAGCTACTTGTTGAAAGTACGAATAATCAAATTATCACTATAATTGCTCCTCTATGTTGGAACTGCTTCCTAAAAAATGTCTTGCCTCTGCTCTTGCCCTCTTCTAAGTGAGTCTCCACAATGCTGCCTAAATGAACTTTTCAAAACCTGGTCATCCCATCTTCCGCTTAAAATCTTTCAAACTTACTGATAAGATAAAAGCCAAAGCCCATGGTGTGGCTTACAAGTCCCTCTTAACTGAATCTTTTGCACTACTTGCCTTCTCTAGTTTACCTCCCTTACTCCGTGCACTTATGAGACACCAACCATCTTTCCATTTTCCCCTTATACCTTCCATCATCCCAAATCAGAGTCCCATGAAAATAATTTTCTCTGCACATTTAAAGGTTTAGGAAGATGGTGGAGTAGGAGGACCCTGAGCTTATCCCATCCCATGTTTTCAACTAGATATCATCCACATCAAAATCAATAAGCTAGAGAATGACCCGAAGACTGGCAAAAAACAAAAACAAAAATAAAAAATAATCCACAACTAAATATAGAGAAAAGGCTGCATCTGAAAGGTTAAGAAGGTCAGGAAGGCAGAGAGAGGGTTCCCAAGGGCTGGAAAGAGCTGCATGCACAGAGAATGTGGAGGAATGGACCCTTGCACCAGGGAGCTCACACAGTGAAAACTAATCCCCATAACATTTGGCTTTAAAAACCAGAGGAGCTGAATTCCAGTGGGACTTGGAACCTGGACTCCAATGTGGAAACTTAAAAGTCGACTAACTCAGCACTAGGCATCCAGGAGGTTAAGTGATAGTTGGGTTGCCACCCTTAAAGGGACAGCAGCCCATCCAGAGAGGTAACAAAAAATGCCAGGGGCAAACAAAAGACAAGAAATCTGTTTATACTGATTTCAGTATGAAATTTCAGAGAATGTTGGGGAACTTCTCTGAAAAAGAGGGGACTGACAGGTACCGTTTTCATCTCCCAGCATAAACACAGAGACATCTGCAGGAGATGGGGCTACACGGACTCTTTCTTCCTAACCTGCTAGCAGTACACCATGCCCACAAGTTTTAAGGACTTGCCATTACCAGCCTGCTAGCCATCCTGGGTTCAGAGCAAATTCTGTTAAAGTCATGCATGCACCCCACCTAGCCTCCAGGTACACAACTACTACTATGCACCATTCACATCCACTGTGCAGCATCCAAATACCAGGTGCACACCTGCCAACATGCACCATGCCCAGCTGCCACAAGGGGCCCAAACCCCACCCCACACAAAAGCTTGTGCAGCCAACCACCCGGGACTCAACCCTCAGCCACCATAGCACTTCAGATCTGGCATAGGCCCACTGCAAGTTTTGCCAATACTGCCATCCTGCTTCCAAGTTCCCTGGCAGTCACCCCTCTCAGAGCAGGCCTGCCTGGATCCCATTAACACCACAGAGAGTGAGCATAGACCACAACAGTCAGTGAAAACTACACTGAAAGGAAAAATGACTCGGACACAACAGCAGGGTGTAACAAACACACACACACAGGATATTCTCTTTAAGGCCTAGGCTCTGGCTAAGAGAGAGCATTGTACTGTAGGACACTCTAGAATCTCTTCTTCATATAGTCACTACTTTCCAGAGCAGAAGACACAGCTGACTTTCTTAACACATAGAAACAGACACAGAAAGGAAAATTAAATGAAGACAAAGAGAAATTTATCTCTAATGAAAGACTAGGACAAGGCCACAGCTAGAGATCTAAGCAAAACAGATATAAGTAACATTCCTGATAAAGAACTGAAACCAATAACCATAAAGATAGTCACTGGACTTGAGAAAAGAGTGGAAGAAATGAGAGAGACCCTTAACACAGAGATAAGGAATAAGATCACAGAGAAAAAAAGGATCAATAAATTAAATGAGAAACATGCTTGATGGAATGAACAGCTGGATGGAAGAAGCAGAGGAATGAATTAGTGACCTAAAAGACAGTAATGGAAAGTAATCAAGATGAACAAAAGAGAGAGAAAAGAATTATGCAAATGAGAACAGACTTAGGGAACTCAGTGATTGCACCAAATGTAACAACATTCATATTATAGGAGTCCCAAAGAAGAGAGAGAAAAGGGGAAGAAAATTTATTTGAAATAATCATAGTTGAAAACTCCCTTTACCTGGGGAAGAAAGCAGATATCCAGATGCAGGAGACACAGAGAACCCCCCAACACAATCAGTAAAAGAAGACAAATGCCAAGACATATTGCATTTAAATTTGCAAAGTATACTGATTAAAAAAAAATTAAAAGCACCAAACCAAAGAAGTCATTAACTTACAAAGGAAAAACCAATAAGATTAGCAGATTTTTCAACAGAAATGTAGCAATTCATAGGGAGTAGCATGATATTTTCAAAGTGCTGAAAGGGTAAAATCTGCAGCCAAGAATACTCTATCTGGGAAGGCTATCATTCAGAATAAAAGGAGACATGAAGAGTTTCCCAGACAAACAAAAACTAAAGGAGATCATGGCCACTCATCCAGCTCCACAAGAAATACTAGAAGGGAGGCTTTGAGTGGAAAGGAGGAACAAATGTGACAGTATAGTGGTAAAAAGCACAAAAGTAAGAATGAATATTTTTGTGAAAAATCAGTCAAGGAATCAACAAAAAAAAAAGGTATAAAATATAATAACACATACCTAAAACATGGGGAGAAGAGGAGAGAAGAATGAATTCAAACTTTAAATCACCATCAATTTAATACAGACTGCTATATGCAGAGGAGGTTATATACAAACTTAAGGGTAACTGTATATCAAAACCACTATAATATGCAAATAATAAAGAGAAAGGAAGAAATACAGATATATCACTAAAGAAAATCAACAAAACATGAAAGAGAGAAAGACAAGAAAGGGTCAGAGAAGATCTTCAGAAGCAACCACAAAACAAATAATAAAGTGGCAATACAAATTTACCAATAACACTTTAAATATAAATGGACTACATGCTCTAATCAAAAGACATCGGGTGACAGAGTGGATAAAAAAATAAGACTCATCAATATTTTGCCTAAAGGAGACCCATTTTAGACCTAAAGACAGCTGCAGTTTGAAAGTGAAAGCATAGAGAAATATCTATTGTGCAACAGATGTCAAAAGAAAGCCAGAGAAGCAATGCTTATATTGGACAAAATAGAATTTAAAACAAAGACTGTAACAAGAGCCAAAGAAGGACACAATATAATAATAAAGGGGACAACCCAACAAGAAAATACCCAACATAGGAGCACCCAAATATACACAAAACAGTTAATAACAAACATAAAGGAACTAATTGATAATAATGCCATAACTGTAGGGGGTGTTAACACCCCATTATATCAATGGACACATCATTTAAATAGAAAATCAGCAAGAGAACATTGGTTTTGAATGACACACTGGAACCGAAAGATTTAACCAATATATTCAGAACATTCCATTCTAAAACAGAAGAATACACATTCTTTCAAATGCACTCAGAACATTTTTGAGATAATTGCATATGAACCCACAAAAGAACCTCAACAAATTCAAGAATATTAAATGATACCATGCATATTTTCTGACCACATGCTATGAAACTAGAAGTCAACCACACATACACATATACACACAAATCTGTAAAGACAACAAATACATGGAAGTTAAATAGCATTTTACTAAACAATGATGGGTCAACCAGGAAATCAAAGTAAAATTTAAAAAAGTATATGGAAAGAAATGAAAATGAAAACAAAATGATCCAAAACCTCTGGGATGCAACAAAAGTGGTTCTAAGAGGAAAGTTGATAGTAATACTGGCCTACCTCAAGAAGGAAAAAAAAAATCTCAATAAAACGACTTACTTTGCACCTAAAGAAACTAGATAAAAGAACAACAACAACAACAAAAACTAAAATGAGCAGAATGAAGGAAATAATAAAGATTAGAGTACAAATAAATGATATAGAAACAAACAAACAAAACAAACAAACAAAACCACACCAAAAAAAAACACAGAACAGATCAATGAAGCGAGGATCTGGTTCTTTGAAAAAATCAAATACAATTAATAAACCTCTAGCCAGACTTGACACGAAAAAAAGGGAAAGGACTCAAAGAAATAAAATCACAAATGAGAGAACAGAAATAACAACCGATGCCCCAGAGCAATCATAAGAGAATATTATGAAAAACTATATGCCAACAAATTGGGCAACCTAGGAGAAATGGATAAATTCCTGGAAACATATAAATTACCAACAGTAAAACAGGAAGAAATAGAAAATTTGGACAGACTCATAACCAGCAAAGAAAATGCATCAGTAATAAAACAAACAAACAAACAAACAAACAAACACTCCTAACAAACAAATGTCCAGGACCTTATGGTTTCACAGACAAATTCTGCCAATCATTTGAAGAAGAGGTAATACCTATTCTTTTTGAACTACTAAAAAAAATAAAACCATAGAAAAGGAAATAAAACTTCCAAATTCATTCTATGAGGCCCAACATTACCCTGATACCAAAACTAGATAAAGACTCCACTATAAAAGAGAACAGGCCAATATCCCTGATGAGCACAGAAGCAAAAATTCTCAACAAAATACTAGCAAACTGAATCCAACAAAACATAAAAAAAAAAATCATCCACTCAATCAAGTAGGATTTATTCCTGGGTTGCGAGGGTAGTTCAATATTCACATATCAATCAATATGACACGTTACATCATTAAGAGAAAGGATAAAAACCTTATTATCATTTCCATATCAGCATAAAAAGCATTTGACAAAGTGCAAAAACCATTCGTGATCAAATCCCTTCACAAAGTAAGTTTAGAGGGAAAATACCTCAACATAATAAAGTCCATCTATGAAAAATGCAGAACTAACATCATCCTTAATGGGAAAAACCTGAGAATTTTCCCCCTAAGGTCAGAAACAAGACAGGGATATCCATTCTCACCGCTTTTATTCAACATAGTACTGGAAGTCCCAGCCACTGCAATCAGACAACAAAAAGAGATAATAGGCATCTAAATTGGGAAGGAAGAATTAAAACTGTCACTATTTTTCCCAATGATGTGATACTATATGTAGAAAACCCAAAAGACTCCACCGAAAAACTAGGAGAATAAATGAATTCAGTAAAGTCACAGTATATAAATTCAAAGTACAGAAATGTACTTTACAAATAAAATGTATAAATAAAAATATAAAAGAAAAAAGGTACAAATGTACAAATAATATACAAATAATGTACAAATAAAAATATAAAAGAAAAAAGAAAAAAAAAGAAAAGACTCTTCTCTGTCCTCTAACTTTCCTTCTAGGACCCTCAACTCAAGATTTCATATCAAATTCTGTGTGCTCACAGAAACTTTTCAAATAATTCCTAGAGTATATTAGGATTACTTAGTATAATTTCTCTAGCTCTTTATACTTTTTCTTCTTTACATTTGTACTTCAAGTATATTTTTATAGAATTACTTAATGAAAATCATTACTCCCATTAAATTTTAAAGCTCAGTGAAGATACAAATGATCTGTATTTATACCTCCACTGCCTGGTACATATCAAGTGCCTAATAAATATGAAAGAAGTACTATTTTAAAAAATAATTGAATGAATGTCATGTATGTAGGCATTTGAGGCTGTATGTTATCTCACAGAACCCTCATTGTCATCTACATGCATGAAGAATCTTTATACTGGCTTAAAAAAATAAAAAATAGACTTTAAAACAAAGACTTTAATAAAGATAGAGAAGGATATCACGTAATGATAAAGGGGTCAATCCAATAAGGGGATATAACATTTAAAAATATTTATGCACCCAGGAAGGAGTATCTAAATATATAAAGCAAATATTAACAAACCTTAAGGAAGAATTACACAGGAATAAACCAATAGTAGGGGACTCTAGTATCCCACTTATATCAATGGATAAATCATGCAGACAGAAAATCAATAAAGAAACATTGGCCTTAAATGACACATTAAACCAGATGGACCTAGATCTATAAAGAACATTCCACCCAAAAGCAACAGAATACACACTCTTTTCAAATTCACAGAGTATATTTTCCAAATAGATCATATGTTAAGCCATAAAATGAGTCTTAATAAATTTTAGAGATTTAAAATAGTATCAAACATCTTTTCTGACCATAGTGATATGAAACTGGAAATTAATTACACAAAGAAAGATGGAAAACTCAGAAACATGTAGAAATCAAACACTTTCTGTTGCATAACCAGTAAGGCAAAAAAGAAATCAAAAGAGAACCAAACGTATCTTGAAACAAATGAAAATGGAAGTGTAATATACCAAAATTTATGAGATCTGGCAAAAGCAGTTCTAAAAGGTAAATTCTTAACAGTAAATGCCTACCTCAAGAAATAAGAAAAAGTTCAAATAAACAACCTAACTTTACATTTGGGCTACTAGAAAATAACAAATAAATCCCAAAGTTAGTAGAAGGAAAGAAATACCAAAGATTAGAGCAGAAATCAATGAAACAGAGACTGAAAAGGTAATAGAAAAGACAAATGAAAGTCAAAGTTGGCTCTTTTGAAAGATAAAAAAGTGGACAAAATGTTACAAAAACTCTCCAAGGGGAAAAACAAAAAAAGAGAGAGAGTGAGAACTCAAATAAATAAAATCAGAAAATCATAAGTAAAAGAGACATTATGACTCATACTGTGAAATAGAAAGATTCATAAGAGACTACTATGAACAATTATATGCCAAAAAATTAGACAACTTAGAAGAAATGAACATACAACTTACCAGGACTGAATCATAATGAAATAGAAAATCTGAATAGTCCAATAAGTAGCAAGGAGACTGGATCAGTAATAAAAATCTTCCAACAAACAAAAGTGGGCTTCACTGGTGGATTCTAGAAAACATTTAAAAAAGAATGAACACAATTCTTCTCAAACTCTTTCAAAAAAGAGAAGGGGGGAACTCTTCCAATACATTTTACATGGCCAGCATTATCCTGATACCAAAATCAGACAAGGCTGCCATACATACCAACATACATACATACATATAAACACAAATATCCAGAATAAACATGGATGTAAATACCTCAACAAAAATTCACAAACCAATTTTAACAATATAGTAAAAGGATCATACAATATATCAAGTAGGGTTTATGCCAGGGATGCAAGGATATTCTAACACTTACAAAACTGTCAATGTGATAAACTACATTAATGACATGAAGGACAAAAATATGACCATCTCAATAGATTCAGAAAAAGCATTTGATAAAATTCGACATATATTTATGATAAAAACTCAACAAATTGTGTATAAGGAAAATGTACCTCAACGTAATAAAGGCCATATATGACAAACCCACAGCTAACATCAAACTCAAGAGTTAAAAGTTGCCAGCTTTTCCTCTAAGATCAGAAGCAATACAAGGATGTTTATTCCCACCACTTTTATTCAACACAGTATTGGAAGTCCTAGCCAGTGTAACGAGGCAAGAAAAAAAAAATCATTCACATTGGAAAGGAGAAGAGAACTTGTCATTATTTGCAGATGACATGATATAATATAGAAAACCCTAAAGACTCGCCCAAAACACCAATAGAACTAACAAATGAATTCAGTAAAGTTGCAAAATATAACATCAATTCTCAAAAATCTGTTGTGTTTCTTTACACTAATAATGAACTATTGGAAAGAGAAATTAAGAAAACAGTCTCATTTACAACAGCAATAAAAATACCTATAAATAAATTTAACCAAGAAAGTAAAAGACTGGCATATTGAAAACTATAAGGTGTTAGAAAGAAATTGAAGACACAAATTATGGGAAGATACTCTGTGCTCATGGATTGCAAGAATATTGTTAAAATGTTTGTACTACCTTAAGCAATACAGAGATTCAATGTAATCTCTATCAAGATTCCAAAGGTATTTTTCACAGAAATAGAGCAAACAACCCTAAAATTTGTATGGAGCTACAAAAGACCTCCACTGACCAAACAATCTTGAAAAAGAACAAAGCTGGAGGCATCATGCTCCCTGATTTCCAACTATATTATTACAAAGCTATAGTACCTAAAACAGTATGATACTGGCTTAAAAACAGATATGTAAGTCAATGGAACAGAATACAGAGCACAGAAATAAACAAACATAGATATAGCCAACAAATTCACAACAAAGGAGCCAAGAATATACAATAGGAAAAGACAATCTCTACAATAGATGGTTTTGGGAAAAACAGACAGCCACATGCAACACAATGAAACTGGACCACTATTTTACACCATGCACAAAAATTAAGACACAGTGGAATAAAGACTTGGATGTAACCCCAAACCATAAAACTCCTAGAAGAAAACACAAGCAGTAAGATCTTCAACATGTCTTAGTGATTTTTTTTTTATTCATCTGACCAAAAGCAAAGCAAAAAAAAAAAAAAAAAAAAAAAAATCAGCAAGTTGGACTACATCAAAATAAAAATGTGCACAGCAAAGGAAACCACCGACATATGAAAAGGAAATCTACTGAATGGGAGAAAGTAATCACAAATCATGTATTT
Organism: Lutra lutra; assembly: GCF_902655055.1. Classification (NCBI taxonomy): domain Eukaryota; kingdom Metazoa; phylum Chordata; class Mammalia; order Carnivora; family Mustelidae; genus Lutra; species Lutra lutra. The sequence goes on along the minus strand of NC_062279.1, from coordinate 25,861,050 downwards.
GATAAGAGGTTAATATTCAAGATACAGAAAGAACTCATGCAACTCAATAGCAAAGAAACAAGCAATCTGATTTAAAAATCGCTAGATCTGAATAAACATCTTCCCGAAGAAGAAATACAGAGAGCCAATGTGTACATGAAAAAAAATACTCAACATTATTAATCTTTGGGGAAATGCAAATCAAAACCACAATGATACACCACCTTACACTTGTTAGAATGGCTGTTATCAAAAAAATAAGTGATAACAAGTGTTGGAAAGATTGTAGAGAAAGGGGAGTTTTATACAAGGCTGGTAGAAATATGAATTCATACAACCACTATGGAAAACAGTATGGAGGTTTCTATTAAAAATAGAAATACTGTTTGGCCCAGCAATTCTACTTCTCGGCATTTATACAAAGAAAATGAAAACACACCTTTGAAAAATATACACATCCTTATGTTTATTGCAGCATTATTTACAATAGCCAGGATATGGAAACAAGTGTCCAGTGATGGATGAATGGATAAAGAAATTATTATATATACACGTATATATGTACACACATATATGTGTATATATATATATATATATATATATATATACATATATATACATACACACACACAATGGAATATTATTCAACCACAAGAAAGAATAAAATCCTGCCATTGTCACAACATGGAGGGATTTAGAGGGGATTATGCTAAGAAAAATAAGTTGGACAGAGAAAGACAAATACAAATGTAATCTAAAACAAAACAAAAAACAGCTTCATAGATTCAAAGACAGAAGAGACAGATTGGTGTTGCAAGAGGTGGGGGTGAGAGTGGGAAAAGTAAATGGGTGAACTATTTATCTTTTAGTTTAAATAAATTGAATAAAATATTTAAAAGGGAAGAACTACAAACAGTAATATTAATTACTAAATTAATATTAATTAATTAGCAATAGTGAAACAAAGAAAGAAAAAGAAAACCTCATGCAATTGTGAAAGAAAATAGGCAAATGAGGATTAAAAAAAAAAAACAAACCTTAACTCACAGAATTTAATTTGCTCCAGTAAACCCTTTCTATGTGCTAAATTTAAGATTGCACAACAGGAGCAATTACTTTATTCTTCAGCATTGAAGAATTTCCCGAATGTAACAGTGAAATAAAATTCCCATGAGACTATCTACCACATCAGTAGTATATATAAATTTCTATTTTGCTGCAAGATAATCTTGACTAATAAGGAGCATGAGGAGCTCCCTAATAAGGAGCAACCTTAATAAATAGTATTATTTTTATAAAGTCAGAACTTTTTTTCATGTTTATAGGTACAGATAACTCTTCAGTTTCTATTATTAGCAATAATGTTGAACATTTCCTCTCACTGTTGGTATTTAATGTACCCCCACAACAGCCCATGATGTACATCAACCGGTCTTAGATGTTCTCCTCAAGAGTGTGCGTTGAATGAATGACCCATCTGTAGTCTCCAGCTGCCTTCTTTAAAGATTTTTTTTTAAAGATTTTTTTTTTAATTTATTTATTTGACAGAGAGAAATCACAAGTAGGCAGAGAGGCAGGCAGAGAGAGAGGAGGAAGCAGGCTCCCTGCTGAGCAGAGAGCCCGATGTGGGGCTCGATCCCAGGACCCTGAGATCATGACCCAAGCCGAAGGCAGCGGCTTAACCCACTGAGCCACCCAGGTGCCCCCAGCTGCCTTCTTTAAACCCAAGTTTGAATCATTGCTCCGAAATGAAACCATACCCTGGGGGCCCATGAGTATTTTTTCCATGACCACCCCCAAAAAAAAATTTTTTGAAGAATTACTGTCAAGCATTAGAATCATTTTGAGATGCTGTGGTGATTACACTCACACATATGTCATCATATGGTACACACAATTGCTAATGTTTGTGATTTATAAGTTAGACATCAATGAAGCTGATGTGAAGAAAAACTGCGCCCAAGTGATATGCAGTGCCCCACGACAGTACTAAGAGCAGTATATGGTTAGTGGGGGAGAGGAGGTAGGAGGGCAGCAGCGCCCTCTGCTGGGTGGGTCGGGTCAGAAGTCAAGCAGCGAGAGCTACTACTACTAAACCTCTTGCAAGCGGTGCCACCCACACCCCATACACCATCAAGCTGTATGTGGATTAGCAATTGGCAGAAGACCCTTGTCCTCTAACAAAAAAAAAAAAAAACCACAACACAAACAGAAAATATCACATAAAAATCCATACCTGACACTTCTTTTGATAAACTGAACTGGTCTGAGAAGGCAAACACCTGCCTGCTCCCGGTAGACAGTGGGATTTGCAAGCACTGTCTACATGACTGAACTCCACGCCCTCCAAGCCCTTTCTCCCCTCTGCACCTATCTGCAAAGTGCCTGACCTGCTCTCTTCATTTCTACTTGTCAAAATCCCATCTGCTCTTAAATCAAAACTCAAATGTCCCTGTGTTCATGATCTCCCTGCAAATGTAGATTCACAGCGTCATTTCATGTAGTTTACATTGTTACAAGACTCTGTTCATCTTTTGCTTTCTTTCTTTCTTTCTTTCTTTCTTTATTATTTTGCATTCTGATACCACATTTGATTTTTTTTTATGAGATCGTACCTCCTTTTTTGGAAATGAATGTAATCGATTTTCACCTAAATGGAATGTCTGAAGACAACTGACTAAGGAAATTATCATTTATGTTTTTACGGAACATAATTTCACTGCTCTCTTTAGTAAGCATTTCATGTGTCCCGCTCCCACACTTTTCATTTCAAAAGGGCTTCAGCATTAAAACCTATTGTTTCCCAAACAAGAACACAAGCCACAAGTTTTTTTCAGTGTTTTCTTTGGCCACATAGTTCAGCAAGCATGCTTATCACCTCCCATTTGAGCTAAAAAAGAAAAACAAAAAAAAACAACCCCGTGTTTTCTTTCTTGATTGCTTTGTTATCTGGGCAAGGGATGATCATTCATTTTGTTCAATGAAGAAAGAAAGTAGCTGTGATTAACTTGCCCAACTTGTATTTATTGCGGCAGAAAACACTATTACTGGCTAAATTTCTGAGAACATGACACCACTGTAAAGGATGAGAATTCAAAGTGTTAGAAATTTAATTCCAGATACACAAGCAATAATTCTCGAACTGTCCAGTTTCTGCTAATACAAAATGACACATTGTAGAGGAAAACATTCATTTCTTTCCCAGAGCTTGTCCAAGTTGTCTGAACATTTGAAATTTTCTATTACATAAAAACAGCCCTAATGCTTTTCAGTGGTTGTGCTTGGTGCACAATCCCTTAGGCTTCAAAAGAAAACATCTCTCACAAAATTGTCCTCACACAATGCACACACTATCTGTATAAAAAAGGAAACAAAAAAATATTTGTCTAGGAAAGAAATAGGGAGGAAATGTGATATAACAACTTACTTACAAAGGATTATAAGATGCTAAACAGGTCACAGGTATGAAGGCATGAGAAAAAAATGGAGGTCAAGCTACACACGATCAGTGTGAATTTCCCCAGGATCACTTTATTTTTTATTAATCAATAAATATGTTGTGCTGTGGTATGTACAGATGTCTATGACATCCTCGCTTTTCTGTTAAAATAATTTATCAAATGCACCTAAAACCATTCAACAGAACACTCCTTTCAATACACATGATGTTACTTCTTTGAGTGTATTTAGGTATTCAACTGATATTTTCATTTTAGTATTACTTTTTAATGCAATTTCAAACCTTTATTATTGAGTCTTGGGGTTTATTAGCCAAGTAGGATAATCTTCCTAGCAGCAAGATGTGGTCAATGTGGGCAGGAATTTGCACCTGGTTCTTGGTCATCAGAAAGCTACCAATGGTAGGGAGATGCAATGGGTCATTAATTTCACATACATCTTTTTTTTAATTGTATATCCTCTATATGCCAGACATTGTTCTAGTTTCATCAAGACTGGTTATAATAAGGGGGCCTATTTGAAAACCATGGTATAAATGACAATTAGGCTATAGGAATAGATTATTCGTTAAATCTAGATGATGACAGAATTCCGTTTTAGCAGTAGTTGACACCCAGAATTTCTGCTACAGACCCTAGCTCCTTCTATGCTAAATCAAGATACAGGCAAGAATAAGCTGGGGTTCTAGGACAATTTCTGGACTGCACAGGCTACTAGGAAAATAATTCATAAAATGGGTCTAAGTCATTCATACAATTGGATAGGTTGTTCAATGCACATGAACACCTCATTGAGGGGTGAGTGGGGCTGAATTCAGCACCTAGTCTGCTGTCCAGTCCATGTAGCCTAGCATGGGGCTGCATCTCCCCGGAATATAAGACAGCTTTAATAAATTGCATAAAACACAATCTCCACACAAAGTCACTCACCGTGTGCACAGGGCATAGCCAACATGCAGAAGAAGGTGTACTTTTTCTGATTTGGACAAAGATCCCCTGTATGTCTTTATCAATCCTGAGTCAGCATGCTCAAGATGCATAAGCATTGGAGGCCAAGAATCAAAATAGAATCACTGCCTCAGGGGAAGAAGAATATGAGATTCCACTTGGGGAATCATATAGAATTGCAGACTTTCACTGGGACCATCTGGGGCAGGTGAGTTTTTTGAAATACATGATTTAAAGCACCACAAAGACACCCAATAATAGGAGCAAAGGCACCACAATGTCTCATGGCAACATAATTAGGAATGTCATCAACATTAAACTATTTAAGTGCTTTTTGTTGCTATTCAAGATTGGTCTGAAATCTGGAACAACACAAAGCCTACATGTGTGGAGACTAAAGATGCAGCTGAGGAACAGGGTAACAGGGCTGGGAGCTTGAGAAGGATACTGAAAGTTCCACCTCTCTCTAGCTTGCCTCAGTCTGACTTCCTCAACAGCAGGGCAGGTCAGACCTAGTCCATGCTATATGGCCATGAGCCCTCACACTGGAGCTCCACAGACTGTGTGAAAGAGGATTAAGGGAGATGCCTGGGAATGAGATCAGCTCTGTTTCTCAGTACAGTCCAACTGCAAGCACTCACAATCCTGCGTCCTGGCAAACACTTCCATATTCAAGATCTGGGAGCCACATACAAAATCTTTCCTGCTGTGTTCACTTTTATATATAGACATCACAACTTATTTTCTCATATAAAACAGCTGGAAAAAGTACCTAAGATTTGTACCAAATATTGCCTTCTTACCTGTACAATACAGTGTTAAAAGACTATAGTCATGGGTTTATTCAACTACCACTTTGCTTTGCTGAGTATCAGAGCCAATAACTGGATCCTACTGTGCCCATTCCCAAACTGCAAAGAAACTAGGTAAGATAGAGCATATATATCAAAATGAGCACATCACTCACCCTGGAGAAAATAATTCCAGCATGCATGCCTGGTAGGAGGAGAAGGCTGGTATGTAAGGGACAACACCTTTTATTTTTTCATTTCACTAAGCAGAAATATGTGAACCCCTATTATGTACTAAGTACAATCTCTGTACCAACTGACACTATAAAATTTAAGCTTTTCTTTAAAAGATTTTATATTTATTTATTTGAGAATGAGCAAGTGAGAGAGAGCATGAGAAGGGGGAGTGGCAAAGGGGGAGGGAGAACCAGACTCCCCACTGAACAGGGAGCTAGACATGGGGCTCAATCCCAGGACTCCGGGATCCCAGGACCATGAACTGAGTTGAAGGGAGACGATTAACTAACTGAGCTACACAGGTGCCCCTAAAAATTAGAACTCTAATAAGAACCCAGTTTCCACAAGTGATATTTTTGTTGCATTAAGTTCTTAGGTCACTTCACTGCACAGCAATCCACTGGTAGAATGCTTTGCTTCCTACCAGCTAAAATCGCCCTCCTATGAAGTGCCATACATGAATCAAAGTCATTCTTGAAGGAGTTTTAAAATATAATCACCAACATTTCCTCAAGGTCGGCAGTTAAGCTCTGCATGCTTTAAACACTCTGGGAAATAGGAAAATGAGAGTTGATGTGGAGCAGACTGAACTGGAACATGAGTGTTTCACAGGTTGGAAACGCTGTTGTTGTTATTCTATGGCGGAGAGTCTAACGTGGCCTCACAGCTTCCCTCTGTGTTCCTAGCACAGCGGTAAAATGTCCTTTATAAATGGAAGTGATTGCTGAGTGGAGTCTGTAAGGAAGAACTAGGGTTTGCTCTTCAGCCAAGAAATAGCAATACCAAGATGTCCCCACAAGGCATTAGCTCTTCACGTGAGTCTGTTGTGGCTCCCAGGGGCTTCCTTTACTAGATGATGCTCTCTGTGTGTAGCTACTTCTTTCGGAGACTTCCCAGAGGTCTGAGAACATACCAGGGTCAGTATGTAACCCATGGGCAGGATATTTACCAGAAAGGATCCGAAGCTCTGTGCTTTGGCATGAGACATTCAACTCAAATGATCTTGCAAGGATTGATGAATGACTTTGAAGCATAGCTAGTGTCCCTGCATTAAAGTGATTCTCAGTTTTAACTCAGGCAAGTCACTTACCCATTCACCGCTCTAAGCACTCTCAGGAGCGCACCCCAGGGATCCCATTTGCCAAGTGTGGGCTGTGCTTCACGTCTTGATCATCTGAAAGTATAAATTATAACCCAGATTCAACTCTATGAATAACTCCAAACTCAGAACACAGCTAGAGCTAACACATCTGATAAATATTTAACATTAAAAGGATGTTTTAAAAAAAGGATGATGTAGTATTATATTATCTATTTCTTCTAAAATCAAGAGGTCTTATTATCAGTATATCACACATATATTAATTGTTACACACATGCTTTACCCTACTATAATCAGCTCCCTGAACATCCTGAGTGACAAATTTCACATCACCGACCCTTCAGAAAATGAAAAATTTTTTTCCTAAGTTTGCAGTACCAGGAACGAGCTCACAAATAAGTAGATTTCAAATATACTAGATACTTCTGCTCAGTAATAAATATATCTTATAATTTATACCAAATCATTCATATATATATATATGTGTGTGTGTGTGTGTGTGTGTGTGTGTGTATACATATATATATATATATATACAATTGGGAATTTGTTTCTGTTCATTTTATATTTTTATCATCTATTGCTTAAACCATGGTTTGATGGTTTCACCATTCAACATGATACATCCTACTAAATTGATTTTATGATTCACTTATAGTTTGAGACGAAGAGCTGGATTAAAACTATTACAGATAGTAGAGTAAATTGCAGAATGCTGCAGGACACTGAAAAATCCCTCTAGTGAACAGTGTTTCTTATCACCAGAGGCAACGATGAGGCCATTAAGAAAAGGCACCGCTCTGAAAAGCTACTGTTAAAAATGCACACCTTTAAGCTGAGATATCCTCTAGTCTAGGGACTCCAATTATATGTATCATCTATGTCTCCTTTATAGGTATTGCTAATTAATCATTGCTAATCAATCATGGTATCTTTCTCTTTGAGCCTAGATAAGGCTTCAGATCCTTTCTCAATACTGCACTCCAGGCAATGGTTGCTGGCTTATTGTAATTGACAGGAAAAATAACACCTATTTTCCTTCAGATCCCTAGTCCCTTTTTATGTTATTTTTGAGTCATCTTCCAATTTGCCACTTTGAGATGGATGAGGAACTTAGGGGATGGGATAAGAAGAAGGATGGCAATGAGAAGAGCGAGGAAGACTCCAAGGTGTCCTACCTAGCTGATGAGGGCTTGGGAGGCAATGGTTAGACTGTGCTAGAAGAAACTACATAATTTGCCCCAAACTTCTCCATCTTATATTCTGAAATTTCTGATCTTCCAAACTTTAATCATATATCATTTTTATGTTAAAGTCTAGCTTGACAAATGAGCTGCCAGATGTAATTATGTATCCTCCAACAGGATACCAGATGTCTCTCCTGTTATCTAACATTCTAAGTCTGCTTCCCTTCTTGAAAACCCTCTGAATTTACTCCTCTATACATCGATAAGATTTTTATTTATTTATTTATCCCTTTATTAAGGACAACCTTTCTTATCATAGAGATAACCTTGGTTACATATAATCCTAGATAACATTCAAGGTGTGACTCTTTTTATACACAGACATTGATGCACATTTTATTTCACTATCCCAAGGCTGGAGAACTTATTAATTACTCTGTAACTGTTAGTTAACTTTCTATTAAATAATTACATCCGTATAAAATTTTAAAGACAATTCCAGAAATATATCATATGATATAATATCTATAAATGTTATCCATTTTTGTTTTTATGATTTTGAGTTTATTTTGACTCTTGCTTTGGACGCAGGCACCATATCACCTTTCTGTTTTTGAAGTAAAATTTTTAAATGATAAGATGCAAAGAATTTAAGTGTATAATTCAATAAATGTTGATGCTTGATACAACCAAGGAACTAACACCCTAAATATAATAGGGATATTTTCATTTCCCCCAGAAGTGTCCTTTATGCCCTCTTCCTGCCCCTCCACAAGCAACCACTATTCTGATTTCTATCTTCATAGATTGGTTTTGCCTTTTTAAAACTTTCTTTTATAGTTCTTGTAAGTATAACATGCCATGTAGTAATTTTAGTCTAGTTTTATTTGCTTAGCATTTTTGGAATTGTACATTATCAGTGGCTCTTTCTGTTCTATTGTTGAATAATATTCATTTATTCATCCTTCTACTGATGGAAATTTAGTTTGTTTCAGTGTTTAGCTGTTGTAAATAAAAATTCTAGGAAAATGATTGTGCAATTTTTTGGTAAATGTATGTTTTCATTTCTCTTGGATAAATACATAGTAGTGAAATTATTATGACATAAAACAGACATATATTTAAGTTTACAAGATACTGTGGAATACTTTATCAAAGTGCACTATTACGCACTTTCACCAACCACACAGGATAATTTTAGCACCATACGATTTTGCTAATACTCAGTATTGTTTATCTTCTAAATTTTTCCCTATTCTGTTTGTCATACCATCTATTGCTATTACTCTTTCAGATTGTGGGTTTGCATAGTAAGTGCTGCACGGAGGTCTGGATAACTATATTGAAACCCAATGTGCACAGTTTATCACACTCATAAATGCTGGGGAGAGAGACAGAGGTGATAGCAGAAATGTTGAAATGAGTTCTTATACCTAGAATTAGAAATATTTTGTATATTCAGAATACAGAAATATGGTATAAAGCAGTATCTACTGTTTCTTTCTTCTCTCTGGTAATACCTGAGTAGAAAGTTCTTTGGGCTAATACATAATAATTTTAAGGGTTTATGGCAGAATTTTACACAGAAACAGAAAAATCTAATCTCATATCTAAGATCTTCAATATCTTGTATCTTGTGTTCTCTAATTTTGAACTCATCGATATTTTTCTTCACTGAGCTCAAAGTAAATAAATGTACTGAGTTAAAAAAAAATGTAGGCAAACTCTTTGTGCCCAATCTATAACTGGATATTAATTCACTTAACACTATTGTTACTAATTAATTATATGCAATTTTATCTCCATAACTGTCATATTATACAGTGATTTTAATAAATGAAAAGCACTGGGAAGCCAGTTACTAGAGCTGCTTTCCATGATAGGTTTCTTATACAGTCTTCAGATTAACCAGTACTTCTACTTTCTTATTCAAATTTCCCACATGTAGATCTGGGATGGGTTAAGGCAGGAACAAGTTTTCATAGGAATACTCTTAGCATGGGATTCTTTGCTTTCAAATCTTCCTGTGTTTTCTTCAATATCACTTAATCCTCTCATAGATTATCCACATGCCTCAGCAATCTATTTCAATGTCTCTCTCTCTCTCTTTTTCTGACTCTACATTTTTTTTTTGCACACATACAAAGTATTCCTACTAATAACATCTCCCATTACACCTAGTGTCTCTAACTCCCTACCCATGAAATTCAGATATATTTTCTTTTGGGGGAAAAAAAAGCCTTTATCAAATCTACCCCCTCCTCTCATTCATTGCCATTGCTTTAATTTGACCCTTATTTATTTCCCATTTTAGCATACACAATTTCTAAGACTCCTAATTATTACCATTTTCTAGTCTTTTTTCATAAAACAGTTCCCCACATACATGATTATTAATATTTCCTCAAAGTATCCAATTTACCCCATAGTATAAATTTGGAATTCCTTAATCAGGCATAAAAAAGGTATCATTATTATCTTGCCCCAAATCCCCAGTTTCATTTTTCCAGTCTTTCATATGTGCAGACTTCAAGTACACCAAATTAATTAACAGTCACCAAAGAGAACTTACCCTTTTAGATCATCATAAACTTCCATAAGCTATTCTTTCTGCCCACAATGCTTTTTTTTTTGCTGTATCTACTATAATTTTACATATCCTTTAAGGCCCTTCTCCTATGCTCCTGCCTTATGATACCTCTTTCTACTAGAGTTCGCCATGTTAGCTTGCTCCCCCTGTACTCCCATTCTCTTATACCAGTTTCTTATTAGCACATAACTTCCTATTACTCCCTGCAGTTTAACTTTCACCATCCTACACTATTAACTTATTCAGTAGTTATATCCTAAAGTAAAATGCACAAAATGGGAGCATAAAGTAAGAATAATAAAAACACAAAACTAACTATGAGAATCCATTAGGAAAACTTCCCATTGTAGATTGGCACACTAATCCTCAATGATTTAATTTAGCAGATTTTCCTCAGATTTTCCAGGTGGAAAAAAGTACTGTTTCTTCCACTGAATATCACATGATGTAGCTAACTTACATTTAAGACTTAGCACGGTAAGTTACATGAATTTAGTATGTGTGTGTGTTCAGTATATACTTACTTATATAAAGAAGAAAAGGTTTTATGTTCCTTTTCTTTGACAAAAGAAAAAGTTTTCAGAAGCCCAGCTGACTTGCCCTAAACCACTCATCTCATTCAGTTACTGAGCCATAGAAATAGATTTTGAGTACAAGGGTTTTTATCTCAAATTGTCCATGCCAAACTATTGTTGGGTTCATAACAATGAAAAAGAAATTGTACAAAATAAGGCAAGTACAAATACTCAAAAACTTCTGAAAAAAAATCCTCAAAGATCTTCAGTGTTGCTAATTTTCATTTAAATGTCATAGGAACTTTGAAAAGTTCTGTAGTTATTACCTTTGAATCACAAAAATCAATCAACACTTCCATGATGAAATAAATACATACTTCTTCAAAGAGTCACAAACCTGGAAAAAATCTAATGTGATTATATCAAGACAGTTTTAATTTGGTTACATCTAAAAATGTGCACACCAAAAATCAGTAAAAGGAGGGAGAGATTTCCTTTGTTATCACATTTTCAACTTGTATTCTAAAATCTCCAGGTATCAAATTTGTCCTCCAAATTTTATTTTGTATTATATGTCTGGTGGTAAGGTATAGATTCTCCTAAAGAAAGTAAGATCACATTTATTTTAGGAGCTCTGGTAGACTAAAACACTGCTTGACCCCCAAACACAGGTGTGAACTATGTATTCCAAAGTTTGACTCTTCCAGGTTGAAAAAATCACTGCAATTTAGTATCTTTTGGAAAAAAGCTCAACACTTCAGAAATTTCTCCAGAAGACACAGTCAGAATAACTTTAAATAGTTACTCAGTAGGAAAGGAGCAGCATTTAATAATCACAGAGAAGACATAGATACAGGATAAAGGGGAGATGAAATTGAATCTGATAAGCACCTAGGTGTGACAAAAGTGCTGTGAAATTGTCAACTAAAGGCAAGTGCAGTGTGGCTGTAATACTTAGAACTGATGCTGGAGGACACAGCCAGGTGATACTGAGATTGAAGAAAAGAAGATAATTTACCCTATTTATTTATATAAATAAAGTTCAGAGAAAGCATGCCATAGGACTCCAGGAATACTTATTAAGGAACTTCTTCATGATGTTAGAAAAGAGGGTTAAGGGGGAGGAGCAAGATGGTGGAGGAGTAGGAAGACCTACTAACATCAGGTCCCAGGAGTTCAGCTACGATAGCAATCAAACCCAACAAACACTTACAAACCCAACAGGAGATTGGAGAAAAGAAGAGCGGCAATTCTAGGAACAGAAAAATCAACCACTTTTGGGACATTAGGACATGCAGAAAAGTGAATCCAAAGCAATATATGAAAAGATAGACCACAGGGGGAAAGGGCCAGCTCCTGGCAAGTGCTAGAGTAGCGGAGCACAAAACTGAAACTTTTAAAAGTCTGCTCCATTGAGGGACCTTGCTCCAGAGGTTAAGTTGGGGGTGGAACCCTCACTGGGACAGTGTGATCTCAGGACCTGTGGGGTCACAGAAAGACTAGGGGTGTCTGAGGGTGGCAGAACTCCCAGATATCAAAAAGGGGAAGCCAGCTGCAGAGATGGAGCCAAGGAGGGGGTTTTCAGCTCAGAGTTACCTTAAACCGTGATCTAGGGGACAGTCGGGCCACTGCTCTTCAAGCAGGGACCCCACAAGTGGCAGATCCAGGGAAACAAACACTCTCCTTCCTCCTCTGGGAGGAGTAGCACAGGAGTGCACTGTAGGAATCTGCTGGATTTGGAGACTCCAAACAGGGCCATGCACCAGAGATAGAAATGCTCAGTCACAGGCTGGGTGAGCATGAAGTGCGGCCAGAAACCAGGGAGACAGGAGGGATTGACTGCTTTTCTCTGAGTGTGCACTGAGGAGTGGGGTCCTGAGCTCTCGGCTCCCCCAGCCAGAGATTGGGAGGCGGCCATCTTCATTCTCCTCCTCCAAAGCTGTATGGAAAGCATTCAGTGAAAGCATTCAGGGAACAAAAGCTCCCAAACATGAACCCAAGCAGATTACTTATGGCCCCTGGCAAGGGCGGTGCAATTCTGCCTCGGGCAAAGACATTTGAGAATCATTGTAACAGGCCCCTCTCCCAGAAGATCAGCAAGAACATCCAAACAAGACCAAGTTCACTTATCAATGAGAACTGCAGAACTCCAGAACTAGGTAAGGGAAAGCAACACAGAATTCATGGCTTTTCCCCCATGATTCTTTAGTTTTTCAAAGATAAATTTTTTTAATTTAATTTTTTTCTTGTTCTGTTTTTTAAAATTTCTCCTCTTTCCTATTTTAACTGTTTAAATTATTTTATCTTATCTATACCATTTTAAAAATCTTTTAAAATTTTCATTGTTATAGTCATATTCTATCCCTTCATTGTATCTAACCTTATTTTTTGTATACAAAAATTTTTTTCTCTTTTTTTTTTCTTTCTTTAAAATTTTGGGATTTAGTTTCTTCTAATAGATCAAAATATACCCTAAATCAGGTACATGGCTTTTTCTAGTCTCCAGCTTGATCACATTCTTTCTTTTCTTTTTTTTTTTTCTTTTCTCAACTAACTTACCAATTCCTTCTTTAGAATTTTTTTTAAACTTTCACCTTTACAGTTATATTCCATCCTTTCATCATGTTTGCCCTTATTTTTGTGTATATATAATTTTTCTTTCTTTAAAATTTCATTTCATTTCCTTAAAAATTACTTTAAAAAAAGTTTTTCTTTCTTCAAAAATTCTAACAGATCAAAATACACCTAAAATCAAGTGTATGACTCTGTCTATTCACCAGTATAATATATATATTTCTATTTTTCCTACTTTCTTCTCCTTCCAGTTTTGGGTCTCTTCTGATTTGGCTAGTGTCTATCTTTCTGGGGTCGTTGCTACCCTTTTAGTATTTTGTTCTCTCATTCATCTATTCTTATCTGGATAAAATGATAAGTTTTTCTGGTGGAAAAACTCACCATTAAAAAAAAAAAAAAAAGAACAAGAGGCAGTACCAATGGGTAGGGACCTAATCAATACAAATATTAATAATATGTCAAAACTTGAGTTCAGAATGATGATTATCAAGGTGTGAGGTGGGCTCGAAAAAAGCAAGGAGGGTACTAGAGAATCCCTTTCTGGAGAACTAAAATCCCTTTCTGGAGAAATAAAAACTAAAATCTAACTAACTTGAAATGAAAAAGCTATTAATGAGGTGTAATAAAAAATGGAGGCTCTTACTGCTAGGATAAATGAGGCAGGAGAGAGAATTAGTGATATAAAGACCAAATGATGGAGAATAAAGATGCTGAGAAAAAGAGAGACACACAAATACTAGACCAGGAAGGGAGAATTTGAGAGATAAGTGATACCATAAGATGAAACAATATTAAAATAATAGAGATCCCAGAAGAAGAAATAGAGACAGGGCAGAAGGTATATTGGAGCAAATTATAGCAAAGAATTTCCCTAATTTGGCAAAGGTAACAAGCATTAAAATCCAGGAGGTACAGAGAACCCCCCCCTCAAAATCGATAAAAATAGATCCATCATGTAATAGTAAAACTTAAAAGTCTCAGTGGCAAGGAGAAAATCCTGAAAGTAGCTCAGGACCAGAGGTCTGTAACATAGAAATATTAGAAATATTAGGTCTGATAGAAATATTAGATTGGCAGCAGACTATCCACAGAGACTTGGCAGGCTGGAAAGGACTGGCATGATATATTCAGAGCACTAAATGAGAAAAATATGCAGCCAGCTAGGCTGTTATTAAAAATAGAAGGAGAGCTAAAAATCTTCCAGGATAAACAAAGGCTAAAAGAATTTGCAAACACCAAACCAGCCCTACAGGAAATACTGAAATGGGTCCTCTAAGCAAATAGAGAGCCTAAAAGTAGTAGATCAGAAAGGAACAGAGACAACATACAGTAACAGACCCCTTAACAGGCAATATGATGGCACTAAATTCATATCTGTCAATAGTTACCCTGAATGTAAATGAGCTAAATGCCCTAATCAAAAGACACAGGGTATCAGAACAGTTAAAAAAAAACAAGACCCATTGATATGCTGTCTGCAAGAAACTCATTTTTAGACCCAAAGACACCTCCAGATTTAAAGTGAGGGGGTGGAAAACAATTTGCCATACTAATGGACATCAAAAGAAAGCTGTGGTGGCAATCCTTGTATCAGATAAATTAGATTTTAAGCCAAAGACTATAATAAGAGATGAGGAAGGACACTATACCATACTTAAAGGGTCTGTCCAACAAGAAGATCTAACAATTTTAAATATCTATGCCCTAACATGAGAGCAGCCAGTTATATAAGCCAATTAATAACAAAATCAAAGAAATGCATCAATAATAATACAATAATAGTAGGGGACTTTAACACCCCCCTCACTGAAATGGACAGGTCATCTAAGCAAAAGATCAACAAGGAAATAAAGGCCTTAAGTGACACACTGGACCAGATGGACATCACATTTATATTCAGAACATTCCATCCCAAAGCAATAGAATACACATTCTTCTCTAGTTTACATGGAACATTCTCCAGAACAGATCACATCCTGTGTCACAAATCACGTCTCAACTGGTACCAAAAGATTGGGATCAGTTCCTGCATATTTTCAGACCACATGTTTTGAAACTAGAACTTAATCACAAGAGGAAAGTTGGAAAGAACTCAAATACTTGGAGGCTAAAAAGCATCCTCCTAAAGAATGAATAGGTCAACCAGTCAATTCAAGATGAATTTTTTTAAAATCATGGAAACAAATGAAAATGAAAACACAACTGTTCAAAATCTTTGGGACTCAGCAAAGGTGGTCCTGAGAGGAAAGTATACAGCAATACAAAGCTGTTATCATCAAGACAGTATGGTACTGGCATAAAAACAGACATGTAGATCAATGGAACAGAATAGAGAGCCCTCAACTCTGTGGTCAACTAATCTTCGACAAAGTAGGAAAGAATGTCCAATGGAAAAAAGACAATCTCTTCAACAAATGGTGTTAGGAAAATTGGACAGCCACATGCAGAAGAATGAAACTGGACCATTTCCTCATACTACACACAAAAATAGACTCCAGATGGATGAAAGACCTCAATGGGAGACAGGAATCCATCCAAATCCTTGAGGAGAATACAGGCAGCAATCTCTTTGACCTCAGCTGCAGCAACTTCTTCCTAGAAACATTATCAAAGGCAAGGGAAGCAAGGGCAAAAATGAAATATTGGGACTTCATCAAGATTAAAAGATTTTGAACAGCAAAGGAAACAGTCAACAAAACCAAAAGATAGCTGACAGAATGGGAGAAGATATTTGCAAATGACATATCAGATAAATAAATCTATAAAGATTTCTCTAAAGAAATCTATAAAGAATCTATAAAAATCTATAAAGAAGTTATCAAACTCAACACCCAAAGAACAAATAATCCAATCAAGAAATGGGCAGAAGATATGAACAGACATTTCTGCAAAGAAGACATCCAAATGGCCAACAGACACATGAAAAAGTGTTCAACATCACTCGGCATCAGGGAAATACAAATCAAAACCACAGTGAGATACCCCCTCACACCAGTCAGAATGGCTAAAATTAACAAGTCAAGAAATGACAGATGTTGGCAAGGATGTGGAGAAAGGGGAACCCTCCTATACTATTGGTGGGAATGCAAGCTGGTACAGCCATTCTGGAAAACAGTGTGGATGTTCCTCAAAATGTTGAAAATAGAGCTACCCTATGACCCAGCAATCTCACTATTGGTTACTTACCCTAAAGATACAAATGTAGTGATCCAAAGGGGCACATACACCTGAATGTTTATAGCAGCAATGTCCACAATAGCTAAACTATGGAAAGAACCTAGATGTCAATCAACAGATGAATTGATAAAGAAGATGTGGTATATATATACAATAGAATACTATGAAGCCATCAAAAAAAAGAAATCTTGTCATTTGCAATGATGTGGATGGAACTAGAGGGTATTATGCTAAGCAAAATAAGTCAATCAGAGAAAGACAATTATCATATGATCTCTCTGATATGAGGAATTCAAGAAGCAGGACAGGGGTCATGGGGGATAGGGAGGGATAAAAAGAAACAAGATGGGATCGGGAGGCAGACAAACCATAAGAGAAACTTAATCTCAGGAAACAAACTGAGGGTTGCTGGGCAGTGAGGGGAGAGGTATACAGTAGCTGGGTTATGGATTTTGGGGAGGGTATGTGCTATGTTGAGTGTTGTGAATTGTGTAAGACTGATGATTTACAGACCTATACCCCTGAAGCAAATAATACATTATATGTTAATAAAAAAAAGTACTTCACAAGCAAAGGAAAAATCAGTATGAAAAAGAAAAAGAAGCTGAGAAATGGAGAATCTATGTTCAAGGACAAAAACTAACAATAAAGAAAATTTTGAGTGTACAATTTGACATTTGTTTTTGATTTTGTTTCATGAAATGCACAAGTAAAGAAAATTCCTCTTACAAGCTAGCACAATGAAATACTGAATTTTCTTTATTAGAAATCTACCTAAAACAATTGTTGGTGAAGAGTGGATCATAGCTAACAGCTGGAATTTCTATTAAACTACCATCTGAATAGGTTTTGTTTAAAAGAAATATTACTTAGAAATCATCAGTTATAATGCAGCAGAAATTCCCTTGTCATTCTTGCTCTTCAGGCACTAAACTCTGATCAGCATTTGTGGAAAGCATATTTGTTGCCAGATGATTCTCCCTAAATTCAGGTATGAGTTTAAGGAATCCAAAGCAGATCAGGTACCTACATAACCAAAGTCTTTGCCTTACTTTGTTATAGTTGATTTCTCTTCTGTGCTTTTCGATTCACATTCTTTGAACTAGAGAACACAGAGAAAAGTACAGAGGACCACACTCTTGCTATCTCTAATCCTCCAGGGAGCCCTCCACATCATGCTATGCTAGCAGTGACTGGGTCATTTTCTGACTTCAGAATTATTTCAGACCTCCTACCCACTCTACTCTCTTGTGTTGAAGCTTCAACCAGAGCCAGCTTGAACTCCGTGTCATGGTCCTGCATCTAACTTTACACCTTTTTATCTTCTAGCAGTTAGATTTTTGTTGGACTTTGGCAGCCCATTCTCTGTACTAAATCACTGAACTCATTGAGTGAGAGAATGCATTTTGACTTGAACATTAAGTTTTGGTTTATTTCTTTACTTTTGAAAACCTGGTTTATGTGGTAGCTGTAATTATGTAAGATCACATTTTTCCTTCAACCAGGTGGGCACCCAATATCTGGTAATACTATTTTCAGAGAGATGGAGTGTCCTATGGAAGTATCCTCTCACAGTGCCAAGGTTTTGGCTCTGTTTTCCAAATATGTTAAGATGGGTGATTAAACGATATCATAACTTCATAACCTTGAACCTTGGCAATTTGTGTGAAGAATACAAAGTTATCTAGAGATCTGATAGCAATCACAATACAGCTGGCAAAGGCAAAGATAAACATATTGATCATGGACACAATACACAGACTTGTAGTCTCTCCTCTGAACAAATTCCCTTCACAGAGTGCACACCTACACACAGTGAGTGTCACTCACAAACACACAAGCATAAAATATTTTCCTAATGTGACCATGTCTTATTGGTAAGCCTATCCAACTGCTTATCTTTATTCTCATTTAAATGTTTTCAAGAAATAAACTATTTATTATTTCAAGGAATTTTCTCTTTTTTAAAAGACTTTATGTATTCATTTGAGAGAGGGAGAGTAAGCAAGAGAGCACAAGCCAGGGGACAGAACCAGAGGAAGAAGCAGACTACACACTGAGCAGAGAACCAGATGCTGGGCCTCATCCCACGACCCTGGAAGCATGACCTGAGCCAGCCTAAGGCAGAGACTTAACTGATTGAGCCACCCAGGCACCCCTATAGGAATTTTCAAATAAAACAAAAACTTTAATTTTCAAATAAACTTTAATTTTCAAATAAAGACAATTTATGGACTTGAAGCCTTAAAACCTCTATGAAGGAGAAGTAGCAATTGGAGATTTATGGATGAAGGGGGCACTTTGTCAGCTTTGTCAGCTAATGATTATAGGTTAAATCGAAGCTTTGTGTTCAAGTGAGAAAATACGTAGCACATTCACATGATTAAAAGCCAAGATAACGATGCAAGAATGTAGGAAGAGCTACATTTTTTCCAGAATAATATCAGTGACATTATGGACTTATTATGTAAAATATCTTAGCAGATATTAAAGTAATCAGACATATACCAGCAAAGAGTATATTATATAGAAAATAAGAGAACTACAGGCTATTGAAATTGTAATAAAATAACAGAACTTCTAGGAGCTGAATATTAATGTGGATGGGGTAGGGGTAAGCCTAGAAATTTAGCAAAAGAAATAGACTTTGGGTAGCAATGGAAGCAGATCAGAACAGGATAACTAGCATCCTCTCAATCAGCTCAGCCAGGAAACTCCCCTGACAAGTGTTCTCAAGTCAACTACAAAGATGAAGTTGATGATTTATCAAGAGGGCAAAAGAAAAAAGTTGAATCCACAGCTACTTCTGAGATTTCCAAAGTGGCACAGTTATATGGGTGTATAAGCCATTTGGTTTGCCTCTAACAGCAAATTTGGAAAGAACCATTCCGGAATTCCAGGTATGATTTTATGGAGGTCATAGGAATGCTGGGACAGGAATGACTATAACACTGGAGAGTTCTAGGCATTCAAGCCAATGATTTGGGAGGCAGGATTTAGATTCCTCTCTCCTCTCATTCCAACCTCCCCTCCAGTTTAGGAAACAACAGTATCCATAGAGCTGGATGTGTGTGTGTGTGTGTGTGTGTGTGTGTGTGTGTGTGTGTGCACGCACGCATGTTCTTAGACAGGTAGCATTCTATGGATGAACAGTTGTTTCTGAATAGCCTCATGGATATCCACTTTGTTTATGAATATGCAATACTAATCAATCCATTCAAAACATCAGGGCCACTATGAACATAAAGTAACGTCTGGCCAGTGCAAAAGTACATGTGTCAGCCAAATCACTTCTGGAAAAAAACTTCCTTTGGATTCTGGAGATAAAATGTTTGGAAGAGACATATGTTCTCTGTTCCTCTTGTTATTTTTTGGGACATAAACCCATGACTCACCTCACCTCTAATTTAGGTTTTCCCTGGACAATGCCACAAGTTTTTCTGTTCCAACTCTGTCATCCACACCATCTGCCCACTTGGGGTATGCCTGAACTTGATTTTGGATATTTTCTTCTGCTATGGAATTCTAGGACTTTTGGGTTCACTTCATATGGCCTGCATGAACACTGACTTACCTGACATACATAACTTTTTTACTTTTGTCACTTAGTTTCTGAACTGAACAACTTCTCATGTGTACTATGTATGATTATTTGGACTCTATTTTAGTTCTAAAAACTTGGATGTAGCAAGCAGACCTTCACCACAACTATAAGAATAATTTTAATTTTTCTGTACTCATCTCCAGTTTCCCATAAAATTTTTTTTTTTAACTTTTTGGACAATAAGGGAGTGTGTAGACAAACACAATACATTTTCTTCTTTCCAATGGCTTACACGGTATGAGACATGAAGTGTGTATCATATAAAGTTAGTAAGGGAAGTATCAAATCAGAAGTTAAATATTATAGAGTTATAGTCAGTATGTATGGGAAAATTTTCTAAGAAATGAAAGTACCTAGGGTGAAGAGGCCAAGATCAAGAAAGGAGTGACAGAGAAAAGGCATTTTAGACAAAAGGAAGAGTACCAGTAAAGGATGAATAAGCATATGACTTCAGGGAAGGCCAAGTATCTTGTTTTGTTGGAGGGAGAGGGTAAACAATAGGAAATAAGGCAGGAGAAAAGAAGTTAATGTGAAATTGCATGATTAGTTTGAGCCAGTTTATACAACATATTTAAATGGGGCACATAGGCAAAATACAATGGAAATATCAAAGACATATTACAAAGACAGACAGTTTATGGGTGGGTGGTATAATTTGCCTATATGTGAAGCAGGAAATGAATTGTCAGAATAAAAGATTACTTCTGTGTAAAAAGTAAGCCAAAGATGGAAGAGGGTTTAAAAATTAGAACATGCCCTAGGTATAGAATGCTATAAATGGATAATGTTCAGAATAACATGATGAAATCATGAAATTAAGAATTTATGAACATCGTTATCAATATCAAAGAGCATTTATTGAGCATATGATGTTTACTAGGAATTACAGTAAGTACTATAGCACTTTATTTCATTTAATCATCAATAAAAAGACTATCATCCATAGGCAACTGGAAATATGAAAATAAACTTCTCAGCAATCATTTGGTAAAAAAGTAAAAGAAAAGAAATTGCAAAATATGTGGGGAAAAGCCAAAGCAATATGCAGTGGAAAATATATAGACTTTAAAACATAAAATATAAAAAACATCTAATATAAGTGAACTTTCAAGAGACTAGAAAAACTTGGGCGCCTGGGTGGCTCAGTGGGTTAAGCCGCTGCCTTCGGCTCAGGTCATGATCTCAGGGTCCTGGGATAGAGGCCCGCATCGGGCTCTCTGCTCAGCAGGGAGCCTGCTTCCCTCTCTCTCTCTCTCTCTCTGCCTGCCTCTCTGTCTACTTGTGATCTCTCTCTGTCAAATAAATAAATAAAATCTTGAAAAAAAAAAAAGAAAAACTTATGGAACTCAAATCAGAAGAAAGGGAATGATAGAAATATAAATTATTTAAGTGTAAATTAACATATAATAGAGTTGAACAAAACCAAATATCAGTTTTTATACAGAATAATAAAATACCAAAAAATAATTAAATATAACTACACACAGATACAAACAGAGCAGTATCAACGGCAGCATAGTTCATAATTGAAAATAAGTCATGTTTATTAGAGATTAAAAAAAGCCCTAAAATAAAAAGTATTATAAATGATGGAAAGTAGCAAAATCAGAGTTGGTGAAATAAGGTACCGAATGTGAACAAAATTAACTTCTGTATTTAATTAATTCTCCATCTCCCTCCTCTCTTTCTAACAAGCATGTTACAGATAATTAAAATTGTTTACTTGTTTTCTAAAACTATATTTAACAATTTTTAGAACCATCTGTTTTATGTAAATACAGGCTAGAGTTTTCTTATTTTGCCAAATAATTAACTATTCTATTAGCAAATACAAAAACATATCAGCAAATTAAGATATATGTTTCAGTTACAATCTTAACCAAGCCACAGAGTATTACTTTTAAGTTACTTTGGCATAATTTATTTTCTTTCCCAAATAGTTACAAAATAATCATCTTATAATTGATTATTCCTTTAAATGTTCCTAGGTAAAACTCTTAAAGTTTTCATTTGAAAAGCAAATTTCTCAATTAGATGTTTTTTCAATGTTGATTATTTAGGGGACTATTAATATACTATAAAGTCATACTTACAAATAGAATATGACATTGATTCAAGAAAACAAGGGGGCAATGGCCAGAAAGGAGGATAAAGAGATCTATCTATGTACATATGAACATAAAATATATGCAATAATGTTATCACAAGTCAATGAAGAAATAATATATTGTTTTGGCAGATGTTGTGAGTAAATTTACCATATCGAGAAAAATAAAGCCAGATCCTTACCTAAACAATATACAAAGATGAACTTCAAATAGTAAGGGAAAACTATGAAACTAGTAGTCAATAAAATAGGAAAATATTCTTGGGCACAGTCATCAATATGTTAACAGTAGTTAATTATACAGGTGAATACACTTGAGACACACTCAATTTCTCAAGTAGATATTCAAAAACCCCAAAATGGCAAAAATGAATTGGTAAATGTGATGACATAAAATCAAGAATTTCTTTCCAATGAAGGACATTATGGGTAATAAAATTAATTAGGAAATAATTGGGATAAATTACTGCCATTGTCTAAACAAGAGATTGGTGCCTAAATACAAAAGAAATGCCTGAAATCCATGAGCAGCAACAACAAAAGGAATTCCAAAATTACAAAGGGGAGAAAAGAGTAGATACTTTACAATGGAATACATTCTGAAGACCAGTTGTATGAAGGGGTTTTCAAGCACATAATGAGATATATACACATTAAAATTACAAAAAGATATCATGTTGTAGTCACCATATAGGCAAAAATTAGTAAGCCAGATAATGCTTGATATTAGTAGAGATATGGGAATATAGGCATTCTTATATAGCACTAATGAGAAAAAAAATTCTTAAATCTTCTTAGGAAGTAGAAAAGATACAAAGATAAGAAAAACAGTACAGAAAATATGAAAAATTAGGACAAAGCAAAGTTTCTAAGTCAAAATAAAAGGAGTTCTTTAAAAAGAGAGAGAGAGAGAAAGAGAGAGAACAAAGATATGGGGAGGGATTGGAGATTTATTTATTTAAATAATTTATTTTTTTTAATTTTAAATTAATTTAAATTTATTTAAATAAAATCTTAAAAAAAAAAAAAAAGAAAGAGTAGGAAATCAGATAGGCATCTGACTTTTCAACAGCAATGTTGGAAAGCAGGAAACAATAGAGCAATGGTTTCAAGGCCAAGGAAAAACTGTTTCCAATACTGAATTATATACCAGACAAACAATCGCTCTAAAGCTTGAACTTTGGTAACTATTATTATAAAATTATTTTTAAAAATATATTCATATATAGCTTTTATAAAACCAAATAATTTGAAAACTGTAATTTGATGCC
This sequence comes from Lutra lutra, assembly GCF_902655055.1. Taxonomy (NCBI): domain Eukaryota; kingdom Metazoa; phylum Chordata; class Mammalia; order Carnivora; family Mustelidae; genus Lutra; species Lutra lutra. Next base: position 25,837,510 of record NC_062279.1, on the reverse strand, counting down.
AATCCAGAGGGTCGAAACTTAATATTATCAAAATTACCCAACCACACCTTTTTGTTTAGATTGAATACTCAAAGGCATATTGAAAAAGCATTTTTATCTAAATTCTTTATTTGAATGTTTAGACCATGCATTAATTTTTTTTTAAAGATTTTATTTATTTATTTGACAGAGAGAAATCACAAGTAGGCAGAGAGGCAGGCAGAGAGAGAGGAGGAAGCAGGCTCCCTGCTGAGCAGAAAGCCCGATGTGGGGCTCGAACCCAGGACCTGGGATCATGACCTGAGCCGAAGGCAGCGGCTTAACCCACTGAGCCACCCAGGCGCCCCACCATGCATTAATTTTATATCAAAGTTAAAACATGATTAGTCAGATGAATATTTTATTTATACACACATGTATATACATCTACACATAGGAACACTTATATAGACACACACTTTTATTCCTAAAATGTATTGAATACCATGCCTTTCCTGCAATAACTACAGTTCATTATATTTTTGCAGGAAGACTTTTTTAAAGCACTGTATTTACTAATTCACAAATTATGCCTATTGTCTAAGATTCTGATATCAGTGTTCTGAATGTTAACAGGTCATCATTGTCCTTGAATTATTTTCCAAAATAATTCACTATAACTCAAGTTATGTGTTTAGACATCTCTTATTCATGGTTGGCTATACTTCTAAGAAGACATTAGAGAATTTGATTCTGAAGACCTGAGCATTAATATAGTTACTGACCCATACCATGCTTAATAATATAATAGAGCAAGTAGTTCATTCCATTCAAATAAAATTTCATTCTGTTCTCTGTCTCAGTAAGTGCATTGAGTCTTTCATAGAGTGTAATAGTAAAAAGTCACATCCTTCACCATGCCTGGCTTTTCATAGCACTGTATGTTCTGCCATCCATCTTTCCAAAGACCTGAGCATTCATTAGTATCCTAATATATGATAACTAGTGTTCTTTGTTTAGAGTGCACCACAGCAATTACATAGCAAAAGACTTTTATCTAAAAAAAGAAAAAAGAGAGAGAAAAAAAAGGTTTCTCAAAGTAATAATTCTGCAGATAATTTTTAGAGAGATAAGTAATGGATGCAGTACAACTGATTTTTTAAATTTAAAATAACTAATCTTAAATGCATTACTAAATTACTTCACCCAAAATGAGAACAGTTAAAATTCAAGTAATTGCTTTAATGGAGATTAGTAGCAAATGCCAAAAAGAAATGAGTGGTATATTTTTAGAGACATTAACCTGTCAGAGATTATACACTAGAAGCATATATTTTGGCTTTGATTGCTTCAGAAACAGGCATCCCTTTGAGACTTTTAACAATTCACATTGATTTCCACTCTTCCTGATGAATATGTGCCAAACATTTGTAGTAGCACACCTTGAGCTCATGCTACAAGAGATAAACCAAACTATACACCAAATCATCATATTCTCTCCTTTCAAGAATTAGCTATCAGTAGTTATACCCTATGTTTTCACACTGATAGTCATCTAAAGATTAATTTTTCATATGATTTATTCTTCAGCAGTACTATACAGTACTGGGAGAGCAACGGTTTTTATTTTTTTTTAATACACGTATTTCTTTAATTTGAGTTAATATGGCTACTTAATAAAGTATCTAAAATATAATGGCTTAAAATCATAATGAATTTATTTTTCTCAAATATGCAATTTTGGCATGGCTTTGTAGAATCGTTTGATTCTTCTCCACTTGGTATCAGGTACTACAGCTCAAAATCTAGGGGTTATAACCATTTGAAGACTTACTAACCTAAATGTCTGGGAGTTGATGTTTGGTATGCCTGGAACCTTGCTTGGTGCTGTGGGTTAGAACACGTATACACAACTTTTCCTTGTGGTCTAGGTTTTCTGATATCATGGTAGCTGGCTTTCAAGAGCAAATGTTCTAAGAGACAGAGAGAGCTGAGCAAGAGATCTGTATCATATTATGAATTGGCATCAAAAATCTCAGAGCATAAATTCTGCCACACTCTACTGGTCAGAATAGCCATAAGTCCTACTCTATTCAAGGAGAAGTAAAACAGAACTCTCAACTCTTCATCAGAAGGATGCCAGTCATATTGTAGGAAGAACACATGGGACGAGTTATATACGTGAATATGTTACGTTTTGGTGTATGTGTCCATGTTATGTAGGCACACACATCTGTGTATAAGTATTTGAGGGATGCAGTCTGGTACACTTGCCCTCATTTTAATCCTAGCAGAAATATAAAATTTTATTATCTATGGAAACTGCTGGAACTCTCTTTAAGAGGCTGATAAAGAACTATCTTACTTCATTAAATGAGTGAAGTAGGCACTACCAACTACGACACTTTTAGAAACACTTAGATTCTGTCAGTACTGTGAGAAAAATAAAACCAAAAAAGTATAGGAGAGTAAAACAGCATATGAAGGAGAGGGTATAGTAGAAGACTGTTGTTTTTGCCAGCTCAACATTCTTTTTTTCAAAAATATCTATTTACTTTCGTGGGGGGCTCAGGCTCTGGAGTAGTTTATGATATCTTTTGGCACCTGTAACAGTCATTGACACACGCCTAATCAATAAAATAAATCCATTCCCCTGGCCATAGTGATGGACTCAGCAATAACTTATAGTAAATGCTTATCAGTACTGGGACTCTTCCTCAAACTTGGAGGAAAATTATGATCATTTCCTTTTGCAGTGTCCAAACAGTCAGGATACAAATCTGTGTGTCATAATGGTCTCTTTGCTACTGAAATAAAATCATAAAAGAAAGAAACAAGCACTTTATGAGTCATTTGAACTTTTAGACATACTTAAGATAATCTTTCCATAATGTGAACGAATTCATTCATATTTGTTTGTTAATTCAGGTCAATTGGGTTTCTGTCTCTTAAAATTAAAAAAACACTGAATATATGGTAAGTGGGCATTAGGAGAAAAGGAGTATATGTAGAGTGGATATTTTCACAGTTGAAGGTAGTTAATTGTATTATATAAATAGCAAAAAAGCAGATGTAAATCCAATTTAAAGGCAGAAATTGCCAGACAGGAATTTTTTAAAAATACAACTGAATAACATCTATAATTAAGAGCCTTTCTATTTATTCTATATAAGTATTTAGAGTGAAATAATTATAGTAAGAAAAAAGTCACTAGATCTTGGCCAATGACTGGTTGGAAGTCAAATATTTAGATCCATTATAGTCTTGACTGAGTAAAGAATCAATGATCAAGACCTAGCTAATGTTATATGCTTTTTCCTTTATTTCTTTTCAAATTACCTTCTTTGTTTTATAAAAATAATTTGTTTTCAAGAATTCTTTTAATTTCCAGAATGCGTGAGTGAGGAGTTCATTGAAACCTCTCCCCAAAAGCAACAAAAAACTAAACAAAATTGTCAACCAAGAGTTTCGGATGCATAGATACTATTCTTCCAAAAATGAAGCATTTAGAATTTACACCAAAACTGAAGTAATTCATCATTAACAGAGCAGCCTTAAAAAATGGTAAGTGAAGTGTTCTTGAGAGGCTCAGTCAGTTGAGTGGCCAAATCTTGGTTTTGGCTCAGGTCATGATCTCAGGGTCCTGAGGTCAGGGCTGCATCAGGCTCTGCATTCAGCAGGGAGTCTGCTTGAGAGTCTCTTCCTCGCCTTCTACCCCTCCCCTCACTTGAACACACTCTCTCTTTCAAGTAAATGAATAAACCTTTTTAAAAAAATGCTAAGTTAAATATTCAAACACAAAGGACAGTAACTTGAATCCACATGAAGAAAGAAAGATTCCAAATATGTAATCTAAATTTCTACCTTAAGAACTAAAGAAAGAAGAATAAACTAAACATAAAATAAGGATAAGGAAATAATAAAGATTTGAGAGGTAAACAGAGAAACAATAGAAAAATCAATAAAACCAAAAGTTGGTTGTTTAAAAGGATCAATAAATTTGACAAATATTTTAGAAAACTGACAATAAAAAAGTGATATAAATTAATAAAATCAAGAATGAAAGAATGGGGGTGCCTGGGTGGCTCAGTGGGTTAAAGCCTCTGCCTTCGGCTCAGGTCATGATCCCAGCATCATGGGATCGAGTCCTTCATCGGGCCCTCTGCTCAGCAGGGAGCCTGCTTCCTCCTTTCTCTCTTTGCCTGCCTCTCTGCCTACTTGTAATCTCTGTCTGTCAAATAAATAAATACAATCTTTAAAAAAAAGAATGAAAGAATGTACATAATTACTGATATCACAGAAGTTAAAATTATTATGAGAATAATATGAAGAACTCTACACCAACTATTAACAGATTAGATAACATAAAAAAGGAAAATTCCTAAAAAATACAAATTCCCACAACTCAAGAAGAAAGGGGTGAAAATGTAAATTGGTGCAACCAATGCAGAAAAGAGTATAGAGTGTCCTCGAAAAATTAAAAATAGAATTACCATATGATCCAATAATTCTACTTCTTGGATATTTATCCAAGGAAAATGAAAACAGTAGCTCAAAAGGATATAAGAACCTCTATGTTTATTGCAGCATTATTTATAATAGTCAGATTATGGCAGTAACCTAAGTGTCCATCAATAGATGAATGGGTAAGGAAAATGTATGTATGTATATACAATGGAATGTTACAGAGCCATAAAAAAAAGATGAGGTCATGACCTCATTGAGACAATGGATGGACCTAGAGGGTATAATGCTAAGTGAAATAAGTTAGAATGGGACAGATTCTCATTCTACCAATCTATCAATGATTCCACTCATAAATGGAAACTAAAAAATAATGAATAAACAAACAAAAACAAAAATCAGAACTATAAATACAGAGAAAAAAATGATGGTTGCTAGAGGGCAGGTGTGTGGGGGACTGGACAAAATGGGAGAAGGGGAAAGGGAGATAAAGGTATCCAGTTATGAAAAGCGTAAGCCATGGGACTAAAAAGCAGAGTATAAGGAATACAGCCAATGATAATGTAATAGTTATATAATGGGACAAATATTAGCTATACTTGTGGTGAGCATAGCATAATATATAAACTTGTCAAATTGCTCAGTTGTACAGCTGAAACTAACATGAAACTGTGTGTCAACTATACTCAAATAAATAAAGAAAGAAGAAGAAGGAGAAATAGAAAATTTGAACGTAACAATAACAAAGTAATTGAGTTAGTAAATAAAATATTTCCCAAAAAGAAAACACTAGGCCCTGATCCATTCAAGGATGTATTCATTCAAACACTTAAAGATGAAATGCTAATTCTTCACAAGATCCCCCTAGAAAGATTCCCCCTAGAAATGTCTCAACTCATTCTGAGTCCAGTATTTCATACCAAAGCCAATTACACCACAAGGAAATATTTGATAACATTCAATACCCATTCATAATAAACCCAGCACTCCTTCGTTATAAAAATTCTCCACAAACTAGAAGTAAAAATAGAAGGAAATCTTCCCAACATAATAAAAAAAATTCATGAAAAACCTACAGCTAACATAATATAGTTAAAAAAAATCCATGTTACCTTCATAAAATTGGAAATAATGCAAAGATAATGATTCACTATGTCTACTGAACATTATACTGGAAGTTCAACAAGTGCAATAAATCAACAGAAAGAAATAAAAGGCATCCAGATTTAAAGAAAGACATATTTATCTGCATAGAACATGATCCTCTAGGTACATACAAAACACAAAAAAACCACCCTTAAAAATGTACCTTTTGTGTACACACAAAAACCACCCTTAAAAATGCACAAAAACACTTCTAGAAGGAACAAATGAGTTCATCAAGTTAGAGAGATGCAATGTCTATCTACCAATGTCAACAAATACGTATATAAATATAAGCAGTAAGTAAATACAAGCAATAAGCAGTCTAAAAACAAAATTAAGAAAAAAAAATCATTCCTAGTGGCATAAAAAATATGCTTCAGAATAATTTTTAAAAAGTAATACAAGACTTATATACTAAAACATAAAATTATTGCTGGGAGAAATTCAAGAACATTTTAAAAAATCAGACAGGCCATGTTCAAGGATGGTAACACTCTATATTGTTAATATGGCATTTCTTCCCAAACTGATCTATAGATTCCATGCAATCCCTTATTAAAGTCCCTGCAGAGTTTTTTGTTTTTTGTTTTTTTTTGAGGGGGGGGTTGTCTTAGGTGGTTTGTTTGATTGGTTATTTCTGCAGAATTTCTTTTTTTTTTTTTTTTGCAAATTCTAACTATAAATATGTTAGTGCATTAAAGACATAAGATATAGAATTATAGATAAATGGAAGACAATTCAAACTCTAGAAATAATTTTTCACATTTATAGTTAATTTGTGACAAAATTGCCAGGGCAAGTCAATGGGGGAAAAATAGTATTATTAACAGATAGTGCTGGGACAATTGGGTATTCAAATACAAAACATATAAATTTATAAATTTATTTCAGTTTAACTAAAAAAAGGATTATAGAACTAAATGTAAGCAGTAAAACTATAAGGTTTTTAGAAGAATATACAGGCATAAATCTCTAAAACCTTCAGTGAGGGCAAGAGTTTTAGTATGACACCAAAACCATGACCAAAAAAGAATAAATACTGGGCGTCTGGGTGGCTCAGTGGGTTGAGCCGCTGCCTTCGGCTCAGGTCATGATTTCAGGGTCCTGGGATCGAGTCCCGCATCGGGGTCTCTGCTCAGCAGGGAGCCTGCTTCCCTCTCTCTCTCTCTCTCTGCCTGCCTCTCTGTCTACTTGTGATCTCTCTCTGTCAAATAAATAAATAAAATCTTAAAAAAAAGAATAAATACTACAGTAGACTTTATCAAAATTTTAAATGATTATACCACATGAAAGAAAACACTGTTAAGAAAATAAAATGGAAAGTCATAGACTAAAATGGATTATTTTCAAATCGTACTGCAGATATAGTACTGTCTGAATAACAACATAAAAACCCAATGAAAAAATAAGCAAAATATTTGAATAGATACCTCACCAAAAAAGATACAATAATGACTAATAAGTAGATGGAAAGATGATCAATATCATTAGTTATGAGGGAAATGTAAATTAAAACCACAATGACATACTGTTTCACATACTTTAGAATGGCTATAAAAATGATAAACAATATAGCAAGTGTTAGTGAGAATATGGAGAAAGAGCAACCCTTATACATTGTAGGCAGTAATGTAAAATGGTGCAGCCACTTTGGAACAGTTTGAAAATCATGAAAAGTTAAACATAAATTTACCATATGACCCAGAATTCTACTCCTAGGAATGTACCCAAGAGAAATGAAACTATGTCCACACAAAGACATGTATCCAAATATTCATGCTATCATTACTCTTAATAGCCAAAAGTTAGAAACAATTCATATTCATGAACTAATAAGCGAATGAGCAAAATTTGAATATTCTTAAAATGGAATACTATTTGACTATTAAAAGGAATGAAGTACTAATACATGCTACTATATAGATGAATCTCAAAAACATGCTGAGAGAAGTCAGATTTTTTTTTAAGGTATGATTCCAACTATATAAAAGTCCCAAAGAAGTCTATATAGAGAGTATGAAAGTAGACTAGTGATTACATGGGTTTGTGGATTAGAACAGGGGTTGCGTACATAGGCAAGAAGACTCTTTTTTGGGATAATGGATATGTCCTAATTTAGAATTGTGGTAATGATTGCATAACTCTTCAACTAAAAATCAGTGAATCATGGTAGCTAATGGTAGCTTTTGGACTATGCCTTTTATACCTCAATTAAGCACTTTAAAAATTATTCTTTAAGTAATTTTATGACTTTTAAATTTATGACAATATTACTTAAATTACTTTAAGTAATTTTATAAGTAAGTTAAGTATACTTTAAGCACTGAAAATAAGCACAGAATGATAATATATTACATCCACTGAGAAGTGAACACTAGAAGAAAATGTTAACTAAAACATGGCACTACTGTGAGATATGAGACTTATTTTAATTGTCTTCAGCATAGAAATTAATTGGAAACATACCCCAGAAAAACTACTGGGCTAATCATAACATTATTAAAATAGAAAAACCACTTTTCTCCATTTATTAGAAGAAAAAATTGTTTCATAATATTTTGCTTAAGATAAGCTATTTCAAATATTTAAATCAAGCGTGGTTTTGACATTATTTCCCTTGGGTCTTTAATTTCTTCTGAGTGTTTAATTGCTAATATAATACCTTTAAATATAAGATGATATTTATTTAGATAATTAAAGTGTATGAACTGTGAACTGGGTTTTACATAGCCAGAATTACTATTAGCACTGCATATCTTTTATATTTTGTCAATTTGCAGGTTACAAAACATTCATAGTGTTTCACTTATTTATTCAACAACAAAAAAAATGGCTTGTCATTCACACTGAATCAGACAAAATTCTAGGGTCTGCAAAATATTAGGACTAAGGTAACCCAAAAATCCATGAATTTGTAGAGCTTATACCCTAGTAGGGAAAAATTTATTTCATGTCTTTTCAAACACCTCCAGTGAGAATTTATTTTTGTCTAAAATGGCTTATTACTTAAATGCTAAAGTTTTTGCAATATTATTTCATTCTAAAATAAATTATAAAATACAGTCAAGCAGTGCCTGGGTGGCTCAGTCAGTTGAGCCTCTGATTCTTGGTTTTAGCTCAGATCTTGATCTCCTGGGTCATGGGATTGAGCCCAATGTCAAGCTGGGTGCTCAGCAGGCAGTCTGCTTGAGATTCTCCCCCACTGCCCCTCCCCTGGGGCATACATGCACTCTCTCTCTCTAAAATAAATATATCTTAAATATATGTGTGTGTGTGTGTGTGTATGAATATTACATATATATATAAAATACAAATGTCAAAAAATATGTCCATGCTCTAGGATATTCAGATTTATTTTCAGATGTCAATATAAATCAGTCAGATATACATTTTTCTATATTAAGATACATCAGAATAATGGATAAATATGCTGTAGGTATGTAATTTTAGTACTGCTGTCAATTGAAATTTCAACATGATGAATAAGAAAAAGCAAAATAAAAGCAATATATTTGAGTAGGAAAAGTTCTTGCTATACAGTATTACTAACCTATATTTAAAATGTAAAATAAGGGGTCTCTGGCTGGCTCAGTCAGTAGTGCATGTGACTCTTGATTTCACAGTTTGTAACTTCAAGTCCCAAAGGGAGATCACTTAAAAATAAATTCTTGGGGTGCCTGGGTGGCTCAGGAGGTAAAAGGTCTGACTCTAGATTTTGGTTTAGGTCATGATCTCAGGGTTGTGAGCCCATGCTGGACTCTACCCTGGGCATGAAGCTTGCTTAAGGTTGTCTCTCTCTCTCCCTCTGACCCACCTCTCAATCTGCAACCCCCCCCAAAATCTTAAAATATAAAAATAAATTCCTACTTATATAACTTCACCCAAATATACAGATATTTTAAAGGAAATAGTTTATTTCATTTAAAAAAAATCCTGCATTAGCTATTTAAGAAAGCACTTTGGCACATCGATGAAATAATTTTTAATGCTTGATGTGTGTGGAAAAAAATTTGATTATACAGATTTTATTAAACACAAGAAAAGTGATTCTATTCTCACTGTTTTTAGGTGTACTGTATCTAAAATAATTACTAAAAATGATTAAGTAAAATACACAGAGAAATTTGACTCACCAATCTTAATTGATTCTGCTAGTTTCTCAAAACTTGCTGGATATCTAATAGTAATAATATTCTTAGCTAAGATATATTGTATATTTATTTTATATTATACATTCTATGTTAGGTTTCTTAAATAGATTATCTAATGAATCTTCACAAACTCTTATGAGAAAGATATTCTTCTATATCTATATTATAAATATGTAAATATAAAGTGGGACTTAGAGAGATTGAGAAAGGTGTATGAAGCACATATCTAGGATGAGAAGACTTAGAAGGTAAATACAGTACTGCATCTAGAGTTCTCTAAATCTAGAGACCTACATTTCTATTTATATTTACCATTACTAAAATCTATTCAAGGGTCAGGGAATTACAACTTCATGCAAAGTTACTCTGAGACTATGATTAATAAAATGAAAGACACTTTACAATTTTTTTTTTTTTGGTCAAGGAATTCTTTTATCTAAGAACAGACAAAAATAAAGTCACTGTAGTACCCGCCAAATAGCAAACATTTGCCTGTACCAGTCGATGTAAGTGGATGGTAGTTCTTTATCGATTATACGTTGAGCTTCACTGTGTTCTGCCCTTCTTGTAGATAAGATTCAGTGAGATAACCAATCATAGAAGCACTCCTGCTTTCTGAAAACTTCTATCTAAAGCAAATCCTCTTGCTTCCTAGGTCCTTCCCAAAATCTCAGAATCAAAGGTCAGGTTCTATAGTAGGTGTTTTCTAGCACCCTCTAACAGAGATACCCTATAGTTCTTCCTACAGTGTGTTCTCCCTTGCTGCAATGAGTAATAAACCCAAATATTCATCTGCAAACATGTTCCTGCTAGTCATTTGACTGGTTGATACTAGAAATGTAGCATGACTTGAGGTGTGTTGATTGCCATGAATATATAGTTCATTCAAGTGGGAAATATTAAAGAGATTACTTTTTGTTGTTTTAACCCAAGTTAAAATAATAATAAAAGTTAACCAAGTTAATCCTTGCTTTATTTTTTACCTCATCTTATCAATTCGTCATAAGGGGTAATCATCTTTATTCCCTTTTAATTAGGGAAAAAATGTTTGCCCAATTTTGACATTAGATGTTATTTTTCAGAATTTAAAGTCTAAATAGAAATATTAGATACTCAGGGCCTTCAAAGTAATCAGTTATAACTGCATAAATATTTCACTGGTTAGCTTTGTAATAACACAAAATGATCTTTGAAAAAATAGTTTTCAAAAGTCTTTGTTAGGTCGGTACAAATTTTAACACTTTTCATCTTAAACTTAATCATATTAAGACTGTATTTTGGGGGCACCTGCGTGGCTCAGCCCTTAAGTGTCTGCCTTCGGTGCAGGTCATGATCCCAGGGTTCTGGGATTGAGTCCCACATCAGGGTCCCTGCTCAGTGAGGAACCTGCTTCTCCCTCTCCCTCTGCTGCTCTGCCTGCTTGTGCTCTCTCACTTTCTCTGTCAAATAAATAAATAAAATATATTTTTTTAAAAAGACTATATTTTCAAATAATCGTTTATGGTGTGTCTTTGTGTGGCCTCCAATAAAAAGTTATTGTGTACATTAAATTAGACAGTGTTTGAAAATGAATCTAAGATAGGGTCACCTGGCTGGTTCAGTCAATAGAGCATGTGACTCTTTTGTTTTTTCATTCTAAACTGCATGGTGTTATTTCAGAAATTTTTTATAACTTATAAATGCTTATCTTTCTTCAAAATAAAAATGCAGTGATACAAAAGAACTATTTTTACTAACATACAAAAACTTATATATGTAAACATGTACCATATTCATCAAAGCCAGAGCATGCAACTTTTAATCTCAGAGTTGTGAGTTCTACCCCCACATTGGGTGTAGAGATTATTTAAAAATAAAAGCTTAAAAAAGAAATAAGAAAGAAAATGAATCTAAAATAGACCCAATCACTATTCAATACATAATCTTTCCTCTCCCCCCACTTCTTTCAGTTTAAAATAATTGGCTCGACTATAGTTTCAGAGAAGCAATTGGACAAACTATCATTGTTGGTCAAAAACAATCCAAATAAAGTATTCTGAAGAGAACCAATCCTCTGATTTAAGTTGAATAAATTATTTTATATGTTTAAACCCATCAGGTGCCATGATTGAATGAAACACAATAATAATCCAGAATTACAAAAATCTCATATATTCCAGAAATCCAGGAATATCTTTGACTTCTATTTTCCTACTTCTATCTCCACCATGTTTATAGTAAGAGTAATCCTTATCTTAACTTCCTCCATAACTTTATTCCAACTACCACTGTCTTCTAGAAATTTAACTATCTCTTGGACATTAAATACCACAAAAAATTATGACCCAACTGCTTAAGATTTCCAAACTTTTCCCTTATGACCTTTCCAATGTCTACCATGTACTTAATTTAAATTCCATAATCCACCATTATGACTACCTCTTTGATTTTACCTTTAACTCTCTTACCCTTCTCTTTCTCAAGTACAATATATTAGCAAAAATTTTATCCTCATAAAATTCTACTTTCTTTACATTTCTTTGCTACCCCAATCAAATAAGCATGGCTAGAGAAAACTACAGACCATCCTGACTGGTCTCCCTTTTAAGTTCACAGTCACAAACTTCAAGTGAGCTCTTAATGCTTCACAGTAAACATAGCATTTCCCTTGTCCAATTGTCATCCCTCCTAGGACATTCAGTTCTGACTTTTCTTTCTTCAAACTTCAAATGTCTCTCACTCTTGGTTGATGACCCTTCTTATTTCAGTGAGAAAACAAAAATAATTGAAATACTTTCGCATTGTCCTACAACCAACTCTCCCATTTCTCTCCCAGCTTTTTCTTCCCCACCTTCTTTCTCCCTTTAATACTATTACAATGAATAAACTTCCTCACTTTTATTTGAGATAATTCCCTCCAAGTGAGCACTGGATGTTATCTCTAGTAGAAGTAGACATCTTCTTGCCTAGATTGCTCTTGACCTTCCTCTCCAGAAAGGGAACTTCCCAGTTCTTTCTAGTTGGGCGAGTTGGGGAACTAAGAGATCTGGGGAGTTCATCATTGATAGAGCTCTTTGAAGAAGAGAGAATTAAGCTGGACCATTTTTTTAAAGATTTTATTTATTTATTTGAGAGAGATTGAGACAGAGAATGAGAAGGGGGAGGGGCAAAGGGAGAGAAGTAGACTCCTTGTTGAGCAGGAGCCTGACACTGGGTTTGAACCCAGGACCCTGGGATCATGACCAGAGCCGAAAGCAGATGCTTAACCAACTGAGCCAGCCAGGTTCCCCTAACCTTAACCTTTTTTAGTCAAGTCTCTGGAATTACAAAGAATGTTGAGATTGTGAGATTAATGATAATTCAAAATTCTTGGTTGAACATGAGGGTTTCAGAAAATGAGAGTGATTCTTATTCTTATCAGATGATTCTGTGAAAGCAATAAATGAAAGCTGATGCATGAGGTGTCAGGGCCTAAGTGGACCAGAAGCAATTTCTTTAGACTTCCTGTGGCTTAAAAAAGTGGAGGAAGACAGAGGCACTTGTCTGTATACCATAGGAGTATACAGAATTAATTAACAGAAAAATCTAGCAACTGGGGAGGAATCTGATGACTATAACCAGGGACACCCAGTAGAAAGCCTCATGTACCATATAATATAGTAGAAACATGGGAAATGAACAGAAGCAAACAAAGAAAATTGTAGAGGTCTTTGAAGCAGATGGGATTTGAACAAGATAGGTCTAGTTATAGCCTAGCAAAAGCCGGGCAGTCTTTTTTGGTGATTCAAAGAAACAAGACATCACCTGTGATTCAATAACCCTACGTAGGCCCCATATCATTTATCACATGGAAATCATAGAGAACTGGGGGCAACTCTGACCTGACTGAACTCATACATATTTAATGACATATTTCAAATCTTAATATTTGTGTCTTTATCTCCCCTATCACATTTTGTGTGATATTTCTCCTAGACAGCCAGAAGAATTTTTTAATGAAACTTCACATGTATAACTTTAAAAGAGCAGGTCAATATTGAGATTTTTTTTTTTCTGTTGTTGTTTTTTTGTATTCCAAAAGATTTCTGATGATTAGTCAGGAATCCATAATGAAATCAACTTATACCGCATAATATGGAATTCGAAAGTATAGAGGAAGAAACATCCTTGACCACTACTCTCTTTACTCTTGAAAAATCTTCAGAAGTGGGGCACCTGGGTGGCTCAGTGGGTTAAAGCCTCTGCCTTCGGCTCAGGTCATGGTCCCGGGGTCCTGGGATCCAGCCCCGCGTCGGGCTCTCTGCTCCGCAGGGACCCTGCTTCCTCCCCTCTCTCTGCCTGTCTCTCTGCTTGCTTGCGATCTCTCTCTCTCTCTCTGTCAAATAAATAATAAATAATCTTTAAGAAAAATATTCAGAAGTGTTCCTCAGTTCACAACAAATGCAAGATGAATGGGTGTGAACTTGGAGGACACGAGTGTCCCTGTTCTCTCTAGGATAGGAGGTGGCATAAGAACTGCATCAGGAGGTTGCACTGTATGTGAATTGTATGTGACTTGTGTTTGAACTCCTTGTGGGAACTCAGAAAACTTGGAAAAGCCAATCCAGGGCCTTTAGCATTCCCTACAACTGAAGAACTGCCACAATTCGTCATGGCAAAGGGACCCTATTAATTGTCTAATTTCTACAGAGTATGGTTTTCCTTTGCCAGCAATATGCATATGACCCTTCCTTGCCCCATTAGGACTACCATGGATAGACAACTCCACTTTTCAACAATCATAAGTACCACATGAATAAAAGAGTCCTCCTTGACCTTGACGCTCAGAGGGCAATCACTGTAATGAAGAGAAAATTCCAACACAGATATTTGAGTGCAGCTTGAGAACATTTTACGTACAAAATGACTTAAAAAATGTTGAAATTGATGAAGATTGTGTTTTCTGTCATTATATGCAAAGGAATACACAAAATAAAGACTACATTAAGTTCTATAAGACAAATTCATAGACATACAAAGAAAATATCACATCCAAGCTTTGAGACCTGTCAATAGTAGGTTTGTTACATTTTCACCTTGTAGATTTATTGTATTTTTTTTTCATATGTACCCTCCATATTACACTGCAATCCTTTGGAAGGTAGGGATGATATGTTACTAGTTTCTCTAGGCCAGGAAATTATTATGTCACCCAGAATATAACAATTGCTCAACAAATAGTTTTTTGTTGTTGTTGTTGTTTTTTTAAAGATTTTATTTATTTATTTGACAGAGAGAGATCACAAGTAGACAGAGAGGCAAGCAGAGAGAGAGAGAGAGAAGGAAGCACGCTCCCTGCAGAGCAGAGAACCCGATGCGGGGCTCGATCCCAGGACCCTGAGACCATGACCCGAGCCGAAGGCAGCGGCTTAACCCACTGAGCCACCCAGGCGCCCCAACAAATAGTTTTGAATGAAAAAAATACAAGCCTGTGTGGATAAAAATAATTCATAACTGGTTACCCATATTGCCATAAGAGGAATGGAATAATGGAGAGATTGATTTCGTCAATTTATATTGCTTATCCAGTTCATCTGAAATAAGTCTTGCTTTAAAATATTGTTCCTCCAAATAAATAAAACCACATCATACTGAACACTTTGTGAGATGAAGGAGTTAGTGCCCCACTAATGTGTTCAAAATTTTTTCTCCATTGAGTATTCTCTAGCATTTTTAGTAAATAAAAACTATTATGGAATGTGTCCAACTAAAGTGCAAAAGTGTTTCTCAACAATAATTTTGGGTAGAGCTCCACTTTCTGGCTCTACAAATTCTCAGGCACACAAAATGATAAATCATTCAGTCAACATGAAAGAAAAGGTCAAGCAACTTTATGATAGAGCACCTATGTTTAGAGTACATATGGTTCCAGAGAATCCAGTTCATGTGGGGAAGCTGGGACAACTGGTATTTTTATATGATTATTGCAAATTCTATGGAAATATTGAAAAATACTATGAAAAACTTTTCATTTTATATAGTATTAAAATAAACATCAGTTTAAACAGTGAAAAAAAAATCACTCTTGCTAGTGTGTATCCTTAAAAGAATCATTTTCTTTTTTTTTTAAAGGAAGAATATTTTTTTTTTAAGATTTTATTTATTTATTTGACAGACAGAGATTACAAGTAGGCAGAGAGGCAGGCAGAGAGAGAGGGAGGAAGCAGGCTCCCTGCAGAGCAGAGAGCCCGATGTGGGGCTCGATCCCAGGACCGTGAGATCATGACCTGAGCCGAAGGCAGAGGCTTTAACCCACTGAGCCACCCAGGCGCCCCAAAAGAATCATTTTCAAAACCTAGTATTACTGAGTTACAAATGCTTCTCAGAAAGTTCTTTCATTATTTAATGAACCCATTCATTCTTTAAACATATATTTTATAAGTTGCAGTGTAGAGTCAACACTCTCTCTCAAAGGGGCTTGGATACAGCAGAGTATAGATAAACACCCAGGCACCAGGAAGAGCAGGGGAGAAGGGTGGAGAAAGGCATTAAACATAGAAAAATCACTGTGAGAACTTCACAAATCATGTTCCCTAAAGGCAATGGAAAAGTGTGCTCAGAGAGTAGCTAGATAGACCTGTTTGAGGGCGTGAGCTGATGCCCCTGAGTGCCGTGGCTTTCAACACGGTTCTTGTCACCTTTCGTGGAAATGTCACAAGCTGGGCAGTAATCAGGAAAATAATCTTAGTGAAAAAAGAGCTCAGAGTCATTCAAAAGAATCATCATGGGAAGGCTGATCATTGTGCGGGAGACGGTTATTCCACAAAACTGGAGAAATAATTTAGGGGGAAATAAGGAGATCCATTAAGATATGAGTGGGCCTAGGGGCGCCTGGGTGGCTCAGTGGGTTAAGCCTCTGCCTTCGGCTCAGGTCATGGTCTCAGGGTCCTGGGATCGAGTCCTGCATGGGGCTCTCTGCTCGGCAGGGAGCCTGCTTCCTCCTCTCTCTCTCTGCCTGCCTCTCTGCCTGCTTGGTCTCTCTCTGTCAAATAAATAAATAAAAAATCTTTAAAAAAAAAGAGATTAGTGGGCCTATTAAGCAGCTAGACAGTGGTAACATATCATTTAGTACTTATACCTAAAAGCTGACATTAATCAATAATAGAACAGAATATTCAAAAACAAATAGCCTAAAGCAGATTCCATCTAGGTATAAAAGAGAAATGCAAAATATTTAGCAACTGGCCAGCCTATGCTTTTAAACTTCTTAAAATATTTGGTTACTTTATTTAACTCTCTGTCCTTTGTGATTTTATTTTATTGAAGATTTTAGTTATTTATTTGAGAGAGAGAGAGAGCAGGCCAGAGTCGGGAGAGGAGCAGAGGGAGGGGACAAGCAGACTCCACGCTGAACAGAGAGTCTGACACAGGGCTTGATTTTAGGACACTGAGATAGTGACCTGAGCAGAAATCAAGAGTCAGACACTTAACCAGCTAAGCCACCTAGGTACCCCTTGTCTTTTGTTATTTTAAATTAGCCAATGTTTTCTCAAATATTAGTGCTATTGAGCTACCCACACCTCTTTCAGCAGCCCACAGGGACATGTGATTCTACCATTCATTCCTTTCTTTCTCTAATGATTTATTATTGTTGCTAAAAAACTATATATTCAGTAGTAAGGTTTAAAAATGAGTTAAATAGAAACCCTTCACCATATGACTTAGGTCTGTGTTTACTTTGTAAACAATAAGTAACACCAATTTCTTGGTAGCAATGATCCAACATAGTATACATGTAGGGATAATTCTAAATAAGAAGCGACTAAGTAAATTTCACATAAGACAAATTATTTTGAAAGATCAAATTAAGAGGAGCAGTTTCCATAAATTTTAACCTTGAAATTGAAATTAACAAAACTGTGCCCCTTTAGCATGGTTCCCACAGAATGATCCTCTGTGAACTGTTGGGACTTAAGTTCCCACAACCCTGTTTTCTCCCAGATAGTGTTTGTCAAGTTACACATGGCAGCACAGAAAGCTCTGAGAACCTTGACTATAGTCCAAATAACATATCTGTGTTTGGCTTTGGCATCTCCTTTGTCCCTTTTCAACCCTCATCCTCAATCCCTCATCCCATAATGAATAAGAGGCCGCCCAACCAGCACTACTGCAGGAGATTATAGCAACAACTATTTTTCCAGGCTCTGCAGTGCCTGTGAAACTTTAATGAACTCATGAAACTTTTATCATTTTCTCTTCTTTTTGACTGGTGTGTGATATAACCACCACCACAAAATTAAAAAAAAAATTAAAAATGTAAAAAAAAAAACACAAAAAACAGAGCAATAGAAATTTTCATGAAGACAAAACAACTCACAGTTCTTTAATTTGTGCTAGCAAGACTGGAAGTCTTTATTGTCCCTGTGAATGATGTCTGATATAACAAAACAAAACAGAACAATCAGAAAACTCCACATAAATCTGTAAGAAAATAAGAGGTTTGTTCACTGTCAACCCTCATCTAATAAGAAACACGGATTCTACTCTCATTCTCTTGATTATGTATTTTTAAAAAGCAAGAAAAGTGATTTTAATGATTTTTTTAGGACTTTTTTTTTTGGAATTTCTATTACAAATGATTTGTAAAAAAAAAAAAAAAGACCATATTGCTCAGAAGTTTAAATTCAACACTCAATCTTCTTATTTCCATCTTTCTAATCTCCTTACAACTCTACAGCTTATCATTTTGAAGAACATATAACAAACCTCATAATATTTTGTACTAAGGCAGTTTGCCATTTTTAACATAAAAATCTTTCTATGGTTCCCTTTACTTCAATTAATCCTTTCCTAATTTCCTTATGTTTCTTCTTGCATGATTATTTAAACTCATCCCTTAACCCAGAAAAAGATTCTATCCAAAATAAATCCAGTCAAAACAGGAGATACTACTTTAATTGTTCTTAGTTGTAGAGTTTAAAAAGTGATCAGAGTCTGTCTGTGAATTGTTGAAATATTTCCTGTTTAACTTCTGGCAATCTTTTTCTTTAGAGTGTGATCAGCGTATCATGTTTTGAAAACGAACAAACTTGCAGCCTAAAAGAAAGCTTTTGCAGGAAAGCTTTTGAATCCCAAGGGGCTTGTTTGCTTAAAGGATGAACACAGTTCATCACAAACTAATTTTTCATTTTGTTAATAAATGTATGAAAGGTATCACTCTAAGAGAAATATTAAAGTCAGATATGATTCTAGTATGACCTTGGGGATACATTAAAGTGACAAGACACCAATTACTGCCTTTAATAGGATGTTAAAAGCTGGACACTGTAAACACCATTTTATCAGTCACAGGCAGCAAATCTATCAAGTGTTTCTAAACCTGCGATATCCTGAAATGTAGTTACGATAGTCCGATTTTACACTTTATCAGTCTCTTTGTATTTACAGTAATAGGACACATTTGATATTCTTAAACTCTATCACATTAAAATGAGATTTCCACACTGAACAAATAAAGCAAAAAGAAAGAAGAAGTTATATAGTTTAGCTATTATATTTCAATGAACCTGTTCGGAGTCCCAATTTAAAGACTGAACAAATCTATTAAGTAAACATCCATATTCATTCATCACATTGCTGTTAAAGATTGCTTTAACATTCTAATAGGTAAAATATTTAATAAGAGAAAAAATCCTATCAATTACTTCCTGACAATTCATATTTGTGATCCAATGTACCCATAGATATTAATTACAGGACCACAAAACTTTGAAAAACCCAATATGTTTACATGTAATAGCGGTAATAATATTTGGTTCTGTCTGTCATGGGTTTTAATATTTCAGACCTGAATGTTCTTATAAACTTCACCAGGTCTCATAAACCACAACAAATGAACCACAGATGAAAATTTATTGGAAATTTTAAATTAATTATTAATATGTTGTTACAGTGATTCAAGCACAAATAGTATTGTGTTTTATAGTCTTTATTCCAACATTTGAAATATTCATTTTTAAGGAGATATAAAGACTAATATAATAGCATGACTAGAAAGATTAAAGCTCATTTTCCCAATGGAGATGTAGTTGACTCCTGAGTAATATGGAGATTAGGGGTGCAAAGCCTGCAGAGTCCAAAATCTATATATAACTTTGACCCCCAAGCAACTTAACTACTAGTAGACTACTGTCAACCAGAAGCTTTACTGATAACATAAATGATACACGTATTTTGTATGTTACATGTATTATATACTGTATTCTTATGAGCTGGTAAAAAGAAAACATTATTAGGGAGATAATAAAGAAAATACATTTCTAGTACCTTCTGCAAATTTAGTTTAGAAGTGGACCCTTGGGGTGCCTGGGTGGCTCAGTGGGTTAAAGCCTTAGCCTTCGGCTCAGGTCATGATCCTAGGACCCTGGGATCGAGCCCCGCATCAGGCTCTCTGCTCCACGAAGAGCTTGCTTCCTCCTCTCTCTCTGCCTGCCTCTCTGCCGGCTTGTGATCTCTGTCTGTCAAATAAATAAATAAAATCTTTTAAAAAAAGAAAAAAAAAAAAGAAGTGGACCCTCATTGTTTAAGCCTGACTTTTTCAAGGACCAACTGTACATTGACTTTTGAAAAAACCTCATTGCAAAACATTGCAAGGACAAGATTCATTTGTAGGAACTTTTAATTAATGTCATAATCCTGCAGCAAAAATTGAAAACAAAAAGATATATAAAAGATTTATTTTTCATTCCCTGAGCATTAAGTATTAACTGTTCCTGAAACAAACTGTGGCATATGTGAAATAATTTTAATAGGGAAAAAAAAAGCCCTTGGATTCTCAACATGTTTCTTTAAAATAACAGCAGTAGGAAACATAGCTATATTTTCATATTTCCAAATGAACATGTTAAATAACCCTAAACCTCACTACATGCACGTCCTGATGCTACCGTTTCTGTTTGGCTCCTGTTTCCTTCTTTCTAAGCCTCGTCAGTATCATCATCTTCCCTTCTGACAATGGATGTTCATCTGCAATGGTTTCCGGGCTCTGGGATCTGGCACATACACGTGCAAACACAGCTGGAGCGGCACCCACAGCTGACGTACACTAACGTTAATGGCACGGAGAAGCTTTTCACATGGTGCTTCTGCTAGATGCATCATCCCACAAACTGTCTTCCATCAAAAACGAATACAGTCCATATTTTCCCCAAAAGACAGTTAAAACTATATTCCTCATGGTGTGAACTAATAGCACGCAAGTTTTCAGGACTTCAGCACTATTCTAATAGCGTAAATGAACATTCAGAATCCTTTTGAAGGGTAAGAAAACTATTAGAGGTCAAATGGTATCCACTTAGGTCAAATTATATTGGGAAAGTGTCTGATATTTGGCTATTGAAATTGTTGTTAGTTGTACCTTAATGTGGAACAATAAAAATTAATATTAAGTTCGGTTCATGAGACAAATGTAAAATTTGAATAATCCAATAATTATGCTCAAAGCCAATTAATTACTAGTTCTATTAAATGAGCTGGAATTGGTCTTAGCCTACAAAAATATCACTGAGAGTTCAATAACACTGAGACAAATTATGTCAGTCTATTACAAGTTATTTTATACCCAGGACTCTCTATGCTTATAACAACATCATTCTTAGCTAACACACTACTGAATAAAAGATTTTATTCAAAGTATCAGTTTTTTTTCAAAGTTTCAAAGTTTTAACTGTAAAATTGCCCAAAATTATATGACCTAATAATAAGCCAGCCATTTCATAACATGTCCCAAAACTACTTCTGGAGCCCAATAGTAAAACTGTATGGGAGTACCTTAACTAACGTATATCAAATTTTTGCTACAGAAACAAATGTATTTTAGGTAGAAGCATATGGTATTTTTCCAAGTACATCTTTTCCATACTTGTACTTATTCAATCTTATTACTCATTACTTTAAAATATATTAACGCAAATAAATTGCACAGAGCGAGAAAAGGAGGACATATAGGGAAATACATGTAATGAGAAAAGTCCTAGCCCTACAAAACAAGGAAGACACTTCAGCTGGGAACATTGAAAAGAACAGAACCCCAAGCAGTCAACCTGGCTCAGAAGAAAGGAGAGTCTATCAGAGGTATTAGGACAGGGTGGAAGCTCCTCACAGGCACCTGGAGTCATGTCACTGGTGCTCAACACCTGGGTTCTTCACTCTGTAGCTCAGTGGTCTCTTCTATTTAACAACAACTTCCTTCTGTCATGTAATTTTTTATTTGCATGTAGTTTTGACTTGTTTTGGCATCAACTTAATGCTCATTTCATACTCAACTTTATCTAATGACTTTCTTTGAGTCTTATTCCTCAAATTCTCCACAGAGAAAAACTGAATGATCCAAACCTATGGATTAGTTTACTTTGTGAAATTAGTTTACTTTGAATGAAAAGATTCATTACAGGCCCAAGCAGCTGAGCCCAGAGAGGTGAGGTTAAATGGTGTATTCCTCTCTGACTAGGCCCACTCTTTAGAAAAGATTGTGGACTAGGAATTTTATATATATATATATATATATATATATATATATATATATATATATATATGTGTGTGTGTATATATACATATATTTATATATGTTTCTATATATTTATATATATTCATATATGTTATTTATATACTTTATATATACATATATATATATTTTAATGGGGCATGGGTTCAGCAAATATTACATAGTGTACTTTCTATAGTGGAGAAATACCAATTTAAACATCCACAATTCACAACAAACTGCTGGAGATAATAATTATAAGAAAAAAATTAATAAAAATCAAGCGTAGAACTTCTACTCTATAAGGAACACAGTGATTTTACTAGAAGTTTAATGATTTGGATCCTTGTTACTACTGGGTGGCTTGAAAATGTGTTCCTAAAGGGAGTACCAAATTATCTATCAATCTATCTACCTACTTATCTATTAACCAAAAGTTTTCCAATTATATACTAAATATGTATACATATATGTACATTATGAACTTTCTCATAAAATACATATTCTATATGTATATGTATTTGCTTATGTGTGTGTGTGTATATATCCATGTGACATTATCTACATATGGAATGTAAGAATTATTGATTCCCTAGAGATGTCATCTATGCTCTCACACACTCCTTGCTGAGGGAAGAACAGAAAATAGATAGGCAGGACGTATCTCAGTAGTTTCAAGGCAATGAGTAAGGGGGCAGATGGAAGAAATTCCATAGTTCTGCAGTGGTTCCCAGAAACTCTCTCAAGGATTCACAAATGGGGACTTCTATGTCTTCCTTTGTCTAGGTTCATACAGTTATGTGACATAGGCTATTAAGGATAAGGTCAATTCTGTATTCTAAGAAACATAAGTACAGAAAATGTGTATTATCTTTATATTACCCCATAACAAAAACTACTGTTTGATTTTTTTAAACAAAGTTTTCTTTTTTTTAAGATTTTATTTATTTATTTGAAAGATAGTTGAGACCCAGAGAGATCACAGTGGAAGAGGGAGTGAGAGAAGCTGACTCAAGGCTGATCAGGGAGCCCAGTGTGGGGCTTGATCCCAGGAACCTGAGATCATGACCTAAGTCCAAGGCAGATGCTTAACCAACTGAGTCATCATGGTGCCCCATAAATATTTTTCAAAGTATATATTGCATCAGATTATAAATCTTATGTTTTTGAAAAAGGAAAAAGTTTTAAGAGCGAAGAATCTAAAACATATAGAGTTATGCTTTAGCGACACAATTTAGTGACACAATTATTAAGAGATAAATAATTGGTCTATGGTAAGGTGCACAGTATTCTCCAATGATAATTAAAAAAGAATATTCAATTTTCACTAGCTTTTAGAGAGGCTGAACTATCAAATACATAAATTTAAAAATAAGCAGATATCTCTGCTTCATGAAGTTGACTTGTTCTGTGTATACTTTTTTTTTAAAGATTTTATTTATTTATTTGACAGAGAGAGATCACAAGCAGGCAGAGAAGCAGGCAGAGAGAGAGAGAGAGGGAAGCAGGCTCCCCGCCGAGCAGAGAGCCTGATGCGGGACTCGATCCCAGGACCCTGAGATCACGACCTGAGCCGAAGGCAGCGGCTTAACCAATGAGCCACCCAGGCGCCCCCTGTGTATACTTTTAAAATTTTATACTGTGCACATGTATTAATTGCTTTAAAAATCAATAAATATAAACTGATAGGGGCGCCTGGGTGGATCAGTGAGTTAAAGCCTCTGTCTTCGGCTCAGGTCATGGTCTCAGGGTTCTGGGATCAAGCCCCGCATCCGCATCCGGGCTCTCTGCTCAGCAGGGAGCCTGCTCCCTCCTCTCTCTCTCTTCCTGCCTCTCTGCCTACTTGTGATCTCTGTCTGTTAATTAAATAAATAAAATCTTAAAAAATAATAAACTGATAAAGTCAAACAGTGGAAGGTGAAAGATAATGGACATAATATCCTTGATATAAGGAGGCTACCAGACAAAAACGTACAAAAGGAATATTTATATAACATAGGAAAAACTTATGCTCCTCATATCAGAAATACTATGTAGCATGATTTCAAGGAAATCCTTCCACAACCTGAAAGACTTGCTTTTCAGAATTATGCACAAATACCACCTAATGCCAGAATTTGGAGTAGAGAATATTCACATAAGCCTTCCCCCTATGAATTCTGAGAAAACAATTACTACCTAATTGACTGCAGTGTGGACTACAAGGAAAGAGAACACCCTGCCTTAGCCAACACCACGCCTAGATATGAATAAAAGATAATATTAGCATGGAGCTATAAAAATAATCTCAATTATGAGGAAAAAATAGTATTTTCTATATATAGAAGAAATACTTTTAATTGCAAGAGCCTTCCTGAATACAAGAGAAAAATAGGTTACTAAACAACTGCTCTGTATTGCAAAATAAAACATGAACCCTTCCAAATAAACAGGATGAATACATATACATGGATTTTCTAGCAGCCAGGTGAATAACCTGGCCCCCAAACAAAGATCACAAAATGTTGGAAATTAATATTTCTCAACATTTTTGCCTTCTTCCTACCAATAAGCCAAAACACAGACTACTAGTTTATGTGTTTCACATTCTAACCACCTGAGCTGGCAAAAGACACTAGAAAACAAACAAACCATCAAATGAAAGTTTAATCTAAAAGCTAAAAAAAAAAAAAATTAAAAAACAAAACACCAAAACAGACAAGAAGAAGATAACATCAAAATTTGAAATGCCATCCTTAAAATAAAATCAGACATTTGATGAGAACAAAATGGCATAATATAGAATAATCAGAGGGTATAAACAAGCCATTTGGATTACTCAAATAAAAATTCAGTAGAGGGAGGGAGTTAAGATAGAGGAGAAGCAGAAGAACTCTCCCTTCCCTCCTCCCTTGAACACAGATGTTTTGAGGTCAGATCACTTGAAAACCCAGGAAATAGCTATGAGGATTGTAAAAGGATTTCCATGGTTGAAGGGAGACAGGTGGCAGGTATGAGATGCGTGGAAGTGAACTGGGGTAGAGAAAAGCTGCCCTGCTGTGGAGGGGAGGGAACACTTTCCAAAAGGGAAAGAGAGTTTGGGAGAGTGCGGCATTGGGTTTACATGAGAAGCAAACTTCTGGGAGCACAGACTGAGGAGCTGGGGGAACTGAATGGCACAGATTTTTTGCAAACAGTGAGTAGAGCTCAAGCTTAGAGATTTTGGAAGTGCAAGACTTTCAATGAAGCAGAGCTGTAGCTTGCTCTTCTGGAGAAAAGGAGGGCTAAGTGGTATAAGGATCTTTGGGGTTGCACTGGGAGAGATCATCCCCCTCCCTGAGTACATTTGAGAGAGAGTATATTGCCTTTCCAAGGACAAAAGACACTGAAGTCCCCAGGAAATGGCCTTTTATCAGCAGGGGACAAAGGTGAGACCAGAGGGTAGATAGCCTGGTCACTGCTTTTCACAGTGACACACCACAGATTCTGCATACCATGCAGATGGGGGAATGATTTTCTGGGACAAAAGGCACTAATCAGAGCACTGTGAGCCTCTAATCTGGAGGTGTCAGCTCCTTTAAGATTTTGGAGGTTTGAATCCCAACCAGGTGCCAAACCTAAAACACAGAAGAGCTGGGTGCCCAGTGTTGATGGCCATCTTTTCTGTGAGGGCTTCCTGAACAGCAGCAGGTGTGAGATTCCTCTGTCTAGGATGAGAGTGGTGTGTCACCATTTTATGGTGGGACATCAGAGAGCAACACAGTGGCCTGCAGGGGAGGTGGGAGCTGTTACATCAAACCCTGCCCCCTGTGCTTGGCAAGTGCTTTTTTTATGGGGGCAGAATTGACTCTGAGCCAGCGCAGCTGACCTCGCCCCCAGAAGAGCAACACAGGGAGCATGAACATTCACCAAGGCTACTGATGATACAGTGCTTCAAAGCGTCCCTTTTAGTTCTGGTAGAAATAGAACCAGGCTCTTTTTTTTTTTTTTCCTTATTCTTTTTCTTTTGAAATCAGGCTTGTAGGTTTTTTGTTTGTAAGTTTGTTTTTCCATTTCTTTTTCTCTCTCTCTTTTGGGGAGGGAAAATCAGGCTACTTGCTTTCTTTTCTTTTTCTTTATTTTTTTTTCCTTTTTCTTTGGAATCAGGCTTATTGTTTTGTTTTGTTTTGTTTTTGGAATAGGCTTTTTTTCCCCTTCTTTCCTCTTTACCATCTCTTTTTATTTTTTATTTCCTTTCTATTTCTTTCCTTCTTTTTCCAAATTTTGTTTTTCAACAAACAGATCAAAACATTCCTAGTTTCAGGTCCAAGCCCTCCCCACTCAAACAAGGAGGGACTCCTCAGAGGACTAACCTGTGGGAAAGAGCAGCCAAAACACAACAGCAGAGTGCACATGGCATACACCAGAAACACTTTGGGAAATGCCAGGCCCTGGACAGTGTATGTCCCCTTTTTAATATAGCATCAGGGTAGACACATGAGGCTAGCATCAGACCTGTCCATGGAGATGCAGGCTAGAAAGGAATGGCATGATATATTCAACAAGCTAAATGGGAAAAATATGCAGCCAAGATTACTCTACCCAGCAAGTCTGTCATTCAGAATAGAAGGAGAGATAAAGAGTTTTCAAGACAAACAAAAACTAAAGGATTTCATGAACTCTAAACAAGCTCTGCAAGAAATATTAAAGGGAACCCTCTGGGTGGGAAGAGAAACCAAAAGTAACAAAGACTAGAATGGAATATAGACAATGTATAGGCACAGTGACTTTACAGGTAATACAGCAACACTACATTAATATGTTTCAACAATTGCTCTGAATGTAAATGGACTAAATGTCCCAATAAAAAGACACAGGGTATCAAAGTGGATTTAAAAAATAAGACCCCCCCCCAAAAAAAAGACCCACCGAAATACTGCTTATAAGAGACTCATTTTAGACCCAAAGACAGCTCCAGATTGAAAGTGAAGAGGGGGAGAACCATCTACCATGCTAATGAACAACAAAAGAAAACTGGAGTAGCCACACTTATATCAGAAAAACGAGATTTTAAACCAAAAACTGTAATAAGAAATGAAGACGGACACTATATCATAGTAAAGGGGTCTATCCAACTAGAAGATCTAACAATTGTGATATTTATGCCCCTAACTTGAGAACAGCCACATATACAAACCAATTAATAACAAAATTAAAGCAACTCAATTATAATTATATAATAATAGTAGGGGAATTTAACACCCCACTCACAGCAATGGACAAATCATCTAAGCAAATCAACAAGGAAACAAGGGCTTTAAATGACTCACTGGACCAGATGGACTTTACAGATATACAGAGAGCATTTCATCCTAAAGCAGAAGAAAACACATTTTTCTCCAAAGCACATCGAACATTCTCCAGAATAGATCTCACACTGAGTCACAAATCAGGACTCAACCAGTACAAAAAAACTGAGATTGTACCATGCGTATTTCAGACCATAATACAATGAAACTTGAAGTTAACCACCAAAAAAACAAAAAAAAAAAAAAAAAAAAAAAAACAAAAAACAAAAACAAAAAAAAACTGGAAGAAACACAAATACATGGAGGTTAAAGAACATCCTACTAAAGAATGAATGGGTCTACCAGGAAATTAAAGAAGAGTTAAAAAAAAAATACATGAAACAAATGAAAATGAAAACATGACAGTCCAAAAGCTTTGGGGTGCAGCAAAGATGGTCCACAGAAGAAAGTATATAGGAATACAGGCCTTCCTCAAAAAGCAAGAAAAGTCTCAAATACACAACCTAAACTTACACCTAAAGAAGTTGGAGAAAGAACAACAAATAAAGCCTAAATCCAGCAGGAAAAGGGAAATAAGAAAGATTAGAGTAGAAATCAATGATATAGGGAAAAACAAACAAACAAACAAAAACACAGTGGAACAGACCAATGAAACTAGGAGCTGGTTCTTTGAAAGAATTAGTAAGATTGATAAACCCCTAGTCAGACTTACAAAAAGAAAAGAGAAAGGACCCAAATAAACATGGTTATGAATGAAAGAGGAGAGAGCAAATAAAACACCACAGAAATGCAAACAATTATAAGAGCATATGATGAGGAATTATATACCAATAAATTAGGAAATCTGGATGAAATGGATAAACTCCAAGAAACATATAAACTACCAAAACAGAAACAGGAAGAAATAGAATACCAAAACAGACCCATAAACAGCAAAGAAATTGAATCAGTAATCAAAAATCTCCTAAGAAACAAGAGTCCAGGGATGGATGGCTTCCCAAGGGAAACCTACCACACATTTAAAGTAGAATTAATACCTATTCTTCTGAACTGGTCCAAAAAACAGAAATGGAAGGGAAACTCCCAAACTCATTCTATGAGGCCAGCATTATCTTGATCTCAAAACCAGACAAAGACCCTACTAAAAAGAAGAATTATAGAATAATATCTGTAGTGAACATGGATGCAAAATTCTCAACAACATACTAGCTAATCAGATCCAACAGTACATTAAAAGGATTATTTACCATGACCAAGTAGGATTTATCCCTGAGCTCCAAGGGTGGTTCAACATCCCATATCAATTAATATGATACACCACATTAATAAAACAAGGGATTAAAAAATATATGATCCTCTGAATAGTGCAGAAAAAAAAAAACATTTGACAAAATACAGCATTCTTTCTTGATAAAAACTCTCAAGAAAGTAAGGATAGAAGGAACATACCTCAACATCATAAAGGCCATATATGAAAAGACCCACAGCTAATATCAGCCTTAAGGGGGGAAACTGAGAGCTTTCCCCCTAAGGTCAGGAACATGATAGGGGTGTCCATTCTCACTGCCATTGTTCAACATAGTGCTGGAAGTCCTAGCCTCAAATCAGACAACAAAAAGAAATAAAAAGCATCTGGATTGGGAAGAAAGAAGTAAAAACTTCACTCTTTCCAGAGGAAAAGTTACTCTGTGTAGAAAATCTGAAAGACTCCACCAAAAAAACTGTTAGAACTGATAAGGAATTCAGCAAAGTAGCAGGATATAAAATCAATGCACAGAGTGTTTTGCATTTCTATAAACCAATAATGAAGCATCAGAAGGAGAAATCAAGGAATCAATCCCATTTACAAATGCACCAAATACCATAAGATAACTAAGAATAAACTTAAGAAAAGAGGTAAAAAATCGCTACTCTGAAAACTATAGAACACCTATGAAAAAAATTGAGGAATACACAAAGAAATGGAAAAGTATTCCATGCTCATACATTGGAAGAACCAATATTGTTAAAATGTCTATACCACCCAAAGCAGTCTACACTTTCAATGCGATCCCTATCAAAATAACACCAGCATTTTTCATAGAGCTGGAAAAAACAATTCTAAAATTTGTATGGAGCCACAAAAGACCCCAAATAGCCAAAGTAATGTTGAAAAAGAAAACTAGAGCTGGGAGCATCACAATTCTGGATTTCCAGCTATATTTCAAAGCTTTAATCATCAAGACAGTATGATACTAGCACAGAAACAGACACATAGATCAATGGGAACAGAACAGAGAACCTAGAAATGGTCCCTCAAATATATGGTCAACTAATCTTTGATGAAGCAGGAAAGAATATTCAACAGAAAAAAGATAGTCTCTTCCACAAATGATGTTGGGAAAACTGGACAGCAGCCACATGCAGAAGAATGAAACTGGACCACTTTCTTACACCATACACAAAAATAGACTCAAAATGGATGAAAGACCTAAATGTGAGACAGGAATCTATCAAAACCTTAGAAGAGAACACAGGCAGCAACCTCTGACAGCTGCAGCAACTTCTTACTAGATACATTTACCAATTCCTCTCTCTCTTACTAGGCACATTTCTTACAAGAAAACAAAAGCAAAAATGAACTAGATAAAAAGCTTCCACACAACAAAGGAAACAGCTGATAAAACTAAAAGACAACCTACAGAATTAGAGAAGATATTTGCAAATGGCATATCAAATGTAGAGCTAGTATCCAAAATCTATGAAGAATTTATGAAACTCAACACCCAAAACCAAAAAATCTAGTCAAGAAATGGGCAGAAGACAGGAACAGATATTTCTCCAAAGAAGACATACAAACAGCCAAAGACACATGAAAAAGTGTTCAAAATCACTTGGCATCAGGGAAATACAAATCAAAACCACAATGAGATACAACTTCACACCAGGCAGACTGGTTAAAATTAACAAGTCAGGAAACAACAGATGTTGGTGAGGCTGCAGAGAAAGGGGAGCCCTTTATGCTATTGATGGGAATGCAAATTGGTTCAGTCACTCCAGAAACCATGGGGGTTCTGGAGTGAACCTCAAAAAGTTAAAAATAGAACTATCCTATAACACAGCAACTGCACTATTAGGTATTCTTCTGAAGGATACAAACAGTGATTTGAAAGGGTGCATGTTCCCCAATGTTCATACAACAATGTCCACAATAGCCAAAACCTAGAAAGAGCTCAAATATCCATCAACTGATAAATGGATAAAGAAGATGTGATATATCACAAGATATATATACATATACACAATGGACTATTACTCAGCCATCAAAAAAGAATGAAATCTTGCCATTGCAATGATGTACATGGAACTAGAGTGTATTACGCTAAGCAAAATAAGTCAGTCAGAGAAAGACAAATACCATATGATTTCACTTATACGTAGAATTTAAGAAACAAAACACATGAACACAGGGGAAGGGAAAGAAAAATAAGATAAAATCAGAGAGGAAGGCAAACCATAAGAGACTCTTAACCAAAGGGAACAAAGTTTGTTGGAGCAGAGTTGAGGAATGGGGTAACTGGGTCATTAAAGGAGGGCACTTGATGTAATGAGCACTGAGTGTTATATGCAAACAAATCACTAAGTTCTATCCCTGAAACTAAGAACACACAATATGTTAACTTGAATTTGAATAAAATCTAAGGAAAAAAAAATCACTGGAAGTATTGGAAGGTAAAGTCCAGGAGTTATCTCAGAAATCAGAAAAAAAAAAGATGTAAATGAAAAAAAATTAAATTAATTCCTACATTGAGTTTAGAAAGGTTTTGGCAGGGTGAATGCATTTCTGAACCATCTGTCTATGGGCGGGAACTGAAGCCAAGCCACTGAAGAGACTGACTACAGAGAGAGAGTGATGAGAAGAGATGGCAGCCCAAAACTAAGCCTTCCAAAACTCAAAAATTTAGTAGCCCAGAAGAAAAAAAAATTTGCAAAGTAGGCAGAAAAATCATAGCAGGCAAGGTCAAGGAAGCTCCCAAGTCAACGAAAGAATGGTCAACAGTAGAAAATGTTAAGGACAGTTCATTTAAGATGAGAGCTGAACACAAGTAATACAATGTAGAGGTAATTGCTGAACTTGGAAAAAGCTATTGTAGGGATGTATGAGATTAGAAGTTGAGTTTTAAGGTCAGAGAATGAATGAACAGAAATAATAATATGAGGCAGAGCCAGGGGGAGAGAGGCAGAATACATCTTTAAAGTGGTCAGAAAATTTCTATTTTATTTTTCAAACCCATAACCTAGATTGTTTTTAAAGTAAAACACCTAAAAAGTATGCCCACTAAAATCAAGAACATATATAAGTAACCGATATAGTGTAGAATATAAACTCCTATGTATACAAAGATAAAACTGTTCTCTTCTTTCCAATAAATACTAAAAATTGTGCCCTGTTATACTAAGTACATTGTTTTTCTGTCAGATTTCATAATTATATGAGTGGTATGGGTTCTTTAAGCCTCAGTCCTACTCATTTTATTTTATTTTTTTTTATTTTTTTTTTTAAGATTTTATTTATTTATTTGACAGAGAGAAATCACAAGTAGGCAGAGAGGCAGGCAGAGAGAGAGGAGGAAGCAGGCTCCCTGCTGAGCAGAAAGCCCGATGTGGGGCTCGAACCCAGGACCTGGGATCATGACCTGAGCCGAAGGCAGCGGCTTAACCCACTGAGCCACCCAGGCGCCCCGTCCTACTCATTTTAAAATTGCAAACTCATTTAATTAAAAATTCTTATTTCCTCTTCCCACCCACCAAAAGTATGGAATATGTGTTTTGTTTTAAGTGTATGTGTTTTGGGGAGAGAAGTACTTTCCAGTACATACAGCTCATTATAGTTTTCAGATGGGGAAAAGGAATAAAGAGTAAGAATAGGGCTTGGGTACTTAGGTGGTTCTGTTGGAAGTGGCTGCCTTTGGGCTCAGGTCAGGATCAAAGGGTCCTGAGATTGAGCCCTGTGTGGGGCTCCCTCCTCAGCAGGGAGTCTACTTCTCCCTCTTATTCTGCTCCCTACCTCCACTGTGCTCACTCTCTTTCTCTCTCTCTGTCAAATAAATAAATAAAAATCTTAGAAAAGAGTAAGAATAGGTCTTTGGGGAACACCATTAAAGAGGGTCAGAACTCTCTCTGGTGGTTGTCATTTCTGTTTTAACAACATTGACCAGTTCTTTTCCCGTATTTGTTATTTTAGAGGATGCTATGGGAATTTTGTTCTTGTGGTGGGAAATCTAGTCTGAGATTTACCAATTCCTCCCTCTCTTTCTGCGCTGATAATTGACCATAGTTGCTACGTGACAAACAGAGTACTTCAAGCTCCAACAATGTTTTGTGGTTGTTGGAACACAGTAGGAGGACAGGCTGCCTCACCAGCAAGTGTTTCATCAGCTCTGCCTTCTCTCTCTTTTTTTCTCCACATTTGAGTAACACTATGCACTGGACCAACTTAATGGCAGAACTATATTCAAATGAGGGATGATCGCCATCCTCCAGAATGAACAGTTCACATATTCAAAACCTTTTAAATGGTTCTTTTTTACTCAACACAAACACAGGCTGAAAAAGAGAAAAGAGTCTCTCTTCGTGGTCACAACTTCTCTAAAACTTAAACTTCCCAAGTCATATTTTTTACTAACTAGGGAGTTAAGATTATGTGAGATGAGTAATTCCGGATTATCTAGCTGATGTATCTCAACAAACTCTGAAAGGAGAAGATTGGCTTCCTCAAAGGGAAGCTCTCTGAATAAGGCATATGTTCTGTTCTAAGCTATAGGCATTAAATGATAGTGTTACCACTTGGCATCAAAATTCATCCTGTCACACTTGTATTTTTCACAATCATTTAACACATTTGCCTAGATTCTAAGACAGAAAACAGAGACAATTAACATGTGCGTATTTAAAGAAAAACGATCATTTTGCAGATGACATTCCAGTTTAGAAAATACACATAACAAGTACAAATTTAGAAGTACTAAAATTGATAATAGAGTGCAGTAAACTGGTTATTAAATAGAGAAAAAACATCAACTCTTGGTTAGGATATAGTGAATTGAGTATCATCAAATTTAGCTAATGATGATGTAAATTAATTTTTAAAGTTCTGAAAAATTTTAGAACTTATCGAGTCTTAAAATGTTCATATCCCTGATCCAGTGATTCTTTTTCAAGGAATCCATCCATTTTTTTAATTGGTAAGAATTTACATTCTAAAATTATTATGAAAGATGTATTTAACATTGATAAAGCATGAAAATAACAATATGAGAATAGTTTTAAAATGTGGCATCATCTTATAATGCATTATCACACAGTCCTGAGATATTATATTTATACTTTTCTTTTACAATGTAGGAAGAAGTCATGATTCAATGTCAAAAAAAAAAAAGTAGGAACTTTTCTGTAGGTAAGACAGACAACATGCAACTTTTATTTATTTATTTTTCTCACATGCAACATTTCAATAAAGTCTTTGTCTCAAGATCAGTGGAGGCCGGGGTGCCTGGGTGGCTCAGTGGCTTAAAGCCTCTGCCTTCGGCTCAGGTCATGATCTCAGGGTCCTCGGATAGAGCCCCACATCAGGCTCCCTGCTCAGCAGTGAGCCTGCTTCCTCCTCTCTCTCTGCCTGCCCCTCTGCCTACTTGTGATCTCTCTCTCTGTCAAATAAATAAATAAAATCTTTAAAAAAAAATCAGTGGAGGCCAAGATAAATGGATGTGAAATAGCCAGGCTATCCTAAATTTCTATTTCTATATCATCCAGATCATGCCTACAGATCATAAAACTAGTTTGTTCTACTCTAGTCCAACATCTTCCTTGAGGGTAAAAAGCTGTAATTATGTTTGGTAAGAATCATCAGCGTTTTAAGCATCCCGCCGCTCTGAGGGTAGGTTATGTCTCTCTCTTACCCAAGTCAAATGAAATGGACTTCAATAAAATCACTCAGATATTGGCACACGTTCCACAGCATGTTGGCTTAGTTAACAAAGAAACAAACAGCTGCACAGGGATGGAGGTGTGCTTTCACCAGTGGTGGGTCAGGGATCCCGCACAAAGAGGCCATGAAGAAGAGAAGGGGGGGTCTTAGTGGAAGGGCGGGAAGTTGAAGGGTTAGAGGGTGTGACAGGGTGGTGGGTTAACGATCTCCTGGAGGCAAGTTGTTGCCAATGTCAAAAATATTGCAGCCAGAGATAGAAGGGGTGCTCCTGGGAAACTATATCCCAAGAGAAAGAACCAGAAACTATAATGTGTCACCCACATACAATGTCAGATCACACATCTATCAGGAAGATTACTATTCTGTAGTGTCTGTTCCATGACAGGTACCCATGATCGCTTCAATCTGAAAGTGACAGAAACCCTGAAGTTTGAAGTTATATTACATCACACTTGTATTTACCTTGGAGTTAATAGAAAGAATAAGAGAACTACCTGAGATTTCACCTGGGGACAGAGAAATGAGCAAAAGAATAAATTCAATAGGAAATGTTGAATACAAGTCAATTATTTTAAAATTTTACCCTATCAAATTATATTCACTTAATCTACCATTTACATATGTATAATTTTTTTAAAAAATGGAATACAATATAGAAAAATAAGGTTGTTACATAATAGACTTATAGGTAATTTTTCTTTCTTACATGTTTTCTATATTTTGTCTTCATCCAAAACAATATTAATTCTAAAATCATAAAAAGTTATTGAAAAATAAATGAAACTAAATGATAGAAAAGTAATTCCAAATCCATAATTCCCAAATCATCCTCTACCACAATGTGGGCACTAAGATCATTGAATCACATGTCAGTCCTACAACACACTCCTGTGAACTTTGTTTCACCTCTGAATCTCTCATGCACACTGTAACAATTTTATCATTGACCTTAGGTAAGGGAATATTGTGAGATTTTTTTTTCAAATTACCATGATAAATCTTACAAACACAAAGTTCAAGGATGGTATGGTGCATACACTAGGTATTAATAAATGTCTGAACCAGAGACAAAACTCATATTTTTGAGGACTGTTGTTTGTGTGTAGAATGAAGATGAAGTACAAATTTCAAAATGAATAAAGTATGCTAAATCACTAACCCATCACTCACTAATTAGAGCTGGATGAACAATAGATGCTGAATATTCATTCCACAAACACAGAAATCTGTGACAGCCCCACAATTCTTCAGAATGACCCATTAGAAAAAGGCCTGTTTAACTGAAAGAGAAGAAGAATTTCTGTTTTATTGTTTATTCTGGTCTACACTTATTCCTGCTTCAATTGAACGTGTCAATTACATTCTCAGGTTATTTACAATACACAGACTAGGTGCCCTCAATTGCTGTAAACATTGGCCTTCAGTTTTCTTATTGTGCTATAAATCTGGCAGGATATCCAATGGGAAAGGTGCAGTCATTAGCCATTTCATCTCCATTTTCATGCACCAGGCTTTTTTCCCCAACTGTGAATGTGCTCTGCTTGTCAGCAGTGTAAGTAATTAAAAGGTTCAGTGGTTAAATATTGCTACAAGTAGTTCAAAAATAAATTGTCATTTTAAAAGACAGACGAAGAGACAAACACAGATGGATAATAAATGCATGATACATGGACTGATGTGGAACTAGGAAAAGAAATGCTGACACCATTCTTCACTAAAAGAAGACAGGCAGCTAAATTTAAGGGCAGTGGAAGCCCATAAAGGAATAAGTTGTAATCGTGAGGTGCATTATGGTATTCAATGGCAGACACTTTATGAGAGAAAAAAATCAATATAAGCATTACATTTGTAAACTAAAATCGAGGTTATTGTTTCATTTATCAGGGTTTTAGACCACAGAGCAGAAACATTCAAATGAGTGATTTAAGTCAAGCTAATCTTTTTGAGATTGTCCATTTATTCAAAACATTAAACTTAATTGGTACTTCAAGACAGATTACTTTTTCCTTTCCATCCTGGTTGTCTTAACTCTCACCACTGTCTTCCTGCTGGTTTTTTCAACTAGACTCCTTAAGTCCCACAATTGCAGTTAATAGGTATATCCGCTATCACCACTAGGCTTACTAATTAGCGGCAGCTCCTAACATCTCCAGGATTCCAAAAGGGAAAAGCATCATACATGATAAAATACATTTATATTTTACATATTTTAAGATAAGGTCATGTCAAAATATCCATTTTTCTCTTTAGAAAAATCATCTCAGGCATTTATTGCAATCTGGTTCCAAACATCATTGTACTTTTTTTTTAAATTATTATCATTAAAAAAGCAAGCCAAAAGAAAACAGTCCTTTGTAGCTGCAGCTGTTTGATTTCACCTCTTCTTGGTTTTCCATTGGTAATGTACAGAATAGAGGCAAAGGACAAGAAGCTTTATCCAGCAGAGAGGAAAGTAAGTGTATTACAGCTTGCCATGACGATTCCTGGTATTTGAAGCTCCCTTGGGAGAGTGCATTATGCTAAGTGAAATAAGTCAGAAAGAGAAAAAGACAAATACCATATGATTTCACTCATATATGGAGTTTAAGAAACAAAACAGATGAACATAGGGAAAAGGGGGAAAAAAAAAGAGGGAGGCAAACCATAAAAGAAACTCTTAATGATAGAGAACAAATTGAGGGCTAATGGCGGGAGGTGGGTGGGGGATGAGCTAGATGGGGGATAGGGATTAAGGAAGGCACTTGTGATGAGCACTGGGAGTTGTATGTAAGTGATATATCACTAAATTCCACTCCTGAAACCAATATTACACTATATGTTAACTAGAATTTAAATAAAAACCTAAAACAAAAATAATGAAGTTCCCAGGAGAAATTTCTGTTTGTTTGTTGTTTATTACAGTTATATCCTTCCCATGAGGCACTCAAGTCTGCCCCAAGCGCTTTCTTATTAATCCTCCCAGTGGTTCTGTGATGCACTTATTTTCAGATGAGAACACTACTTAGAGTGCTTGGAATGACTTTTTCCTTAGAGACCCACAACTAGTATGTGACAGAACTGGAGTCTGAATCAGTGCCCCATTGGTAAGGTGATAACATACTCCTCTCTCAGACAGTGAGGGTCAAAGAAATTAATACATGTAGAGAGCACTTAGAATGATGCCTGACACAGACTTCGCCCTTGATAAATGATTTTTGTAGCTTGCGGCTTATTCTGCGAAGTTCTAAGAAAGAGAAACGAATAGTATTTTGGAATGTCCTATAACAATAATTCACAGAGCATTGATAATGGACCACCCACATTAAAATAATCTGGTTGTTTATTAAAGGGGAAAATTCCTGGATGATATCCTAGACCTCCTAACTAGATACTATAAACAGAGCCTGGAAATCTCAATCTTCAAAACACTTCTCTTCAGAAATTTTGACCCCACTCAAGTTTGAGAAGTGTCCTATAACTTGGTCAGGTCTAGTTGCATAATTTAAAATGCAATTTTTCCAAGGTGATGTGTAAATAATTTAAGATACTAGAAATGATAGGTTAAAGTTTACATTTGTTTGGTGGTATATTATTTGGATTTTTAAATAATATTGTAAGTCAAAGAGCTAGAGAACTAGAAATATGACCAAGGTTCTTATCCCTTACTTTATTACTACCACTTACATATTTAAATACCTCTTATAATAGTGGAGCTTGGAGGAAATATTACTGTAGTCTCGGATTTCTTACATTCAAAGGTCAACAAGAATTTTTAGTTTCCTGATAATTAGTTCTCCTAAACCTAGTACTGAGCACACCACAGGTGTGAGTCAGGCACCGCTGTCTATATTGTTCTTATATCCACTT
Source organism: Lutra lutra (assembly GCF_902655055.1). Classification (NCBI taxonomy): domain Eukaryota; kingdom Metazoa; phylum Chordata; class Mammalia; order Carnivora; family Mustelidae; genus Lutra; species Lutra lutra. The sequence continues at coordinate 25,799,212 of NC_062279.1, read as the reverse complement.
AAATCCAATCACAATGCAGTGTTCTCAATTACCCAAGGTCACGGAGAGCGAGAGAAACCTGATAATTGAAAACTCTACTAACAGGAGATGACCAGAGTGGAGTGGAGCAACAGGGTCATTAAAAGCAATAAGAATGCAAGCAGGGAGCTAGAATTAAGGGGACCCTTCAAATGTCCAGTTTGAGTACACCTTTTAGCAGCATCAGTGTCTTAGGAAATCTCAGGTACAAATGTGGACATGTAATATATCACCCATCCCCTTTTCTCCTTTAATGACTTACTTGTCTTCCTTCTATCCACTATTTTATCTCTATTTTCCTATCTCATATGCCTTATAGCTAATTCAAAATATTATTTAATTTAAAATACCATGTATAACTAAAATGCTTAATTGCTTTATTTAAAGTTTAAAAAATCTACAATTAGTAAATCCATTAGAGAGTTCTGTACCTGTAATATATACCTACAAGGCAGTCACTTTTCAGCTAAAATAGTCTCTACTAACCAAGTTTAAACCTTTCAAATGTATAGATTACTCTTCAGAAATAATACAAGGCACATAATTCACACGGGTTCAGAGTTTTAGATAAACTATCGCATAATTAGATCCTCTGCAATCTTTTAAAGATAGTAAAAAATGAAGCTCGGTTTCTGGTATAAATGCAAAATGTCAAAGATAAAGCCAATGAAAACATTGATTTTCAATGTTGTCCCGTGTTTCAGATTCTACCATTTATTTTTGAAATAACGGCTCCTGCTTCATGTCCATAAAGTCCATGGAAGAAAAAGTGTGATATAATACTCATATTCAATCAGATCAATGTTGAAAAGCCATTGTTTTTGTAAAACCATGTTTTAAATGTTTAAAAAATACAATGTCAGAGTAACTAAATGGTTTGTCTCAAAGATATTCCTGGCATGTTTCATACCACACTGTATTCATCATTGCCATCAACTGTGGCTGTCTCCACACACACACTTGGGAGTTTGCAGCCATGACAAATGCCAACTGACTTTCATCTGTTGGACAAAACCCAGAAAGTTAGGATGTTACTACTTTATTTAGCATCCCAGCTTCCAGAAAATCCACATGTTCCACAGATTTTCAAAAACACAAATTTAAGTATTTAGATGTTCTACAATGCAAAAGGAAAATATAATTGTTGTTATTTTGCACATGAGAAAGCTAACTCCCCAAATACCTGATGCTTTTTTGAGGAAAAAAGGGAAACATATCCTAGATCTTAGATCTGTCAATACCATACCCATTTCTTTGATAAAATAAGAACAATAAAAATCAAATACACAGAAATTCTTTCCCCAGTTTGGGAGAGGAACTAAAAAATCATTAGCTATTATTAGAGCACAATAAGTGATTGGTAATTGCAAAGGGGAGCCAGTGGCATTTCTCATTCTGAATGTGGCCTGGTGCTATTATAATGCGGATTCCTCTGCACTGGGCAGGCTGCTCCTGATTTCAGTCATAGCCATCATACTGGTGTATGCACAGGTGACATATCCTGGAGTGATGGTCACCTCTGAGGCCACATGTCCCCTGTCTCTCCCAGGCTGTTTTCCCATATAGCACATATCAGTAGAGGAAGATATCCTCAAGCAAGTGATAACTGAAGTTTGATGAGGCTTAAAGAAAATCTACTAACTAAAGGAATTACTTTAATTAACAATAAAGTTTTCACTGTACCTTAGTTTTCAAAATGAGCGCCAAGGTTGTCACCAATATTAAAGTTCTCAACATCAAGACTAATGTAAGGGTGAGTCACTTCTGTATTTACACTTACCTTAATATACAAATTTTAAGATGTATAATCTCCAAAATGGAAATAAGATATATAATAACTATGACAATAATAATAACATGAGCTAACATTTTGAGTACTTACTATGTTCTAAACACTTTGCATAAAACTTGTAAACTGTATTTGTAAATTACTCCTACCAATAGTTTTATAAGAGAGATGCTGTGTTATTACTATTTTACACATGAGGAAGTGGGTATAGAAAGATAAAATAACAGAAAATTTATGTCTTTATTCTCCACAATTTCTTCATTTTAAATTTGTTTCTTCCTACCCATGCAGAGGATCTCACCTCATTTATTTGCAGGGATAATATTTAGACTTGAAGAACATGGTCACACCTTCATTTGTGCATGTTGGGTGATATCAACCCAAACTATATGATTGTGTATATCAGGGTTTCTTCCCCTATATTTCTAAGACAGTTGGAAGTTGCCTCTGTTATTGCAGATATCACTATAAAATGCATCAATTGCACATCTCCCTCCCAACTATAGACTGAATGTATGTGTTCTCTCAATATGTATATGTTGAAACATAATCCCCTATGTGATGATATTTGGATATAGGCCCTTGGGACTCTATTAGGTCATGAGGTTGGAGCTCACATGAATGAGATTAGTGTCCTTTTAAATAAGACCCTAGATAGATTTCTCACCTTTTCCATCATGTGAAGACACAGTCAGAGGAAGGCCATCTGTGAATCAGGAAGCTTGCCTTCATCAGACAATGAATCTACTGACACCTTGATCCTGAACTTCCCAGCCTCCTAACCTCTGACAAATAATTTCTTATCATAAGCTACTCAATTTATTGTATTTTTGTTATAGAAGCCCAAGGAGAATAAGTCATTCCCTGACTAGATTCTGACCCTCAAAAAGCAATAATTAATTTATGCATCCTTTTATTTCTAGTATATGACAAGGTACTTTACATATAGTAAGTTCTTTAAGTACATACAGAAAGAAATTGGTGGCCCTTACTCTATTTTCTCATTTAAAAATAGGAGAAAAGAACAATACAGCCTCACAAAATAGTTGTGAAAATAGATTAAAAATATAAAGTATGCTTAGGTAACTATAAAATTCCTTGTACATATGAGTCAATTTGTCCTACGCAATGGACTTGCAGCAACAAATGTTTAAGAATTGCTCTTATGTAAAAACTGAACAAGATTACCACTTTTGGCTGTGCCAATACTCAAATTCATTTACAGAAACCTAAGCCACCACAACCCCACTACAGTTATTTTTAAGAAACACACAAAATGTACATATGCTTCTTAACTATGGGAATACAGTTCCTAAAATAGCAATGAAAAAAGAAATAAATAAAAGAAATCCCAACCTATACAGATTGTTTATTCCAAATAGATACAACTCAAGTCTGCCAAACCATTTATGAGTCAATGCTCTGCTTCTCATATGTTCTACTCACTTTAAATGATCACAAGAGAATTTTTTTTCCTCCTGTAGCATGTTTCCCAAGGATAAGTACTGATGTGCCTCTTCCTCATTATAAATAACTATCAGTAATCCATTCTTACACTAATGGGCTACTTGGCTCTTTGTCTCTGGACTCCTAAATCACCTGGTGTGTCTGCTTCACTCCAAACTATGAGGCAAATTTTGGTCCATATTATAATTACACAAATAGCCAAAGGATCAATTCTGTTTTATACTTGTATAACATTCTTCTCTGTGTTTGGTACTTCAGCTTCCAATAACTAGAATCCCTGATACTCACTTTGCTGTCCCATATTTTCTCTTCATAGCACCAGTTTCTTCAAAGCAAATGTCCTGATATCTGAGATCCCTAAATCGTCTACTGAACTCCTTCAAAAGTCTGTTCACCTTTCCATGGATTTCTTGCAATTGGAGTCTTGTTGGTCATTTTATGCAGCTGCTTCTGATGAACAGATTCTGGAAATTAATTTCAGTCTGAACACTGACTGAAAATCTCCCAATCTCCCTGCCCTTTCACAGAAAGGTTACTCTGTTTCAGCTGTACCTGATGGTACATATCCACTTGTTGCCAACAATGGAACATTTGTGACTTGGCTTGATCTTCATATTCAAATATTGGAGGTTCTCAGAAAAATTATATAAGTTGTAAATTAATGCAGGCATGAGTGATAGCTGGTATTGATTATGTGTACACAGAAGCCTCCTTCTTTCAACTTTTTCCTTCCTTCCTTCTAATTTTCTGGATCGTAGGTATCTGCTTGGAATAGTGACCCTCAAAGTTTCCCCCAAGTCTCTATCATTAAAGTTCAAACAAACATATATTGAATAGCAAGTCTGTTCCTGGGACTGTGGGGCTATAACACGTTTATGACATGTTCTTTCTCCTTGAGAGATGAGAAGTCATTGTAGCAAGAATGGAACCAAAGTACAAATCATATCTTTTCAGTGCTCTGTGGGCTCCTATGAGATCCTCCAACATGCTAATCCTAACTTTGCTGGATGCCTATCAAGTTTTCCTTCCAGAGAGTCACATGAACCATTTTATTACCTCTGTCACATCTTTGCACCACTGTCATATTCTCAATGAGACCTTTTCTGATGAAGTCCTGGAAGCCTATACCCTACTCTCCTACTCCAACACTCTTTATCATCACTTTCTGCTGTATTCTTCTCCATTGTACTTCCAATATACTTTACATCTGTATTTTACTAATTTATGTGTTTGCTCTCTGCCTTCCCCTATTATAATGGAAGTTTCTTGGAAGTAGGATTCTTTTTATGTTATATTTTTTTGTTGCTATATCTCCAGGGCCTAAAACAGCCCTGCTATGCTCAGGAACTCAGCAAAAACTGATTGATTGATTGATTGATTGATTGAATGAATGAATGAATAGAGAGAAGTGCCAGAAATCAGGAACCAGGTGAAATCATGAAGGAGATATCATTTCCAGTTGAGGAGATCAGGAAATCCTCAAGAAGAAATTGCATCTGACTTGATCATTTTAAAACACGGATAATTATGATAGAAAGTTCTGAGGCAGTCTAAGACGTATTAAAATGCAGATGACATTACCACAAGTTCAAACTCTTGCTTACAAAACAGACTCCTTCCCTGTGCAGTTGAGAATAGTGACTATCAGCCCATGCATATGGGTTGCATAAAAACAAAGTTATCAAAACCTCCAAGCTTTTTATGAAAGACCTGAAACACTTCAGAAAGGCATGTAGAATTGAAGCAAAAGGTCCTGAGAGTCACTGATGATGTTGAGAAGGAACAAAAAGCATAAGTAAACCATAAGGAAATAAAAGTAGGCACTGAAAAGTTAGAGCTCAGGTAGAGGCCCCGTGATGTATGTGAATTAAAAAATGATACAATATATAAACGTAGTATAAAAAAGTAACATTCTTTTTTTTGTTTGTTTTTTAAGTTTTTATTTTAACCCAGTTAGTTAAAATACAGTGTAATATTAGTTTCAGGTGTTCAATATAGTGACTCAACACTCCCATATGACACCCTGTGTTCATCATGACAAGTTCAGTCCTTAAACCCCATCACACATTTCACTCTTTCACCCCCAACAAACGTCATCTCTGGTAACCATCAGTTTGTTTTCTGTAGTTAAGAGGGTTTCTTATTCGTCTTTCTCATTTTTCCCTTTTTTTTAAAATTTTGTTTCTTAAATTCTACATACGAGTGAAATCATATGGTATTTATCTTTCTCTGACTTATTTTGCTTAGCATTATCTTTTCTAGTTTCATCCATCTTGTGGCAAATGGCATGATTTCATTCTTTTTATGGCTGAATAATACTCCATTATATATATCACCTCTTCCTTATCCATCCATCAATCGATGGACACATGGGCTGCTTCCAAATCCTGGCTATTATAAACAATGCTGCAATTAACATAGAGGTGCATATATCCTTTTGTATTTTTTGAGTAAATACCCAGTAGTGTATTGCTGGAACATAAGGTAGTTCTATTTTTAGCTTTTGGGGAACCTCCACACTGTTTTCCACAGTGACTACCAGTTTGCATTCCATCCAACAGCACACAAGGGTTCCTTTTTCTCTACATCCTCACCAACACCTGCTGTTTTTTGTGTTGTTGATTTTAGCCATTCTGACAGGTGTAGCTTTGATTTACATTTCTCTAATGGTAAGTGATGATGAGCATCTTTTCATGTGTCTGTTGACCCTCTATATGACTTCCTTGGAGAAATGTCTGTTCATGTCTGCTGCCCATTTTTAAATTGCATTATTTTGGTTTTGGGTGTTGAGTTGTATAAATTCTCTAAATATTTTGGATACTAACCATTTATCAGCTATGACATTTGTAAATATCTTCTCCCATTCCATAGGTTGCCTTTTAGTTTTGTTATTTCCTTTGCTGTGCAGAAGTTTTTATTTTGATGTAGTCCCAATAATTTATGTTGGCTTTTGTTTCCCTTGCTTCAGAAGACATATCTAGAAAGAAGTTGCAATAGCCAATATCAAAGAAATTATACTGGATTCTCTTCTAGGGTTTTTATTGTTTCAGGTATCATATTCAGGTTTTTAATCCATTTTGAATTTAATTTTGTATATGATCTAAGTAAATCATCCAATTCTATTCTTTTGAGGTAGCTGTTCCATTTTCCCAACAATTTTGTTGAACAGGCTATCGTTTCCCATTGCATATTCTTTCCTTTATAGGAGATTAATTGACCATATAGTTGTGGGTTTATTTTTGGAATTTCTATTCTGTTCTGTTGACCTATGTGTCTATTTTTGTGCTAGTACTGTACTCTTTTGATCACTACAGATTTGTAATATAACTTGAAGTCTGGAATGGTGATGCCTCCAGCTCTGCTGTTATTTTTTCAAGACTGCTTTGGCTATTTGGGGTCTTTTGTGGTTCCATGTACATTTTAGGGTTATTTTTATAGTTCTTTTAAAAATGCTTTTGGTAATTTGATAGGGATTACATTAAATGTGTAGATTGCCATGGGCAGTATAGACATTGTAACAATATTTTTTCTTCCAATCCATGAGCACAAAATGGGAAAACCCATCTCTTTGTGTCATCTTCAATTTCTTTCATCAGTGTTTTATAGTTTTCAGAGTACAGGCATTTTACTTCTTTGTAAAGGTTAGGTTTATTCTTAAGTATTTTATTATTTTTGGTGTAATTGTAAAACGGATTGTTGTCTTACTTTCTCTTTCTGCTATTTCATTATTGGTATATAGAAATGCAACAGATTTCTGTAATTGATTTTGTATCCTGTGACTTTACTGAATGAGTTTATCAGTTCCAGCAGTTTTTTGGTGGGGTTTTTTAGATTTCCTATAGTAACATGACATTTGCAAATAGTGAAAGTTTTACTTCTTCCTTGCCAATTTGGATGTTTTTTATTTCCTTTTGTTTTCTGATTGCTGTAGCTAGGACTTTCAGTACTATGTTGAATAAATGTGGTGAGAGTGGACATTCTTGTCTCCCTGACCTTAGGACAAAAGCTCTCAATTTTTCCCCATTAAAGATGATATTAGCTGTGGGTTTTCATATATGGCCTCAATTATGTTGAGGTATGTTCCCTCTAAACCTATTTTATTGAGGATTTTTATCACGAGTGAATTTTGTCCTTTGTTAAATGCTTTTTCTTCATCTATTGAAATGATCATATGGTTTTATCCTTTCTCATAATGATATGATATATAACATTGACATACTTGTGAATATTGAACCATCTTTGCAACCCAGGAATAAATGCTATACTTGATTGTGGTGATTGATTTTTTTAAGGTATTGTTGGGTTTGGTTTTCTAGTATTTTGTTAATCACTTTTGCATTTATATTCATTAGAGATAAAGGCCAGTATTTCCCATTTTTTAAGTGGTGTCTTTATCTGGTTTTGGTATCAGAGTAATCCTGGCCTCATAAGATGGATGTGGAAGTTTTCTTTCCTATTTCTTGGAATAGTTTGAGAAGAGTAAGTCTATTATCTCTTCTTTAAATGTTTGGTAGGATTCTCATGTGAAGCCATCTTGTCCTGGACTTTTGTTTGTGGGGTGCTTTTTGATTACTGATTCAATTTCTTTGCTCGTTATGGGTCTGTTCAAATTTTCTATTTCTGTTTCAGTGACAGCAGTTTACATGTTTCTAGGAATTTATCCATTTCTTCTAGGTTGCCCAATTTATTGGCATATAGTTTTTCATAATAGTCTATCATGATTTTATTTCTGTGGTATTGGTTGTTATTTCTCTTCTCACACTTATGATTCTGTCTCTTTGAGTCCTCCCCCCTTTTTTAGTAAATCTGGTTAAAGTTTTATCAACTTTATTGATTTTTTCAAAGAACCAGCTGCTGTTTCATTAATCTGTTCTACTGTTTTTTTTTTTTTTTTTTTTAGTTTCTGTATCATTTATTTCTGTTCTGATCTTTATTATTTCCTTCCTTATCTGCTGGTTTTAGGGTTTTTTTGTTGTTCTTTTTCTAGCTTCTTTAAAGCAAGTTTAAGTTGTTCTATTGAGATTTTCTCAATTCTTGAGGTAGGCCTATAATGCCTATTATATAGGCATTATATATATAATTATAAGGCCTATAATTCCCTCTTAGAACTGCTTTTGCTGCATGCCAGAGGTTTGGAATGCTGTATTTTCATTTTAATTTGTTTGCATGTGTTTTTAATTTTTTTCTGATTTCAAGGTTGACCCATTCTTTGTTTAGTACCATGTTATTTAACATCCATGTATTTGTGGTCTTTCCATATTTTTTTTCTTGTGGTTCTTCTAGTTCCATAGCAATTTGGTCAGACAAGAAACCTGGTATGACTGATCTTGAATTTGTTGAGGCTGGTTTCATGGGCTAATACATTACCTATTTGGAGAATGCTCCATGTCCACTTGAAAAGAATGTGTGTTCTGCTGTTTTAGGATGGAATGTTCTGAATGTATCTATTAAATTCATCTGTTTCAATTTGTTATTCAAAGCCATTGTTTCTTTGTTGATTTTCTGTTTAGATGATTTGTCCATTGATGGTTAAAGTCCCCTACTATTATTGTATTATTATCAGTTAGTTCCTTTATATTTTTTATTAACTGTTTTATGTATTTGGGTACTCTCATGTTTGGTGCATAAATATTTACAATTGTTATGCGTTTGGGGTTGATTATTCCTATTATTATTATTATATAGTGTCCCTCTTTGTCTCTTGATAGAATTATTGTTTTAAAGTCTACTTTGTCCAATATGAATATTGCTACTCTGGAGGGTCATCCTTTTGACATTCATTTGCATGGCAGATGTTTCTCTATTCTCTTCAATCTTCAGCTGTCTTTAAGTCTAAAATGGGTCTCTTGGGGCACCTGGATGGCTGAGTTAGTTAAGAATCTGTCTTCAGCTCAGGTCATGATCTCAGGGTCCTGAGATTAAGCCCTGTGTCAGGTTCCCTGCTTAGCAGGGAGTCTGCTTCTCCCCTCCTTCTGCCACTCTTTCTGCTCATGGTCTCTCTGTCTGTCTCTCTTTCTCTCTCTCAAATAAACCAAATCTTAGAAAAAAAATAAAATGGATCTCTTGTAGGGAACATATATAGAGGTCTTATCTTTTTATCCATTCTATCACCCTACATCTTTTGATTGGAGTGTGTAGTCCATTTACATTTAAAATAATTGTTGGTAGACATGTGTTTATTGTCATTTTAATGCTTGTATTGTGGTTGTTTCTGAAGATTTCCTCTCATCCTTTCTTTTATTTATCTCTTTCACATTTTACTGATTTCCTTTAGTGACATATCTGAATTTCTTTCTCTTTATTCTCTGAATTTTTATTAGTGGTTTTTGATATATGATTACCATTAGGTTATCATTAGGCTTATATATAACCACTTCTGCATACAGCAATCTATTTTAAGTTGATGGCCATTTGAGTTTGAACACATTGTTTTCTCTTTTCCTCCCCATGCTTTAGATATATGTTATTATATGATACGTTCTTTAGTGTGTGTGAGTTTATTGACTGATTTTTTTAATAGAACTATTCATTTTTACCGCTTTTGTGTTTCCTACTTTCATAGTGTCATTTTTGGTTTTCCTTTGACTCAGAGTCCCCTTTAATATTTTCTGCATGGCTGGTGTAGTGGTCATGAACTTCTTTGGGTTTTTTTGGTTTTTTTTTTTTTTTTTTTTTTTTTTTTTTTTTTTGGTCTGGGAAACTCTTTATCTCTCCATTTTGAATGATAATCTTGCTGCATAGAGTATTCTTGGCTACAAGAATTTTTCCCATTCAGCACTTTGAACATATCATGCCACTCTTCTCTGGTTTGCAAAGTTTCTTTAGAAAAGTGTCCTCCTAGTCTTATGGATTTTCCTTTGTATGTTGCTTTTTTATTTTATTTTATTTTATTTTCATTTCTTCTGCCTTTATATTTTTCGTTGTCACTATATTTTGTAAGTTTAATAACAATGTCTTGGTGTTGGTCTGCTTTTGTTGATTTTGATGAGAGTTCTCTGTGCCTCCTGGATCTGGATATCTGTTTCTGTCCCTAGATTAGGGAAGTTTTCAGCTATTATGTCTTCTGATAAATTTTCTACCCTATTCTCTCTCTTCTTCTTCTGGGACTCCTACAATACAAATGGTATTATATTTGACAGAGTTACTCAGCTCTCTATTTTCATTTTGCATAATTATTTTCTCTCTCTTTTGTCCAACTTGATGACTTTCCAGTATTCTGTCTTCTAGGTCACTAATTCATTCCTTTGCTTCTTTCATCCTGCTGTTCATTCCATCAAGCATATTTCTCATTTCATTTATCGAGTCCTTTATCTCTGCTATGACATTCCTTATATCGGTGTTAAGGGTTTCATTCTTGTCTTTCACTCTTTTTTCAAGTCCAGTGAATTACCTTATGATCATTGATTTAAATTCTCTATCAAGCATGCTACTTTTATCTGTTTCAGTTAGATCTATGACCATGGCCTTGCCTTGTTCTTTCATTTGGGATAAATTTCTTTGTCTCCTCATTTTATTTGCAACTCTGTATTTGTTTCTGTGTGTTAAGAAAGTCAGCTGTATGTTCTACTCTTGAAAGTGGTGACTATGAAGAAGCCCTGGTATGTCTTGCAGTGTGGTGTCCTCTGTTCACCAGAAACTGGGCCTACAGAAGAGTATTCTGTGTGTTGCTTGTCACTTTTACCTTCACTGCAGCCATCCGCACTGACTCTGCCTGTTGTGGGCTGGGCTTAATCTCTGTGGTGTAAGTGTGACTCAGTCTCTGAAGGTGGTACCTGCTGATGCTCTTGGAAACAGGGTGGCAGTGTTAGAAAAGTTGTGTTGGTCCACTAACTCCTTTGCCAGATTCCCTGAAGTGCTCCAGTGGCCAGGGGCTGTACACTGGTCAACTGGGGGATGTAAGGCTGGCCAAGGCACAATGTCTGGGTGCTGCATACAGTGGCAGCTGTGTACCTGTGGTTGGGTGTGGTGTATGTGTAGTTTTGACAAAATTTGCACTGAGCCCTGGGCCAGGCTTCAAGTGTTTGTGTAGCCCCACCTCCCACAGGTACTCTGTTTTTATGCTGGGGGGCAGGGGAGGAAAATGGTACCTCCCAGCTCCCTCATTTTCAGAGATGTCCCTCAACATGCTCCAAAATTAGTACAGATATGTTTCTCGTTTGCCCCCAGGGCTATAAACTGCTGTTTTTATGTTGCCTCTCAGCATAGCCTGCTGTCTCTTTAAGGGCAGAGACCCAGCTATCACTGGCCCTCCTGGAGCATCCAGGTCTGAGTTAGATGACTTTTAAAGCTCCAGGTTCCATGTCCCACTGGTTTATAAATTCATGGAATTCAGCCCCCAGTGGTTTTTTTTAAAAAGCCAAATGCTATGGGGAATTAGTGTTACCCACATGAGTTCCCTGGTGCAAGGGTCCATTTCTCTGTCCTCTCCATACGTGCAGCTCCCTGCCTCCCGTGGGCAGCCTCCCTCCACCTTCCTGACCTTCCTAAACTTTCAGATGCATCTTCTTCCCTACATTTACTTTTGAAGTTTGTTCTGCCAGTCTTCAGGTTGCTCTCTGGTTTACTGACTTGGATATAGATGATATCTACTTGTGAATGTTGGATGGAGTGAGCTCTGGGTCCTCCTACTCTTCCATCTTCCCAAGCTCTTCTCAGAAACAGCATTCTTAAGGTGAGAAAAATAATCTCAGTGCTTATAAAACTTACATATTTTATAGTCAAATCTGATGTATCGGTATATATGTACTGATTTCTCTTTCTCTTCTTGCAGAGTAGAATTTTCCTCAGAAACAGTGTCAAATAGAGACTGTTGCAATGATTCTCCCCAAAGTACTTCTTCATGAACAAATATACAATCACGTTCAACATTTTGCTTCTAAGCCATGACAAGCATTGGTGCTGCTTCTTTTCCAAGTGTTTTCCCTACTGGTAGCAGAGGGGAAAATACACTTAACTCCATATTGTGATCAATAATGAGCAGGACATTTTCAGAAGAGTTCAATATATTTCAGTTCTAGTTAGAGGTATATCTATGCACATTCAATGGTTAAGAAATACCATCTAGTTAGTCAAAAGTGTGGTTTTTGGTAAAGAAAAGAGGAACTCAGTAAGAATTTTAAGTGTGTAAGTTATCCTTACCAATATTAAACGGGTCAAATGTAGTCAAATAGTCTATCAGCAGGTAAATTACAATTGTTTCTAGAACCCAAAGGGGAAAGTTTAAATTTTTTATTGCTTGATGAAAATCTCCACATGATATTTCATATAATCCACACACTAGGTTCTTCTCTAGGGGAGAACCTTTGTTTTAGAATACATAATGGATTTTCAAGGACAAAGTTTACACAGTGACACATAGTTTCTGAGAACCCACAAATTCTTCTCAGTAAAGAACTATCACTTCACCAGAGCATACAATATAGTATATTTTAAATATAGCTTTTAAGGATCAAAGAAACAAACTCTGTTACTGATGACAAATATATATTGAACTTCTTTTTTTTTTAAGATTTTATTTATTTATTTGACAGACAGAGATCACAAGTAGGCAGAGAGGCAGGCAGAGAGAAAGAGGAGGAAGCAGGCTCCCCGCCCAGCAGAGAGCCCGATGCGGGACTTGATCCCAGGACCCCAAGATCATGACCTGAGTTGAAGGCAGAGGCTTAACATGCTGATCCACCCAAGTGCCCTATAATGAACTTTTTATAAAAAGTGTACAGAAAGTAGTTTTGGAAAAGTTCACCATTAGCCTCTTGGAAAAAAAGTATTATATTAATAAAACAAATGGGAAAGGAAAACATAGTCATGCCAAGCTCAAAGAAACTGCCAGATCCAGGATACTTCTGAGGCAATTCTGTTGACTTTGTATAACTATTCCCACAGAGGCCAATTCTGAGTAGAATGACAATTAAAGGCAGTTAATGTGAAACAAGGACTATATGACAAAATACCAACTGCTTGCAGCATTATCTGCTTTAACACTCCCCAAGAATGCACTGATAACAATAACGAGCCTCAGCCAAAACACCTGATGTCTGTTACCAGCGATTAACAGAGGAAAGTTAGAAATTTAGGCATAAAACCTTACTCAAATCAAATCTTTGTAGTCTGTCTGCCATAAACCATGTGTAAGTAAGCCCTGATTTTAACATCTGAGACTAACAAACAATAAAATATTCAAAATAGTATTAGGATTATTGACAGAAGCATTTGATTCATGTTTACTTGAATCTTATGTACTTTCAAACCGAGTATAGAGTGACTAGCTACTGTGCTTTTTAATGGAAGGCTACTAGGAATTACATCCCTTGCTCAGAACACATTCACCTAAGATAAGCTTCCCAGGATGAAACTCCTGAAGAGAATATCATCTATTTCAATCTTCCAGGAGCATTCATGAATAACAGGAGTTAATGTATGGTAACTATTAAAGTGTTGATTTTCAATATTCCTATATGATATTTTCCTCTCAGATTTCCTCAGATCTCCAGATATTCCTAAAAGGACAATACAAGGTACCAAATAATGATGAGTGGTAAAACTCTGGCCCTTGGGCCACTAGATAATTAATGCCCATTTTTCCTTATAAGCAAAGTAACACATACCACCCCAACACATCCTCCCCATTATTTCGTAAAAATGCAAATTCTTCATTCAATATGCACGTACATCTCTAAAAAGATAAGGGAAACATTGCTAGCAGTGCAGACATGTCAACCTATTAAATTCAGATTCAAATTTATTAGAGAGAAAGGATAAGAGCAAGAGAACAGAAATGCTGAAAATCACAGAAAATGTTATTGTGCTCAAAAGAAGAGAGACATTAAAATTCCCTCAGAGTAACAGAAACCAAACAAGCAATCTCGCTAATCTGAGCCAGATATTTGCAAACCACTTGATGATCAATATACAACACCAGTCTCAAATTAAAAACTCACAAGGCTACAATATAAATGTTTGATTTTAAGAGAAGAATCCTTTGTCACAAACCTAGATGAAAGGAATAGCTATTAAAGGTGGGATGTGGAACCCTAGTTAAGTTCCAAACTTCACTGTCTGTACAATGGACCAACAATTAAAGGCAGGCCTGATAACATCAATTTTCTTTTAAAAATCACAGAGTGTTGGGGCGCCTGGGTCCCTCAGTGGGTTAAGTCTCTGCCTTCGGCTCAGGTCATGATCTTGGGTTCCTGGGATCGAGCCCTGCATGGGGCTCTCTGCTCAGCAGGGAGCCTGCTTCCCCCCTCTCTCTCTCTGCCTGCCTCTCTGCCTATCTGTGATCTCTGTCGAATAAATAAAGACAAATCTTAGAAAAAAAAATCAGAGTGTTTCAGTATCAAAAAGTCATATTCTTTCATGATAAGCTTCCTTTGTGTCTGATGAATATGGTGTCATTTTTCTGGAGAGAAAAGTATCAAGTTTTCCTTACACATGATTTCAGTTTACTTGTATAATTTGTATAATATTAAAGAAAGTTGAAGTTGTAGAAATATAAACTAAGAAACTGGTTTTCCTTCCATAAATATGAACATTTATCAAGTAAACTTCTCCTTTAATTTTTATTATATGTTTATATCTTTGTGGCCCTATAACAAAGGCCTCAACTTAACTATTAATAATTCACTTGTATTTGATGCTTTATAGATTTCATTAAACATATAGATTGCTTGATGATAGCTTTCTATTTATTTACCCATACAGTTTTTTCTATAGTAGTTATTTCCCAAATGATTATCAGTTTAATATTTATTTTTCTCAATGTATATTAAAGGTTTTCACAAATAGAATAAAAATGAACTAAGACTGTGTTGGCATTATTTTCTTCTGGAATTTATTATTTAAATAATGGAGGAGAAATACTATGAATTATTAATCTTCCATTAATAAATGGAATTTAATAAATGGCAGATGCATAATTCATAATGAGGAAAACTATTTTTTCTCCACTAATAAATTGTGAGCCACACCTGAGAATAATGGAAAGATGTGAAACAGCATGTGTTATGAAACACAGGACTGTTGGCCATGGATATATAGGCCCCACTTTTTGACTTTCAGTTGCACTGATGAATGTCATCAATTGGAGGTTTCACTGTATATGTAACCTTTTCTTTAATTTCAACCTGCAGCTGTGATAATATTGCTTATAGCACAGTAAATATTTCTACAAAACTTGTTACCCATAGCTGTAGGAGTAAAATAAAGTTTTTTTTTTTTTTAATAAAAAGCAAAGTATCATGATCCCGGATCATTTGCTAAAGATAGAAAATAGGAGTGACTCAGTTGGTTAAGTGTCTTCCTTCAGCTCAGGTCATGATAGAGACCCACATTGTCAGTCTCCCTGCTCAGTGGGGAGCCTGCTTCTTCCTCTCCTCTCCACTTGTTCTCTCTCTCACTATCTCTGTCTTTCTCTCTCAAATAAATAAAATCTTTTTAAAAATAGAGATAGAAAAGTGATCTCCTGAAGTAAAGATCATCAATTTATAGGTACCTGTTTCTAGATTTTTGGAGTAAAACTATCCCAGAAAAAAGAAAATTGTTGGTTTTTAGATTAACCTAATGCAAACTACTTGATAGGTACAAATACACAGCTTCTATGTTTCTTTTTTTTTTTAAACCACATAGCTGAGGGAAATTACATCTTCATATTACACTGAAATGAAAAGTACTATATAGATAAAAACTTGGTTTTACGTCTTTGAAGATCAAAGAAAGAGATGTGACTTCTAATATTTGACATAGAGGACATAAAGATTCCAAAGTGCAATTTTAATTTTAATAAATTTTTTGTAAGTCATATTTCATAAGAATGATATAAGTGCAAGATGTTTGACTTTCTCTTTAAACAGTTATTTGGGTTTTTTTTTTTTTTAGGGAACATAAAATGAAATATCTTTTTTTTTTCTG
Organism: Lutra lutra; assembly: GCF_902655055.1. NCBI lineage: Eukaryota > Metazoa > Chordata > Mammalia > Carnivora > Mustelidae > Lutra > Lutra lutra. Next base: position 25,783,032 of record NC_062279.1, on the reverse strand, counting down.
GCATATAATTTAGAAAGGCAAATATTTGGGGTTATTGGAAGAAATTAATGCTTCATCCACATTCCCCTGTAGATTCCAAACTGATTAAAAATAGATGGAGGAGCAGAACCAATTAAGAATAGACACAACCTGTGCAACCATACGTAATGTCTCTGCACAGCAGCCAGAAGGGAATCGAAATACGGCCCTGCTTTAGTAATACATGTTCTGGAATGAGGGTGCAGTTCGGTCTGGCAGCAAAAATGGGCTCCCTCCAATTCCTGTTCTGCCTTAGAATCTATGACTAAACTTGCTTCAATGAGTCTGAAGAACAGGAACCACAGAAGAGTGGATGAAACTTTCTTTCTCAATTTCTCTTTAGGGGGGCAGAAGGTCCTAGGATCATGGTCTCAGGTAGGAACCCAGGAAGGGGAAGACTTGAGTGTTGAAAATATCTTATGCCAACTTTATTATAACTGGTATAATAAAAAATGTTATAACTGTTTTTGGTAATGATTTCACAAAGAAACAGGTATCGTGCTGTAGATAGAGGCAGCATTTAAATCCTAGTTCTGCTGCTTTACCGTGTCACAATGATCTCATCCATAGAAGATACAGATAATACTACTATTGGTGTTAGATCTAGAAAGCTCTCAATTATAAGACAAAATTTTAAATGCCACTGGGAGAAAAAAATCACAGCCAATTAAAATACAACAAAAAACTCTCTTAAATGCTATGAATTTCTGTTCTATGAGCGTGCTGAAAGATCTCTTTTAAGAATTATACATAGATGTTTTTAATCATACACACTCTCATGCATATATAAAGAAGAAAATATAAGCAACATAAATTGGATTAGATATCCCTAAGTCTTCTTCATATTCAGATTCGAACTCTTCCAAATCAGTTCTTGAAGCAGATTTGCCAATGCCTGAGTTTTTCCATATAGTGTTGTCTTTTGCCCCATCAAAAGTGTTAATGGTACAGCATTTCTTAGTAAAAAACACATAAACCCACCAAAAGCCATAAGCGCTGGGGTCCCAATCTGGTTGTGTAGTTAAAGAATCCACCTAATGTTGACACTGGGCTTAGGAATTCTGCTGAACATCTGTGGCTCACCAGTCTCCCACCATCAACCAGCTATGTGGTTCCTAGGAGCAAAAGAGTGCTTCATATACTGTTCCTAGGATTTCCTGCCTAGCTCCTGACAGCTACTCCTTATGCTTTAAGGCTGATGATTTTGATGTTCTCCATGTGCAGGTTATAATAAACCATCCCAATTGCTGGCTCATGCATATCAATTATAAGAAGTCATCAATTTTAAGACATCCTTATTTTAGAAATGTTAAAGTATGAAAAGTATGCATCACAGAACTGATGGCAAATAGTCGTTATGTGGATTTAAATGAATTAAATCATCTGAAGACCCTAGAATAACGGCTGATACATTGTAAGAAAGCACCAAATGAGGTCAGTTACCATTACTCCTAGCTAATCTAGCACATGTTCATGCATGCCAGTTGGTTAATTACTTTTGGGAAACGCTATGCCACCCATCTTTTCTGTATTTTTGGCTCCCTAACAATGAAGAAAGTTCTTTGGAGAGCTAAATTCTAAATCAACCTCCCTAATCAATGGTTTCTATTATGGTGAAAATTAAACTAGGGTTTCTGTGGCAAAAGAAATATTTGGAACATCAACACCAGTGTTATAACAAATCCTACTTAAGGTGTCTGTACAATCATCATGCCACTCAAGGAAGTGTGAGCTGTATAAGAGAAAAAAATACACTGCTTTTCTCTAATGTACCTATATATCAACTTGAAGAAAACTAAGACAGCTTTTATTCTATATAAATGCTTAGCCATTTATGACCTCCTGAAGTGGGGGTACGGGAAAGCTGTTGCTCCGTGGGTCTGTTATATTCATTTTGGTATACTAAGGGGCAACAATGAACCCCCATCAGAAGACTCCCATGGCTCAAGAGCAGACAGAGCAGACTACATTACATTTAGAGCTGGTGGCTGAAGCTTACCCTTATTCATAACAGCATTTTCAACAACATAAGCTCCCCATGCTTTCATTAAACTAGAAGAACCTACCTGAAAATAGACTCCTGAGGTTCATTTCTATTTCATAAATTCGCCTTCGATGTACAATCCAGTACATTTAAATCCACATCCCTGCAATGGTGAAGGATCGCTGCCACCTATAGACACAGACTGGATTAGAGAAACAGCTTCATACTTTAGAAAAATGAGAGTACTCTAGAATATGAATTAGAAATATTTTGTTAAAACAGTACATTAGCAAAGAGATATAAAAGCTTACAACGGAACAATCTTTCAGAGACGAATCTTTTGTCTGTTGCTTCACTGCCAGATCAAATCATTTATCCAAAGAGACATCAGTGTTACCTGTGAGATGAATGAGTTATGTTTATTTATATATAATACACTGAGGTTTCAAAATACTAATTTTCCACACAGTTGGAAACATGTGGAAATAATGTATCTGGCTTCCTGGTTTGTTTTCTAAGAGCAGCTTGCTAAAACGTAAAAGCAACTGTGATTGTACAATAAACATGAGTCTTCTTTCTCCCCTAACATAAGCAAAGAAAAAGTGAAATGCTGTTATTGTTGAAAGAAAATAGCATACACAAAGTAAGAATCTGATACTCAATCTCCACTGAAGTATTTCCTTATTTATCAAAAAGAAATGTTCCCATATATTTCCCAGAAATGCATGTTTTCAGCAAATCAGCCAGATGTCCAAACAATGAAATTCCATCTTGTGAAAAAGCCTGTGCTTATGGTATTTCTGACAAACCCACGCCAAAAAGTGGCTCTGGCCAGATTCCTCTTTCTTATGCTCACAAGTTGAATTTCCAGATAGGAGTGATTCAGTTACAGTTGGAATTGAGCATAAATGCTAGGAATTTATCCACACCAATTCACACTTTGTTAATGCCAGCATTCTTTGGTCTTAACCTGAGTATTTAATCCCACTTTCCTGCTTTAAGGACCCTTTTGATCTGGGAATAATGTTGGCCTAGAACCAAAGAACAGTTTTGGTAAAACTGAGGAGATGAAACTGCTGAGGCACTCATTACCTCTCAAGAAATAGAAATGACTTGTGTCAGAACTGTTTTGATAGAAGACTGGCATGCCCGTGGATTCATATTCATGAACTTTCCATGATTGTCTCTCTTAAAGTGATCAGAATGAGTTCTCATGAGACCCACCTTGATGTGATACACGCCATGCCCTTTTCTTCCTCAGCATGACTCATAGAGCTCAAAGATACTTGTCTCAAATATGGAGTGAACTTAGAATTCTTACTAAACTATCTGCCAGTGCAGCAAACATCGAGTTAGTTTCAGCAAACACAATGAATGAATTAAACTTCTAACAAAACATTCTACTTACTAGCATGTAATTACTAAATAATTGATGGCTCTGTAAATATATGGTTGCAAAAAATGGCTTACCAACTATGCTTTTAAAAAACATAATCAAGGTTGTATGGCCAAGGCCACTGGTGGCATCTGACTCCATGTAGGCAATGAGGATAGTCCTTAGATGTTGTTTATGTTTGGTAAATACCTGGAAAAAAGAAGATGGTGGGGGATGGGGCATGAGATTACACCATAGCCATAAGTTTCTTAACTTCTTCAAAACACCAATGTCTTCAACCCACACTTTATCCAGGAATCCCCAGATTCTGAAGTAGTCTACCATACTATTTCAAAATATTGGTCTTGATTCTATGTTTTCTGTCCATAATAGGACACAAGAAACAGGTATTCCTTGATAAAAGGGATAAAGAATTATCTTTTACTCCCAATTCCAAATTTCTTCCATAAGTCAAAATTTGATTTTCAGTTACTCAAGATTGCTCAAGAAAGGCAGAGAATTTGTTCTAACTCATAGATAAGATACTGTAAACACTATCAAAGTAGAGACATTTTTGAGCATTTATGATATGCAGAGATTTTATAGAAATTATTCCCCTTTAATGAATGAAGAAATAGATGATCATATAGACTCAGTGGCTTGATCAAGATCAGACAATTGATAAGTGAAAATCAAGAATTTGAAACCGTTTGGCTATCCCTTTTCATTATATTCTACTCACAAACAGTGGGGGGTGGTGGGCAAAGTTGAGTCATTACTATAAACCTACCAAACTCACTGGTTTAAACAACACATGGCCCCTGTTCTACTATAATTTAAAGCTTCTTTGGACAATCTATAATCAGACTTTCACTTAGATGTAGAAAATTACTAAGAGAGCATTTTATCTATTTTTAGGGAAAATAAATAGTAAAAACCTATTGCCTAAAACTATAGAAAGTGGTCTTCAAGGCTTGAAAATAAATCAAAGGAATCACAAGTAGGAATTATGTTTTGTATAGTGATAATTCAAATCAATGTGCAGTCTATGCTACATAAATTAAAAACAGAGAGGGTATACTTGCATCCTGAAATATTTAAAATCAAAGATTAGTACCTATCCTTCTCATATATATGTAGTTAAATAAGTCAACTTACTTGCTATTTAATCAATGAACCAAATGATTGAAATAGCAATATCATAAAGCTATGCTGAACTATTGTTAAATCCATTTTCTCCCTAAGTAATGAAGGCTACCCACCTTCTAGGTTTTAGTAATACCTAATAGACAATCGAATTTGAGCATCATGCCCAGCTTGTGTGAGAATGACCCTGAACTATACTTGAATAGGATGCTAGAGTTAGAAGAACTGGTGTAAGTAAAGTGGACTTCAGAATCCAAGAGTGTATAAAAAGGAAATACACTCCCTACTTATGACTAGTATTGACCCAACATTGGCTATAAATTTGTAGTGGAGAGAAAGAAAGTGCATAGAGGACATTTTTTTAATACAGAAGTATTTTTATAGATTTTGAAGGAGAGTATTTTTAAATTACTTTTCACATATTAGGAAAGTCAGAAGAAAGCCCCACAATTCAGAAATTGTAACATTAAGCATTAAGTATATAATAATAATACAAATGTCTTGACATTGGGAAAGTTATTAAATATTGACATGCAAACCAACTCATTGTGGACACTTCGGTTCAGATCATTTGGCAAAAAAAAACTTCCTTGAACATATTTTCAATCACAGCACAGAAATGAAGAGATTGCCATTTTTAAAAAATGGAAAAAAAAATTGTCAGTGGCCACCTAAAGATATGCCCTAAACTGTTACAATGAGAACATCAAATTTTCAGAGCAAGTGGGGCACATGCAATGATTCTAGTATCAGCATTAAGCCAGATCCAGAATAGGAATTCAACACACATTTGTTGAATTAATAAATATGTACCAACATATAGATAGGAAAGTGTAGGCTAGACCCTCCAAAAGCAGGGTAGAAAATTCTTCAAGAAGAAACAGTGTTTATAGAGCATCAAAATGAAAATTGCAAAGGAACAGTTGATGTTTAAATCGTATTTTCACATCAATTTGGTCAACCGTATTTCTAAGCAACATGTAATACAAGTCTTGTCATGTCTCAGGAATTAATAGCACAGGGTTCTTAATTCTTACTGAGGTTGACAAATTATTGTTCCTTATGGCACCAGTCACACTTGATCATAAGTAGCATCTCTACACGTTACTCTCCTTCCGTCAAATTGAGCCCAAGTTTATTTGTCTAACACTAAACGCCAAAAGGTCTATGATATGCAATGAATCAAGTATTGTCCATTAATGAGCAAAATGTTTCATGTGTGGAAAATGATTCTCCAGCTTTCAAATAGCCTCGTACAAATACAAAGCCACTGTTGCAAAGTTATTATTTTATTTCCACAGTAAATGACTGCTATCTAATACTTTTGGAAGTAGCACTAAGTTGTTTTCAAGTCATTGAGCCTAGAGACAGTGAAATGTTACAGATTATACATATGGATGTATGCATGTATTTTTTTCCTGACATCATCGCACACTTCTTTTCCTCAGCTTCCATAACTAAAGGATCTATCGAGAGGATAATGTCCTGCTACCATTAAATTAATAAATATTATTTGAAGCAAAAGTGTCTCTTAATATGTTATATATATACTTTTAGCCCTGCTAAGTGTTCTAAAGAATATAAATTAAAGTATCTATTATTTAGAATACACTATTAAGAGGGAAATGGAAGTCTTAAAAGCAGTCAGAGTCAAAGGATGGGGTTTAAATCTTGTACTGTTTATCTCACATTTTAAAAAAAAGATTTATTTATTTGAGAAAGAGAGAGAGCATGCACATGAGTGAGGGATAAGCAGACGGAGAGAAATTCAGACAGACTCCACACTGAGCACACAGCCCAATGTGGGGCTTGATCACATGACCCTGAGATTGTGACCTGAGCCAAAATCAGGAATTGGACACTTAACTGACTGAGCCACCCAGATGACCCTCAGTTACCTGACTTTTTATATCATCAGTTTGATCATGTATAAAACGGGTATGATTGTACCAATTTCATTATGAAGATTAAATAAAATTATGCAAAACACAAACTTTACTGCTTAGCACATGGTAGATGCTCAGTAGATATTTTTCAATTTCCCACTTTTAAGCATCTACATTCCATGTTAATTGAAAAGGGAAGAAGGAAAATGTCTTTACAAGTCCTTTTCGGTCTAAATGCACAGTTCATGATTGAAGAAAGACTGATTAGTAAACCTAAAAGAAAGAACCAATGGTGAATTTCACATTTAATAGACATTCTATTATGTAGGGGATAAATGTGGTACAAATCTTTATGCCCTTCATCAGGTAAAGTTTTCAAAAAGGTGTGACTGTCCCAGTTCTTAGCCCTAGCCCAACTCTAATCCTTTTCTTATTTCATAGCACAGATACCTCAATAGAGACAGAGAATGGGGTTGAAATGTTAAATTTCACCTTTTTGACCTATAGGAGGTCTTATCTAATGATAACAGAAGACAAGCAATTTGGATTCAACATAATTCCTATCAAGCAGATTCTATCTGTTTGATCTATCAACAGATTCTATATAATCCCTATGAAAATACAAACACCATTTTTCACAGGACTAGAACAAATTATACTAAAATTTGTCTGGAAACACAAAGACTCCAAATAGCCAAAGTGATCCTGGAGGCATCAAAGCTGGAGGTATCACAATCCCAGATTTCAAGATATACTACAAAGCTGTAGGAGGGAGGAGTCAAGATGGCGGAGAAGTAGCAGGCTGAGACTACTTCAGGTAGCAGATCAGCTAGATAGCTTATCTAAACATTGCAAACACCTACAAATCCAACGGGAGATTGAAGAGAAGAAGAACAGCAATTCTAGAAACAGAAAATCAACCAATTTCTGAAAGGTAGGACTGGCGGAGAAGTGAATCCAAAGTGCTATTCAACATAGTACTAGAAGTCCTAGACTCAGCAATCAGACAAGAAGAAGAAATTAAAGGCACCCAAATTGGCAAAGAAGAAGTCAAACTCTCACTCTTTGCAGATGATATGATACTATATGTGGAAAACCCAAAAGACTCCACTCCAAAACTGCTAGAAATTGTATAGGAATTCAGTAAAGTGTCAGGATATAAAATCAATGCACAGAAATCAGTTGCATTTCTCTGCACCAACAAGGCAGAAGAAAGAGAAATTAAGGAGTCAATCCCATTTACAATTGCACCCAAAACTATAAGATACCTAGGAATAAACCTAACCAAAGAGACTAAGAATCTATACTCAGAAAACTATAAAGTATTCATGAAAGAAATTGAGGAAGACACAAAGAGATGGAAAAATGTTCCATGCTCCTGGACTGGAAGTATAAATATTGTGAAAATGTCTATGCTACCTAAAGCAATTTACACATTTAATGCAATTCCTATCAAAATACCATCCATTTTTTTCAAAGAAATGGAACAAATAATCCTAAAATTTATATGGAACGAGAAAAGACCTCGAATAGCCAAAGGAATATTGAAAAAGAAAGCCAACGTTGCTGGCATCACAATTCCGGACTTCAAGCTCTATTACAAAGCTATCATCATCAAGACAGCATGGTACTGGCACAAAAACAGACACATAGATCAATGGAACAGAATAGAGAGCCCAGATATAGACCCTCAACTCTATGGTCAACTAATCTTTGACAAAGCAGGAAAGAATGTCCAATGGAACAAAGACAGCCTCTTCAATAAATGGTGTTGGGAAAATTGGACAGCCACATGCAGAAAAATGAAATTGGATCATTTCCTTACACCACACACGAAAATAGACTCAAAATGGATGAAGGACCTCAATGTGAGAAAGGAATCCATCAAAATCCTTGAGGAGAACACAGGCAGCAACCTCTTCGACCTCAGCTGCAGCAACATCTTCCTAGGAACATCGCCAAAGGCAAGGGAAGCAAGGGCAAAAATGAACTATTGGGATTTCATCAAGATCAAAAGCTTTTGCACAGCAAAGGAAACAGTTAACAAAACCAAAGACAACTGACAGAATGGGAGAAGATATTTGCAAATGACATATCAGATAAAGGGCTAGTGTCCAAAATCTATAAAGAACTTAGCAAACTCAACACCCAAAGAACAAATAATCCAATCAAGAAATGGGCAGAAGACTTGAACAGACATTTCTGCAAAGAAGACATCCTTGGGGCGCCTGGGTGGCTCAGTGGGTTAAGCCACTGCCTTCGGCTCAGGTCATGATCCCAGGTCCTGGGTTCGAGCCCCACGTCGGGCTTTCTGCTCAGCAGGGAGCCTGCTTCCTCCTCTCTCTCTGCCTGCCTCTCTGCCTACTTGTGATTTCTCTCTGTCAAATAAATAAATAAAATCTTTAAAAAAAAAAAAAAAAGAAGACATCCAGATGGCCAACAGACACATGAAAAATTCCTCCATATCACTCGGCATCAGGGAAATACAAATCAAAACCACAATGAGATATCACCTCACACCAGTCAGAATGGCTAAAATTAACAAGTCAGGAAATGACAGATGCTGGTGAGGATGCGGAGAAAGGGGAACCCTCCTACACTGTTGGTGGGAATGCAAGCTGGTGCAACCACTCTGGAAAAGAGCATGGAGGTTTTTCAAAATGTTGAAAATAGAACTACCCTATGACCCAACAATTGCACTACTGGTAATTACCCTAAAGATACAAACGTAGTGATCCGAAGGGGCACGTGCACCCGAATGTTTATAGCAGCAATGTCTACAATAGCCAAACTATGGAAAGAACCTAGATGTTCATCAACAGATGAATGGATAAAGAAGAGGTGGTCTATATACACAATGGAATACTATGCAGCCATCAAAAGAAATGAAATCTTGCCAATTGCGATGATGTGGATGGAACTAGAAGGTATCACGCTTAGCGAAATAAGTCAATCGGAGAAAGACAACTATCATATGATCTCCCTGATATGAGGAAGTGGAGATGCAACATGGGGGGTAAGGGGGGTAGGAGAAGAATAAATGAAACAAGATGGGAGTGGGAGGGAGACAAACCATAAGTGACTCTTAATTTCACAAAACAAACTGAGGGCTGCTGGGGGGAGGGGGTTGGGAGAGGCGCGTGGGGTTATGGACACTGGGGAGGGTATGTGCTATGGTGAGTGCTGTGAAGTGTGTAAACCTGGCAATTCACAGACCTGTACCCCTGGGGATAAAAATATATTATATGTTTATAAAAAAAATGTTATCCAAGGAGAAGCAAATACCTTTTGAGAACATTTTTGTGAACCCTCTCTTGAAGAACCATATCTTATACAGGATATGATTAAAAGATGCTTTCTTTAAAAAAAAAAAAAAAAAGATATACTACAAACTGTAATAATCAAAACAGTATGGTACTGGCACAAAAATAGTCACGGACATCCATGGAACAGAACAATTACCCAGAAATAAACCCATGCTTCTATGGTCAATTAATCTATGACAGGGAGGCAAGAACACAATGGGGAAAAGACAGCCTCTTCTATAAACGGTGCTGGGGAAACTGGACAGCCACATGCAAAAGAATGAAACTGGACCACTTTCTTATACCATATACAAAAATAAACTCAAAATGGATTAGGGACATAAATGTGAGACCTGAAACCATAAAACTCCTAGAAGAAAACATAGTAATCTCTGACACTGGCAGTAGACAACTTCAATTTGATGTTGGATCATCCCAGTATCCAGGATTCTCAGGGTGAACATGTCTCTATGGGGTCAGATCCCTCCGGCCCCAGCAGATTACACTTTGTATAAGAAAAATAAAAAGACCTGTCTGGGTTCTGATCATACTTTGGAAATCAAGATATTTCCAGAATAACTGCCTATAATCCCTACCCTGAGCTCTCGTACTTACTACTCTGGCTTTATGTCATAAAAATATTAAATTCACAACTCTACAATGGGTTTCAGCACAAAAAAAAAACAAACCCAAAGATTAAACTATGATAAAAATATCATAATAAATATCTTTATTGTAATACTAGAGTTACTTGAAAATTAGTTATTCATTTACATGATTAAAGCTAATTTTTATAAACACAATTTAAATAACTGAAAAAAGTTATTTATTGATCTTCTAGGTAATAGAGTTCCCTTAGCCCACTATTAGAATACTAATGTAAAAGGAATAAAAATGAAAAAAGCATTCTTATAAAAAATTTATTTAAATTGTACTAATTCAGAGTGGTCACTTAATCCTTTATACTTATATTCCTACACTAGGATATTATCAAATGACTCTTCTTAAAAAGTGTTTTCAGACATTAACTCTTAACAATTAAATAAAGCATCTCAAGGCATGACTTAAAGTCTGAAGATCACTTTAGAAAGTAGCTCAATCTCAGGTGTAGATCTTTATCTTTCATCACTGGAACTAACCTGTTCCCCAAAATATTCCATTTAGGTTAGTAAGGATGAAGGATTGTGTTAAAAGGGTTTTTCTGAATATAGGCTTCAAAAACATACTTCTCTTTTGAAATTATTGAGATAAACGAAACATACGCTATCACAAGGTTAACATTTTACACACAATTGGGACTCCAGAGTGGCTCTGGTGGTTGAGCATCTGACTCTTGGTTTTGGCTTGGGTCCTGATCTCACGGTTGTGGGATTAGGCCCCATCTTGGGCTCCATGTTCAGCAGGCAGTCTGCTTAGGATTGTCTGTCTCTCCCTGCCCCCTCTTCTCTTAAATAAGTCTTTAAAAAAAATTATACACACACATACACCCTGCCCATTTATCCCAACAACCTATTTGGAAAAAAGAAAAGTTGAAAACAAGACCATTTAGGGTAGTATATGTAATTGTGGGAGTGCCTTTTTTTTTTTTTTAAGATTTTATTTATTTGAAAGAGAGAGCATGAGGGGGGCAAGGGGCAGAGGGAGAAGCTTGCTCCCTGCTGAGCAGAGGGCCTGATGTGGGACTTGATCCTGGGACTCCAGGATCATGACCTGAGCTGAAGGCAATTGCTTAACCAACTGAGCTACCAAGGTGCCTTTTAAAGGGAGTGCCTTTTAAACTCCTTATTGAATAACCTCTCCAAATATTCCATCTTGTTTAAATGCTATAGAGGCTTATGTCACCAATTGGATCTTAAATTTGAAGTCCTGACCTTAGATCACAATGCTATCACATAATCCTGGTACAACACTGGGGTGACTAAAATTATAGGGTGATAAAGGGCTCTCAGCTCCTCCAGCCTTCCTGACACAGCACAAAGCCGAGACCATCATGCAAAACTGAGTCTCAGCAGTATCTTCCTCTTATAGGCCTTTGCTCATACAGGGCCCCAAATCAGATTACACTTGATCCAATTGGACAAACTCCCAACATGCACTGAACATAATTTCATTTATTAAGGGGTTTTCTGAGACAGGAACAAGACTAAGAAGAAAATGATGGAGATCTTCCCTCCCCCACCACCACCACTGAATTTAAAGGCATTACATGGACACCCTTAAAGACTGGAAATTAGAAAGAAGACAGCTCCAGCCTTTAAGACATCCCGTGAGCCATACTGCTTTATCAGTGTCTGAACTCCACCTGACTAAAGCAAGGTAGATCACTCAATGCATGACTAACCTAGACTTTCTGACAAGAGCACCGATATTAAAGTGATGGTTTCAGTTTTGATGTTATTTATGCTTTGGATCACTGAACTCAGACAGGTAACCAAGCCACTCATGTTATAGGCCAATGAACATGGCACAAACAGTTCTGATTTCGAGGGCCCTAATGACAGGGAGAAATCTTTTTTTTTTTTTAAAGATTTCACCTATTTATTTGACAGAGAGAGATCACAAGTAGGCAGAGAGGCAGGCAAGAGAGAGGAAGGGAAGCAGGCTCCCTGCTGAGCAGAGAGCCTGACGCGGGACTCGATCCCAGGACCCTGAGATCATGACCTGAGCCGAAGGCAGTGGCTTAACCCACTGAGCCACCCAGGTGCCCGACAGGGAGAAATCTTGACTGATAACTTATGATAGGAAGATTTTCAAATACTATTACTAATCACCTCATCACCCCAGACCACTGTTGGAGTCTGAATATCTAGTGAAAATCTTGACTACTGCTTCTAGCTGAATGCCAATGCATTTAAACCTTTCCTAGGCGCTAAAGTTACTAACATGCTACATAATGAAAACATTAAACATAAAGAATATTCCATTTGTTTTCTTTGCCATCTGAATGTACACATATGCAAACTGGAGCACGACGATAAGTTACCAATCCCAAGGGAGGACTCCCATTGCGAGGAAGAAGGCAAAGATCGTAACACTATCACCAGAAGTAGGAGCCCACAGACCTAGCCCACTGCATCTTCTACAGGTTTGGAGTGACCAAGGGGGACTCAACACAAAAGATTCTGGTTAGAACAATGCTTTGGTTACAGAAAGAAGAGATGCAGTCAGATCCGTGTCTAGCCTAATGTGCTAGCCTTCTGTGGTCCTGGGTCCCTCCTGACAGCCAGCACAAGGCACTGCAATACATACACCCATTTCCTGCTGCAGGTGAAGACCTGTTCCTTTCTCAGAAAGGCAAATGTACTGGCAGGCTGGCTATGTGGCACGTGAAGCACACACTTAAGCAACATGAGGTAGGTAGTTCGCCATGTACCCAGAATGGGGAAAGGGATCTCCAAATAAGGAAAAGGAATCTGGGACCAAGCATCAACTCAGCACCCAGCTTTCACATAGATGATTGCTCCAGGTCAGGAACTGGATAGCCATATAAGGGAATATTATTTGTCCAAGAAAAGAATGAAATTCCGATGCATGCCGCAACATAGATGGACCTTAAAAACAACGTTCTACGTGAAAGAAGCCATACAAAGGCCACATACTGCATGATTCTATTTATGATGTCCAGAATTAGGCAAATCCATAGTGGGCAGATTAGTGATATTAGGGAGTGGGGTGAAGAGACAATAGAGAATGACTTTATGCATGCAGGGTTTATTTTTGGGTGGATGAAAATATTTTGGATTTAGTGGTAACGGTTGCACAACTTTGTTAATATATAAAACCTACCAAATTATACACTTTTAAAGGGTAAATTTTATAGTATGTGAATAATATCTGTAAAATAATGGTTATCATTTTCCTAATCATGTGGATCAGGTAATAATAGCTAACATTTGTTGAGCACATACTATACTAATATTAATAGTAGTACTAATACTGATAAATACTAATACTTTCATTACATTGATTTCCTCATTTAACTTAAAAATGACCTTGTATCATTTGGTACTGTTTTAATCATTGTTTTATGGTTTGAGGACCTGTGTTTTAGAGAAATTAAGAAATTTTCCCAAGGCCAATCAGCCAGCAAACAGCAGAGCCAAGATTACAACTCCGGCGGTCTGACTCTGGAATTCACACTCTTCACACCAGGCAGCATCCCTAGTAGCAGACCCGTGGGAAGGTCTGAAACATGGCAGGCGATTATTTTTATATATATGTGTGTTCTAGTCATGGTAGTAAATAAGAAGATTAAGCTGCCAGGTGTTCAGCTGCACTTTCTTTTCTGCCTGGTTTAAAATAACTCTGAATGAAGACGTTATCAGACAAGTCAACATTTTAAGGTGCTAAACTTTTCCATAAACACCTGGAGTTGGATGTGGCAGCAGGGAAATAAGCCAGGAAGAATTATGAGAGATTAGGCCCATTCCAAGGTAAACATACCTTAAAATATAGAGACGTCCAAATCAAAATAGGTCTGCTAACAGTAGTTAAAAAAGAAAAACTGGAATATTTTGAGGATTCTTTGCTCTGTAAACAAATAAAAAATGGCAAGTAAAAATATTTCAGAAAACTTTTCTGCCAATCATAATAAATTTGTAATCCAGAAACTAAAAGTGGACCAAATTAGCATTTATCATACATTGAACATATGCAGGAATAATTAGAAGTAATTATGGAAAGGAGGAAATTCTACTTTGGGGACTTAGATATATTAATATAAAAATTTAAGATAGGAAATTGAATAGGTAATATGTGATTGTAATTTTAAACCATGTCCAAAACATTTTAATATTTTCAAGATGCATTCTTATTGAAAAGGATAAGCTTACTTTGGGCCTATAAAAAATCCCAGAATTACTTATTTTTATAATAGTCCATAAAGATGTATTTGTATGCATAACTCCTTACTAAATATCTGTTAAAAATGGAGAATGAATTCTACAGGTTAGGATAGGGGAATTAATCAGGTAAGTCTTGTGCTACTAATTTGGCAACAAGCCCTGAGTTTTTATTTGGCCAGAGAGCTGTCCCGTTCCAGGCAATCAACAATTTTCTGGGCATCTTATTACGGAGTCATTAAGAAAATTCCAATTACTATACTTGACAATGTTTTGTTTGTCTGCTTCCAGACCCTGCTGCAAATATAACTTGAATTTCTAGTGTCCCCTTGGGAGATTAGGAGTGAGGAATATTATATCCTGGTCTAGTAGTAATGACTAGGTCTGCTATTTCTTGCATTGACAAAACTCAGATTAATAACTTTGTAATGCTGTAACATTTTCCTTAGCATGAAAATAAAATGTAGGTAACATGGTAATTGTACCTTGGAACACATTCTGTATACATTTATAGTGGATATTTCCAGTTTTCTTGTTCCTCTCATCATTTGTAAATATCTCTCCATCTGCTCTCAAACTTCTTTTTCTCTTTCTTTCTTTAAGGATTCAGATATTCTAAATTACTTCTCTATCAGTTTGTCACAATCCAGGTAAACTGTATACTAAGCAATATCTTTTATTATTGGCATGTATCCTAGAAAGTAATATTATTTGTTCCCTTGTTCTAATTGAGCTAATCTCACCCCAATACATTCATTTACCAGCAACTGTTTATAAGCATATACTGTATACAAAGAACACTATGCTAAGTCTTGGTAGAGTTTCTGGTACTAAAATGTACTTTACAGGGACATGTGATAATGTTCTCTGGCTGAGTCTCTACCAGTGTAAATACAAGACTATCACCTTTCCAAATCCCATCCTTTTCTGAGAAGAATTGTTACACATGTTCTCTGAAGAACCATTATTGGCTCTCCTCTTTATATATATATGTTGTTGTTCCTGGGATAGTTCCAGAATCTAATGGGATTCTCATCCATCATGTTTACAAGACCACTTTAGGTGGTAGTTGTAGTTCTTGCTGAAGCTTGGTTACATCATCTCTTCACCTACAATAAGCAATATCTCCATTCCTGAAGGTGGTATTATAGCTATTAGCATTGCTGTAGCTCTTTTTACGCACATGGATGCACACATAAACATACACACACACACCTGTACTGGGCAGCAGGGCAGAAAGAACTCACTCTATGGATAAAAATAAATTGGTGGACCCAACCAATATTACTGAGATTTATTTTTTCCCTCAGAGCTTTCCCTCCCTGAAATATTCTATGGATATTAAGGGTGAGCAATTATCCACTGTTTTCTCAGACTTGATAAAGAGTTTAATTCTAAATATTGCTTACAATCTCCACTACATCTCATCTTTGTGTCCCACATGAGATTTAGCAGAATCTTATGAATATAGAATCTCTAGAAACATATTTTAATAGAAAATAACTTCTCTTGCACATTCTAGAATTCTCACTACATACAAATAATTACATACATAGTCCATTCCTTCAGAGAGTTTACAGGTCAAGTGAAAGGAATGATATCAGTAATTTCCCCCAAGGGCCATTTTGTTTTTGTTATTATTGTTTTTAGTAAATAAGTCCTCTAATTCAATATTGGGGACAGAGTATTACAGGAACCACTGACTCAGTGTTCAGTGTAAATATTTCTTATTATGTATATGCTATAACTGCAAAAAGAAATCTACTGATAATCAGAATGCATTCAGAATATAAGAGCTTCAAATCATGTGTGGATTTGGAAATTTGTTTAAGTGGACATGGGTATGTCAATGAAGTGTTATAGTTCAGTCACTTTAAAAATTAATTTTGTTAATGTTAGATTACACTGATATTTCATTTACTATTATTTTTATCATTTATGCTGATAATATCAAGTCTACTAATCTATTTTTTATACCTGATACTTGTACTTCCTAGACGTAGTGAACATGTATCTCTATTTGCCTTTGACAGCTCTTGTTTATACTGTTTTTTTCTGACATAATTATTAATTAGGTGCTTCTTTTCACTCACAATGATTTGGAAAATTACTTACATGGCCATCCTATTCATAGATGTATTATGTTGGATTCATCCCAACTTACCCCAAAGCAAAATGTGAGTCACAGATTTGCAAACAGTAGTTTACTGTGGAAAGTAAGCTAGGGGCACAGGTGTAATTGGAGTAGGAAAAATAAAATGGGGAAGAAGGAAAGGCAATGTAAAGGTAATCCTGGTCACTTGGGCAGCTAGATATATTTTCTTTGGGGAAAGCTGAAAAAACTTGTAAAATGTGTTTCATAATTTCAAATTTGTCTGCCTGAGACACAGAATGATAGAATCATTTACCCACTAATATCTCTTCCATTTTTACTTTTTAAAGTAGGCTCCATGCTGGGCATACAAGACTTGAACTCATGATCCTGAGATCAGGACCTGAGCTGTGATCTAGTTGGGTTCTTAACTGGCTAAGTCACCAAGTGCCCCAACAATTTTGTATTCTATTAGATGAGAATTTCCTCAAGGGTTTTGTTTTTATTTTAAGATTTTATTTATTTATTTGACAGAGAGAGAGATCACAAGCAGGCAGAGAAGCAGGCAAAGGGAGGGGGGAAGCAGGCTCCCTGCTGAGCAGAGAACCCGATGCAGGGCTCCATCCCAGTACCCTGAGATCATGACCTAAGCTGAAGGCAGAGGCTTAACCCACTGAGTCACCCAGGCACCTCTCCCCAAGGGTTTTTATTCCATCTCCCCCAAGGTTAGTGCATACCTCAAAATTTCTGAGTCTTACAGTGGCATTAGATAGAAAAAAATATTTAGTACAGTTGAGATAAAATGCCATCAGGCTAAATATGTGTATTTAGCTCCTTCAGCAAAGCTAGAGCAAAATTTAGACCAAGTATATCAGAGATAGGACACAGAAGATGTCAAAGACAATCAACCACTTGTACCTCTTAGATACACTACTGATAGCCTCTAAAGATGAACAAAAAAGTAATGCTATAGATAAAAAAATTGTAAGAGAAATGAAGAATACCTCTGATGGGCTTACTAATAGACTGAATATGACTGAAGAATGAATCTTTGAGCCTAAAGGCATCTCAACAGAAACCTTCAAGATTGAAAAGCAAAGAAAAAAAAATTACTGGAAAAAAAACCCAAAACAAAACAGAACAAAATATCCAAGAACTGTGGGTCAACTGCACAAAGGTGTAATAGCCTCATGATGGGAATTTCAGAAGAAGGAGAAAAGAAAATAAGCAAATATTTGAAAAAATAACTAAAAATTTCTCCAAAATCAACCTCAAACACCAACCCACAGATTCCAGAAGCTCAGAGACCACTTAGCAGGATAAATAAGAGAAAAACTATACTTAAGCATATCATTTTCAAATTACAGAAAATCAAAAATAAGAAAAACATCCTGCCAGAAACTGAGGGGTTGGGGTGTGGGAAACAATTTGCTTAGTGAACAGCAAAGGTTATGAATTACATCTGACATCTACTCAGAAATCATGCAAGCAAGAGGACAGCTGAGTGAAATATTTAAAGTATCAAGAGGGGGGAAAAAAAAACAATTAAATTCGGTATCCTAGGAAACTATCTTCCAAAAGTGAAGGAGAAGTAAAGACCTCTGACAACAAATACTGAGAGAATTTGTTGCCAGTAGACCCGCCTGACAAGAAATGTGAAAGTAAGTTCTTTAGAGAGAAGGAAAATGGCACTGGTCAGAAACTTGGATCTACATAAAGCAAGGAAGAGTATGGGAGAAAAAATAAGTGAAGCTGAGAAAACTGAGGCTCCAAGAGACACTCATCTAATAAATGATGCATCCCAGAATGAAACACAGTTGCTCTGGCTCCAAAAATTGCATTCTTTTCACTATCATACTGCTTCAAAGGACGGAGTCTTAGGGAAGAGTGATGTTTGGGGACAAAAGAACCAGCTCATTGGATGGAAGAATGTTTAGTAGGTATTATGTTATGAAGACCAGAGAAGATAGAGTTTCAAGGTGTTAGAATTGGAAAATAGTCTTAGATCAGGCATTTGGTGAGCAAATGGTTACTAGTAACTGTGGGCAGCTGGAGGGGGCTGTGTTGGTATAAAAGTAAAAGAGCCTGTGTAGGAGCAAGAACTTAACCTTTCATTCCTCTGCAGTGGTGTGGGTGGAGTGGACCACTCACTGTGGACAGTAACTGAAGGATATTCCATGTGGTTTATCAGGATAGCCAAAGGCCTTGTTCTCTAACAACTCACAACTTAATTGAGGATGCTAGTTTTCAGATACGAAGACAACCAGAGAAGACTGAAGGGGACCTAAGGCACCGGCCTCTTCTCATTCCACTTTTGCCTTTGTCCTGCCACTTTTCCTCAGCTACCAGTCAGGACAGCACAAACACAGTTCCTCTGCTGGACCAATCTTAGGTTCAGGTGCCCCTTGCCAGAAAAACATTCAGCTGCCACAGAGTCTGAAATATTGGGATTATCCTCAATTTCTCAAAGAATTTAAAAGGAAAGAAAGACTGCTGTTGATATCCCCCTCATTTCCTCCAGGCATTTCATAAGCCTCTATTACTCTGTAAATAGCTCTTCTTTTAGATAATAGCATATTTTAAAAGATAATTTTCTTTTTTCTTAAATTTATTTTTTTTCAGTGATCCATAATTCATTGTTTATGCACCACACTCAGTGCTCTATGCAATACATGCCCTCCTTAACACCTACTGCCAGGCTCATCCAGCCCCCATCCCCCATCCCCCTCCCCTCCCAAACCCTCAGTTTGTTTCTCAGAGTCCACAGTCTTTCATGGTTTGTCTCTCCCTCCGATTTCTCCCAATTCACTTCTCCTCTCCACCTCCCAATGTCTTCCATGTTATTCCTTATGCTCCACAAGTAAGTGAAACCATATGATAATTGACTTTCTCTGCTTGACTTATTTCACTCAGCATAATCTCTGTTTTGATCCAGAAAAGCATATCAAGATTTTGTTACTGAATATATCTATTTTATATATGAATGAGCAAAAGTTTTTAATTTGATGTTTCAGGCAATATTGCATAATTCTGAAAAGAATATATTTTGCTACTGAGTATACCTTTTAAACTTCCATATGATTAGAAGTTTTATATTCAAGAGTCTCCAGCAATATTACAAAACATCTGTTATAAAAATTTTAGTAGCAGCATTATAACCCTAATGATTAACAATTTAATATAATGAGAATACTTTTATCTTCATAAAGAGATATAATAGAACCAATTTTCCCCCTAAAAGTTGAATCAAATCAGTATTTTTTTTTTTTTTGCTTACATTTGATTCTATAAGGTTTTTCAATTTGGCTCCATGAACATTTCTCCACAAAGGAAAAGAGTTGTGCTCTATGCCAGCATTTGTCTTATCTATAAATGCTCTGAATACATTTAATAAGCTACAGCATCTTACAGAGATATGAATATCTACCTGCTTGGAGTCTGGAGTAGCCTTTGAGGGATAATGTTTCATCTGCTGAGGAGACTTAAAAATACTGGCATTAATTCTTTCTCGTTCTTATTCAATAACCACCTAGTACCCTCTAGGAAAGTATCAAACACATCTAGAGGAAGAGGTCTGGTACTGTTAAAATGACCATCTGCCTTCCACAGGTGGAAGTTTAAATCCATTTCAAATGATACAGAACAGGGGAGGCTGTGTTGCTGTTGGAACTAACATTGATGGCCAGGTGTCAGTTGTTTCCAAGTCTCCTCATTATGTTTAATAATACCCAGCAAATGCCATTGAAGATCACCATTTGGGAAAAGTTATCAGACAGCTACAGAGCAGAAAACAGGAAAGAGTTATCTAAGGGAAAGGGAAGACAGCATCTTCTGAAATGGAGAGATCACACCCTGTAGCGATCAGGTTAAGAGCCCAGCAAGAAGACTTCCTATGAGATGGACCTCATAGGAAGTTCAGACCTCACAAGAAATCCTTTTTCCATATATCCAATATATGAAGATTCCTTTCTGGAGAATTGAAAGTCCTTGAAACAAGAATCTGTACAAGACACTAAAAAACAAGGGGCTATTGTAGGATTATTCTCCATAATCCACCAAGTACTGGCAGGGGTGTGGAACGGAGATGCTCAGAAATTCTTGGTGGGAATAAAAACTGGAAAATAGTTTGGAAGTTTCTGACAAAGTTAAGCATGCATTTATTATATGTCCCAGAAAAGCCACCCCTAGATATTTACCAATGAGAAGTTAATATTTACATGCACACAAAAATCTATGTGTTGGTGTTTGTAGGAACTTTACTCATGATTGCCCAAAACTGAAAACCACCTAAATGTCTTGTAATTGGTAAATAAATATACTTTATTATTGTGTTAACTATAAGTTGTTTGCAGATAGATGCCCTTTTTACAGCTGAAAATGTTTCCTTGTATTCCTAGCCTGTTGAGAGGTTTTTGGTTTTGTTTTTAATGGATGGGAGCTAAAATTTTTCTGCATCTATTTTGAAATCACCATATGGTTATACATCTTTAATACACTGGCACAGCATATTACATTGTTCAATTTTCAACCATTAAATGAACCTTGCACGTGCTGGATGAAACATATTTTGCTATGATGTATTGTCTATATTACGTGTTACTGAGTTCTATTTAATAAAACTGTTTTGAGAAATTTTGTGTTTATATTCAAGAGGAATGATATAAAGTCCTGTAGTTGTCTTATCTTGAATTGTCTCTCTCTGATTTTGTTAATAAGGTAATTATACCCTCATAAAATGAATCGGAAAGTATCCCTACTTCTATTTTCAAGGAAAGTTTAATATGATGTATACAGAATATTCTAATAAATACAGAATTTATAGTATCTCTTCCTTAAGTTTTGTTTTCAAATTCACTGAATTTGTCTATACATGCAGTTTTTGTTTTTAGAGTTTTAAACTATAGATCAAGTCCTTTAATACCTATTAATTCGACTAAGGAAGCATAGTTTGATTTCAATTTCTTTTAAATTTATAAAAGTTTGTTTTATGGCCCAGAATAAGCTCTATCTTGGTGAATGATCCCTGTACACTTGAAAAGAATGTGTTTTATCTTGCTATTGTATTGTGTTCTATAAATGCAATTGCCTAAATGTGTTTCATAGTGTTTTTCTGGCCTTCTATATCCTTACTGATTGTCTACTTTTTCTGTCAATTACTGAGAAAATGTTAAAGTCCCTTACTATAATTGTGAATTTGACTAATTTTCTTTAATTTTTAACAAGCTTGCTTCATATATTTTAAAGCTATGTTTTTAAATGTATATACATCCAGGATTGTTATGGCTTCTTGGTGATTCAACCCTTTTATCATTATAAAATATAACTTTTGATGTTCACTGCCTAAAGTCTACTTTGTTCAATGTCAATATAGTTAATCCATGTTTCTTTTGATTAATGTCTATCTGATAAGTGTTTTTCCACATTTTTACCTATTTGTATCTGAACTATTTCTGATAAGTAATTTTATATCTCTGTGACTTGGTTTTCCTCTTTGTTAAAGGTATAATAATACCTGTTCGGTCTAGCTTAGAGGGCTACTATAAAAATTAGGTGAGATAATATATATAAAAATGTTCTCTAAGTGTTACATGTAATCATTATTTTAAGATTTTACAGGTCTTGCAAAAGAAATGCTTCAGGAAGTCTCATTTATCAGAAGTATACAGACTGAAAAAGATGAACGAGGCTAGAGGGTGAGAATCCTATCTTCAGGCAGTTTCAGTGATCTAGTCCTTAGATGGCAAGTACATTACAGTACTTCCTCATACTATTTTCAACATAACTTTGTTTGATGACATGATTTTGTTGCAAGTCATATTCTTTAGGTTTTGTGAAGACAGATATATTGAAAATCCTATATACACATTCTTGCAAAGATAAGTCCTCTAGGGGTTACCCCACCATAATCAAGAATTCTGGCTTTAAAAAAATTCCACATTAAATAAATTTCTGGAAGTTAAGCTTCTTAAGTGAGAACATTTTGGGATCTTTCATATGTTAACTCTTATTAATAAATACATTTTATGTATGTGTAGAATATCTCAAGGACTAGGAGCTGCTCTTGTATGCTTCTGGAAAAATCCCATTCCATAGGAATATATGATCAATCAAACTTCCTGATATGTTTGTATACTCTAGTTTAATGTCAAGAATATTATTATTTGATTAGAAAATAAATCCAAGTATCTGTTTAAAGTGCATGGGTACTTAAAAAAGCAGTTGTCAGAACCTTGGACAATTTTATAACAGCCGAGTGTCTGGGGTGAATATTCAGATGCAAACATTTTGAGATGCATCATCAAAATCAAATATAATATAAGAGGTGTAGAGAAAAAAATAATCATCAAAATGATCATAACATGTCCAACTCTTTCTTTTTTTTTTTTTTAAAGATTTTATTTATTTATTTGACAGAGAGAAATCACAAGTAGGCAGAGAGGCAGGCAGAGAGAGAGGAGGAAGCAGGCTCCCCGCTGAGCAGAAAGCCCCGATGTGGGGCTTGAACCCAGGACCTGGGATCATGACCTGAGCCGAAGGCAGCGGCTTAACCCACTGAGCCACCCAGGCGCCCCCCCCCTTTTTTTTTTTTTAAGATTTTATTTATTTATTTGACAGAGAGAAATCACAAGTAGGCAGAGAGGCAGGCAGAGAGAGAGGAGGAATGTCCAACTCTTTCTTGCCAATTTACTGTCCCTTACATTAGATACTTCATCACTAAAATTCACAGCAATGCATGGACTGATCAATCTTGTTTCTACCTATGCTGCATGCTGCAATGTTTTTTACTTTATAAATATTAAGTAAGTAACAATGGTATATGTATAAGTAACAATGGTATACATTTTCCTTCTCATTTCCTTCTCATTATTAAGTATGAGGAGAAGATTTGAGGGAAAATTTTCCCTACCTGATTTTGTATATAAAATAGTAACATAGTAAAAATAGTAAAATAGTAAAATTTATAATGTGTTTAAATAGCATCTCTGTATATAGCATTATTTGTCCAGTTTGGGCCCTTGTCAAGAACTAACTAAATCTTTCTTTCAAAGGGCCATCATACAAGTTTATTCTTTACCCATGTACTTCAGAAATTCCATAAGAAGGATAAAGCACTCCATAAGAAAGTTGTATGTGTGTGTGTGTGTGTGTGTGTGTGTGTGTGTAGCATTTTCAGAGAATATAGAGACCAGCAATGTGGAATTTAAATGGAAATACTCTGAAGAAACACCAAGGGATTAAAAAAAGAACAAAAAACCTTTCATTAAATAGGGAGTATCTCATGACATCTACTTGTATCACAGGTTTATCTACCTGAAGTAAAGCCCCCAAATGTTGATAATTTTAGGTTAGTCAAGAGAGACAGGAATACTTATGTGCCCATGAAAATGGTCAAGCTAGGCAAGAACAACTTGGAGATATGATTCATATTCCATAAAATTTAGCATTTTAAACTGTATAATTCAGTGATTTTTAAAATTTATTTATTTAAACAATTCAGTGATTTTA
Organism: Lutra lutra; assembly: GCF_902655055.1. Classification (NCBI taxonomy): domain Eukaryota; kingdom Metazoa; phylum Chordata; class Mammalia; order Carnivora; family Mustelidae; genus Lutra; species Lutra lutra. The sequence goes on along the minus strand of NC_062279.1, from coordinate 25,758,879 downwards.
AAAAATATTTTAATTATTATTCGATAGAGGGATAGCAGGAGAGGGAACACAAGCAGGGGGAGTGGGAGAGGGAGAAGCAGGCTTCACCCCGAGCAGGGAGCCTGATACAGGACTTGATCCCAGGATTCTGGGATCATGACCCACACCAAAGGCAGACACCTAATGACTGAGCTATCCAGGTGCCCCTCAGTGTTTTTTCATATATTCAGGCAACCACCAAAATTATCTACTTCTAGAACATTTCAGTACCCCAAAAAGAAAACCTCTACCTATTAGCAGTTACTCCCCTAGCCCTGAAAACAACTAATCCTGTTTCCTTCGGTCTCTGGATTTGCTTCTTCCCAATATTTTATATAAGGACAATCATACAATATGTGGCCTTTTGCCTTGGGTTTCATTCATTTAATATACTGCTTTCAAGATTCATTCATGTTGTAATATGAATCCATACCTCATTCCTTTTATGACTGAATAATATCTCATTCCTTTTATGACTGAGTAATTATATAGTATGGCTATACCACATTTGGTTTACCCATTCACCTACTGATAAACATTTGAGTTTCCATTTTTGGCTATTACAAAAAGGATTCTATCTAAACATGGATGCACATGTTTTTATGTAAACATGTGTTTTCAATTCTCTTGGATATATACTTATGTGTGGAATTTGTGGGCCATATAATAACTATGTTTCAACATGTGTGAAAGTGCCAGACTGTTTTCCAAATAAGACATTTGTGTACATAAAAGTCTAAGGACACCCAAAACACTGTTATATATGATAAACAAATTTGAGATTATAGGATAGAAATTGATACATAAAAATCAATTGTATTTCTGTATACATTTTACATTCCCACTAGCAGTGTAAGAGGGTTACAATTTTTCCACATCTTCTCCAACATGTGATACTGTCTTTTTCATTATCCATTATAGTGGAAGTGATGTAGTACCTCAATATAGTTTTGATTTGTTTTTCCTCAATGAACAGGATGCTCAACATCTTTTCATGGGCTTTTTGGCCATTTGTATATCTTCTTTAGAGAAATGTAATTTAAATCCTTTACCCATTTTTAAATTGTTTTTTTTTAAAGATGTTATTTATTTATTTGAGATAGAAAGAGAGAGAGAACACCAGTGGGGAGGGAGGGGCAGAGGGAGAGGGAGAAGCAGGTTCTCCACTGAGCGAGGAGCCTGACGCTGGGATTGTGACCTAAACTGAATGCAGACATTTAACCAACTGAGCCACCCAGGCACCCCAATTTTGGGTTTTGATTTATAAAAGCTCTTCATGTATTCTGGACACTATTCCTTATCAGTATCAGTTATAAGATTCACAAATATCTTCTCCCATTATGTCAGTTGTCTTTTCACTTCCTCGATTGTATCCATTAAAACACAAAAGTCTCACTTTTTAGAAAGCCCAATTTATCTACTTTTTCTTCAGTTGCTTGTGCTTTATTATTATCCAAGATACCAATGACTAGCCAAAGATAATGGAGATGTACACCTATGTTTTATTCTAAGAATTTTATGGCTTTGGCACTTATATTTAAGTCTTTGATTCATTCTAAGTTAACTTTTTATATGATGATATGACAATTGATTTTTGTCTAACAACTTCTGTCCCATAATCTCAAATCTGTTTATCATCTATAACAGTGGTTTGGGTGATCCTTGTAATTTTCTATACATAATATCATGTCATTTGAAAATAGATGTAGATTTACACTTTCTTTGGGCTCTTTTTGTTGTTGTTGTTACTGTTGTTGAATTTTCCTGCATAAGATGTATAGCAAAATGTTGAAGAGAAATGGTTGGGAGTGTTTATCTTTCTTTTTCTCCAATCTTAGGGAATAGCATTCATATCTGCATCATGAAGTATGATATAAGTTGGGGTTTTTGACAGGTTTGTTATGGACTAAATGTACCTACCCAAAGTTTATATATTGAAACCCTAACTCCCAATGTGATGGAATTAAATGATATAAGAATTGAAGAAATATGCAGGTCAACTTTTACGTATGCTTTCATACTCCACTTTCAACAACAAATGGAACAGCTAGAGAGGAAATTGACATGTTGAATAACATTATAAATCAATAGATATAATAGAGTATCTGAATCCTAATTATAGGGAAAACATTGCTTCTTATTTTTATTCCTTGCTAAATCTAGAGAACTGGGTTCAATTCTGGGCTCCACATTTGAAATAGTACACTAGACCAAGGGCTAAAAAGAACAACCAGGAATGGATGTTGTATAAAGTGCAACAAAGTTGAGAAGATGACTAATTTTAAGCATGTGGATGAGAAGACTTAACCAGGAATCTGATAGTTTTTTTTTTCAGACATTTGAAAGATTATTGTACAGAAAAGGGATAATGCTTGCACTATACTTTCACATAAAGTAGAATTGGGGCCAATAACAAGATGTTTCATCATTAACAAATATCAACTCAATTTCTAGAATACTTAAAAATGAGATATTCAAAGATAGAATAAGATGTTACAGGAGATAGCAAATCTATCAAATCAACTTATTATTAGCAGCAAAGGCATGGCAGATTTTTCTTAATTATGTCCAAACAGATTTAAGAAACAGATAGGATTTTGATCCAGAAGTCCTTTTTTGCCCTTGAAATTTTGATTCTCTCATTCTAGAATCATCTCCGATATAAGTATTTGACCTTCCAGATACTCTGGCTTCCTTTTCTCTGACTGATAAGAATAGAAATAGTGGTCTTCAAATGCTATAACTATTATAAGGCTCCAGTCAAAAGCTATGATTATTTATTAAAAGTTTCAGACAGAGGGAACAATGGCTTTTTATTCCCTTATATGTTATCTCAAAGCATCTACATTTTTTTAAAGGTGAGGTCAATCATGCATTTTCTTAAAGAGAAAATGACCGAGAGAATAACACAAGTCTCTTTTCTATGAACACTTGAATCAGAAATTCTATTTTTCATTTTCACAAATGTTAACACACATTTTCACAAAACGCTGATCTGAGATTTGAAAAGTACTTTATGGTAACAATTTTATAACTAAGAGTTGTATGGTAAAGTCCTCTACGGCTTTCTCCTGCCTCAAAGTTCATACATTTATTAAATAAAAAGCAAAAAAAAAAAAAAAAAGAGGAAGGAAAAGTTTGGTTGATGTTTGGTGACTCTGATAGATTTTATAGACTAGAGTACACAATCAAATCCATGGTTATATCCTTATTCCTTTCTGAGGAAATGCTTTTCACAACCACAGTTTTGGCAGACATCTTCCCGTTGTGGGGATCAGGAGTAAAACAAATGTTTATTGTTACACTCTGTCTGGCCAGGAAAATTATCATAGCATAAAATACCCCTTTTCAGTAAACATTTTATTCATGGAATGAAAAAGCATGTTGCACTATTTCCAGAAACGATGCTTTAACAAGTAAAACATTAGTTGGAGAGAACAATGTGGTCACAGATGTAAGACTATAAGAAAAACAAAAACAAACTGGATACACACTAAAGCAGCCCACTGACACATGCCTAAAGATTCTCTTGTGGTTTAGGGAGATGGTGATTACTTGGTAGTGATTTTGTTTATGATACAAACTTCAAGAGAGCAAAAGTTTTTCAACTGGACTCCCGGAGTATATTTGTTAAATTTTATTTTAGAACCTATGAAGGTAAAAGAATGCTTGACTAATGTAAAATTCTTATTTCCATTCCTTTAGGATGTATGGGAAGATATTGATAGAAAAACAAAACAAAGCAAATGTTGAACATTCAGGGTTTACTTCCCTTTGCTCACTTGGAATTTTTTTTTCCCCAACTTCTCTGGTTTTACTCTTTAGCATCTATTCGGAATAGTGAAATTCTGTGAAGCAGTTTTGAATAGTCAAGACTACAAATCAAAGATGTAACCCTTAATGTGGTAATATTGTGAAATCTGGCATCTTCAGATATTTTCATTAATTTATTAAGCATATATGATAATACGTTATCCTGTGTTGTAGAATAGTTAGGAGTTGTGAGATTATTTAATAAAGATAAATAAACATCTTCTCATTTCTGCCTCCAAAGATTGTAGGGAGCTGCTATCAACAAATAAAATACAATAAATTTTTAGCTAGATCACTAATCTGTTGATAGTTTTTAAATATATATTTGACCAACCAGACTGTTTTTACCTTATCAAGAACTCTGCAGTAAATTCATGATTATAGTTTGGAAGCTGATTTAAACTTACTTAATGATGTTAATAGCATTATAAAGCATTCCTTGTAGACATTATTATTTTTTGGAATTGTTTTGGGTTTGATCTAGATTGAAAAAGGTTGGCACTCAGTCTGAGATATCTGTTTTAACATTAAAAATGTAAATTTTTGCATCTTTCTTTAAAAAAATGGAGTATTCTCTTTGGTACCACTTCAGAGAATTTTTGTTGGAAAAGATGTTAACCTGTGCATATTTCTTAAATAGTATTTTCCCTCCGTTTTTAATTTTTTATGACTTCTTTTCATCAAACAAAATAAGAAAAATATTAAGAGGGTGACATGGAGTTAAGACTGGCCAAAAATTGAGCTGATAAGGTATTTTTAATTAATTTGCTTCAATATATAAGAATCAACAACAGAAAGTTTCCTGTCCCATACATGCCAATTTCTAGTAGTTCATTAATGTTGAATTTTAAACATAACAGAATTGAATCATATTGCTACTAAAAGGAATTTGCTGTGACAGGGGTCATGAACGTAAATGCTATCATTTTACTTTCACCTAAAAGAAAGAGTTCTTGTCTAACTAGGTTAAGACAATATGTATTTACATTGATTTTTTTTAAAGATTTTATTTATTTATTTGATAGAGATCACAAGCAGGCAGAGAGGCAGTCAGAGAGAGAGGAGGAAGCAGGCTCCCTGCCGAGCAGAGAGCCCGATGCGGGGCTCGATCCCAGGACCCTAAGATCATGACCTGAGCCGAAGGCAGCGGCTTAACCCACTGAGCCACCCAGGCGCCCCTGATTTTTTTTTTTTTTATGCTACATTTTGATGTGAAACGGTTCAATTTTATTTTGGTTAACATTTTGAAAGAAAATTCTTAACCATGCTGCAATAAAAGTAAATCTAAAAAATACTGTCAAATATTGTTCCCAAGCAAAAGTATCCCTCCTAAATCCCAGCTTTGCAATGCAGTTCATTATTGCATGTCCTCTGAATTGATTTTATTCTCTAGAGTTTCAGAGAATTGTTTTCAATATACTATTTGCTGTTATTCCTATGCAGATTTGCAATACTGGAAAACTAGCTGCATGATTTACTGTTGTTTATTTGGAATCCTTTTAAGAGAAAGGCACTGCAATTGATCTTAATAGGGACATGTTTACAGGGAATTTAGCCTGAAGAATACAACTAAGACTTCTTAGATTGCTTTAATATTGAAAGAGGAAACACAAAGGAATTTGCTGGTGTATCAATACCTGCCTTTCATAATACCAGGAAAAGTTAATTGCCAAAAGACATTTTTTTAAAGTAATTTACTTCTTTCTTGCTAAATCCTTTTTTTGTTTTACTAAGAAAAGCAATGCAAAAGAGATATATAATGTCAAGTTAGTAGCAAGTTGGGAGAATAAAAAAAAAACTGAATATATGTCAAGAGCATTACAAATGATGCTGATAATCATTATGATATTTCTTCTTTTGAATATATATATGAGCATTTTCATGTGAGTTCCACTCAGTTAACACAACATAATGCCTCAACCTAATTAGATTAGAAAGACTTCTTTTAGGTATAAATAAAATGAAGGAGAAAATAGATATTTACCATTTTGTTACTAGAATCTGTAAGCTTGTAAAATCTTAAACAGATTATAGTTTTAAAATTTTCTTTTCAATACTTAGTAATTAATAAGTATCTGACATTTTCTTTTTTTTAAGAAAAAATATTTTTTAACTTAAATTCAATTAATTAACATATAATGTACTATTTGTTTCAGGGGTACAGGTCTGTGATTTATCAATCTTATATAATGTCTAGTGCTCATTACAACATATACCCTCCCCAATGTCCATCACCCAGTTACCCCATCCCTATATCCCTTTCCCCTCCAGCAACCCTCCGTTTCTTTCCTATGATTAAGAGTCTCTTATGGTTTGTCTCCCTGCCTGGTTTTGTCTTGTTTCATCTTATCCTCTCTTCTGCTATGATCCTTTGCCTTTTTTCTTAAATTTCACATATCACTGAGATCAGATGATAATTGTCTTTCTCTGATTGACTTATTTTGCTTAGCATAATACCCTCTAGTTCCATCCACATCATTGCAAATGGCAGGATTTCATTCTTTGGTGGCTGCATTATAGTCCATTGGGTATATATGCCACATCTTCTTTATTCATTCATCTGACCACATTTTCTTAACCAAAATGCATCTGAACATCCTTATCACCATTTGGAATCTTGTGGCCATAAACATGAGTAAAATGACTGGAAAAAAGTCCTGTACATTGATGCTGTGAAAGCTAACACTATGCAATCACCCATTTAGTATCTTCTCTGATGCTTGGCACAATGCTACGATTTAGAAACATAGGACCTCACTTTGACAAAACAGGCAGACATATTCAAAGCATGTATTAATTGCAGAGATATTCAAAGGAAGGAAGGGGAAGCCTCTTTAGAAGTGGTCACTTTTGTGGTGCTAAGTAAATTCATATGTCCATGGAATCCAAAATAGCTCTTTGGAGAAAAATTAGCCTGATAAAAGCACTCTTCAAATGGACAAATAAATCATAAAATATAAAATTAAAACAAAATTAATAGTGACATCTTTTTTATACTTTCATATTTGTAATATAACCAGATTACTATTTTGCTAGTTGTAATAATTAAGAGTGTAGGCCATTAAGGAACTTTGGAGTGGTAAGGTGGTCATTTTTGTACCTTAGAAACAATTTTCAAGGGGCGCCTGGGTGGCTCAGCGGGTTAAGCCGCTGCCTTCGGCTCGGGTCGTGATCTCGGAGTCTTGGGATCGAGTCCCGCATCGGGCTCTCTGCTCAGCGGGGAGCCTGCTTCCTCCTGTCTCTCTGCCTGCCTCTCTGCCTGCTTGTGATCTCTCTCTGTCAAATAAATAAATAAAATCTTTAAAAAAAAAAAAATAAAAATTAAAAAAAAAAAAGAAACAATTTTCAATAAAATTAAAGATTAAATATCTTTATCTACATTCCACTCTGTGTAAGGGCAATATGAGGAAGTCAGGCCATTCTATTCTACAGAAGATAAATAAAAACATAGATAACAATTGTAAAAGAAATAATTTCAGGTCTTGCAAAAATGACAAAATGCCAGCAATCATGTGAGAATGCTTTACACATGAAAATCTGGTGCTGAACCAAATAAAAAGGCCATTTGTTCATTTACTGGTGATGGTGGGGTGGATAACTAAAGATATATCCATTATTCACAACTTAGGCAATGTAAACCTATAGGTTTATCAGATGGAGATGGTAAACTGGATTTGGTGTGACCAACAAAGCAGCTAAGCACTTAAGGATAAATAGTAGAAGTAAGAAAGACTCATTCACATAGAAACAGATATAAAATAGCTGAAACATCAAACACATCAATGAACAACTTCTCAACTAAAATGAAACATGTATACAGGTGATGCTAGGGAGCACACTGAAAATCAAAATCCTGGAAAGAGCTGTGAATATGCAGTATCTTCCAATGCTTTCTTCAGCTTTAACAATGCTCAGGTGGCAAAAAGTGGAAACTTTTCTGTCTTGGTATGTTTCAACATATTCTGCATAAGTAGAAGACTCAGGAATCCAGACAACATTTAAAAAGCACAAAGAGGGGCACCTGGATAGCTCAGTTGGTTAAGTGTCTGCCTTCAGCTCAAGTCATGATCTCTGGGTCCTGAAATCAAGCCCAACATATTGCTCCCTGCTCAGGTGGGAGTCTGCTTCTCCCTCTCCCTCTGCCCACCCCCCCACTCTTATGCTCTGTCTCCCTCTTTCTCAAATAAGTAAATAAATATGTAATCATTAAAAAATAAAAATATAGTGCTCAATTCAGCAGCATATATACTAAAAAATGAAAATTTTGAAAAAGCACAAAGAAAAAGCCTGATATGAGACTTTAGTAGTTGCACAATATTTTGCAGTTTGAGTCCAAGCAAGTTAATTGCTTAGTAAAGCAAAGCAAAACAAAATAAAATCCAATGCCCTTCAGAGGAATAAAACAGAATCCAGAGTTGCTACAGTGTATTGTCTACAATGTACAATTTTCTAAACATAAGATATTATATAAAAGGGTCAGGAAATTGTCAGGCATTTTCAGGGGAAAAATGTCAACAGGAACTGAGTCTGACTTACACAGATGTTGGATTTAGCAAAAAAGGCTTCAAAATATGCATTATACCTCAGTTCAAATAATCAAAAGAAGTTATGCTCAAATAATAAAGAAAATTATTCAATATGAGTAAGTAAGGAATATTAATGGGAAAATGTAAACTACGAAAAAGAAGTGGAAATCTAGAAATTAAGAAGGAAAATATCTTGAATGGAAAAAAATCACTTGAGGGCACAATAACAGATTTGAGATGAAAAGAGAACCAGTGAACCCAAAGTTAGATGACTAGAAATTACTTAATGTGAAGAACAAATTAAAAAAAAAAAAGAAAAATAAGCCCCTCAATAATCTATAAGAGAATTTTCAACATTACAATAGAGTAATAATTGAAATCTCCAAAAGATAAGATAGAGACATGGTGCAGAAAACAAAATTTAAATTTTGAGGAAACTGCTTCTCAAATTTTACGAAAATTATAAACTTGTAGTCCTCAAAAGCTCAATTAGACCCAAATAAGATAAAAGGAAAAAAGATCATGGCTAGATACATAAGACACAACTTATATAGATGTGTACATCCTTGGGTAGCAAGAGTGTATTTATCTGTGTAAGGATGGGGGTGGGCCACAATCCAAAGCAGTAGTCCTGAATAACATAAGCTGGGAAGTGATTAAGGAACATAAGGAACAAGACTGAGAACATAAGTCTAAAGAACACCACACTTAAGAGATGGATGCAGAGAAGACAGCCATGGAAGGAGCCCAGAAGATAACATCCTGAAAGCAAATGAAGTCTGAGAAAGTGTGTCATCAAAACCAAAAAAGAGAAAAACTATGGGAAGAAGAGTGTTAACAAGGCCAAATGTTCCCAATGTGTCAGGCAGGATGGGATGAAAAACGGAAGCCTGAAAGTTAGCAGGTGATTAAATGCAAGGTTAGGTGAATAAATCCTCTAAGGGGGGTTAAAAAGTAAAAGACAGTAAGCAAAAAGATAGTTAAGATGAATCATAGTTTTGGGCGCCTGGATGGCTCAGTGGGTTAAAGCCTCTGCCTTTGGCTCAGGTCATGATCTCAGGGTCCTGGGATCAAGGCCCGCATTGGGCTCTCTGCTCAGCAGGGAGCCTGCTTCCTCCTCTCTCTCTCTCTCTCTCTCTGCCTGCCTGTGTACCTGTGATCTCTGTCTGTCAAGGGCACATATGGCATGGAGCACTGGGTGTGGTGCATAAACAATGAATTCTGTTTTGCTGAAAAGAAATTAATAAAAAAAAATTCTAAAAATAAATAAATAAATAATTTTTTTTTAAAAGATGAATCATAGTTTTATGAAAATGAAAGTATGAATGGTTTACAGATAGATGGTTAGACTTTGGTCCTCAAGAGAACACTTAACAAATTCCAGAGAAAGTGTGAGGTTTCCACAAAAGCATGCCATGTGCAGGCATGCATATATTTTGGGGGAGGACAGTCTTTCTGTATAACAGGGAGAAAGAATCAACAAAGCTGTTGTGAAAACACCAAAATACTTTCACAGTGGTTGTTGTGTGACTGCTGCTCTCTCCTTGGCCCTGACCTGTTTTCCATCTCTCCCTAACACCCCGCCCCAGCAGAAGGTCCCAAAAGCATACATTTTTGTTCGGATCATTTGGTGCCAGTTCCTTCCTAGTTGTTGAATAGTTTTAATATCACCCCTGATTACTAATATGATAAGATTATAGGAATAGGAAATATAGATTTTGATCTTGAAGTAAGAGAGGCTGAGGAAGTCCATACCTCAAAATTGCAGTAAATTATATGTTATAAATCATCTTCTGGGAGGAAGACAGAAAAGATGATTTGGAAAACATGAGAGAGAAGATAACAGAATTGAGGGTTCCTAAAAAGTCCAAAGTCTGGCTGAGACTAGAGCTCATGCAAGGGTTATGGGCTATCACCATCATTACATAACGTTTCTTAGAGGAAGCAGGAACACAGAAACCCAGGAGTTGATTACATTTTTCAGACTGTCCATGTCATAGCAGCGGAAAAACAGGGGAACAGAAAAATGGAAGGCACTAGAGAGAGAGAGCTCTTATTGACTTTGAGATCCAAGCTAGGTTGGAAAGGACTTTATGTCAAGAGGCAACAGAGAGATCATGAGAAATGACAAAATTCAAGTGACTGAAGGTCACAATAAAGCCACAGCTTTGTGCTAAAGGTGAAGGGATAAGATGCTGACATAAAGAAAGGAAAGGAATAGGAAGGGAATCTCAGGACTTATAGTTAGTTTCAAAGACTGAATAGTTTGAGAGATGATGCAGTCTGGGGACGAGTCATGGGAGAAGGTTAAGTGAAGTAGAATAAAGTTCTCTTGAGTCAGCAAAGGCAAGGCCATATGACTTCAAGGTGAAGATATCTGTGTGGATGCTGTGAACTAACAAGGAAATGGAAGAAGAGGAATAGGGGGAAGAACATAAGACAAGCTGTACAGAAATGTGACCATTGACAATATAGAGAATGGGGGCCAAATCTTTAAGAATTTAAGAGTAGAGGAATAATGGAAGCAGTTCTTCTGCTAGCTGTAAGATTTCCAATGTGATTCAAGCAGGAAGTTTTGCAAAGGAGAATGCCTATTAGTAATGCACACTGCAGTCCTTAAAATAGTAAGAAATATCTGGGGCGCCTGGGTGGCTCAGTGGGTTAAAGCCTCTGCCTTTGGCTCAGGTCATGATCCCAGGGTCCTGGGATTGAGCCCAGCATAGGGATGTCTGCTCAGCAGGGAGCCTGCTTCCTCCTCTCTCTCTGCCTGCCTCTCTGCCTACTTGTGAGCTCTGTCTGTCAAATAAATAAATAAATAAAATCTTTTAAAAAATTAAATAAAATAGTAAGAAATTTCCCTACTATAAACACTTTTTTTCATAGCAGCACTACCCATATCGGTAGTGTTTTGCCAGAGAAAAAATGAAATGTACCCCTCTGGATATATTCACACAAACTTGGACCTTCAGTTTCCCCTTCTGAAAGACTGGTAAAATCTGCTTTTCTTAGAAACTCATAATACTGTCTTACTATTTGGGGCTCCAACATCACTTCTTGTAGCTATGTGAAATGAATGGTAGATTGTCATCTCTGAAAGCTTTGCTCTCTGGGTGAACCTGTAATGATTTGTTTGGCCTTTTATTGCTTGAGAGAGTAAGGGGACTGGGACTGCTGAGTTATTAAGAATAAGAATGTTTGCCCTGGGATTGCTACAGTCACCAACCTGACCAAGAGGTTGTATTCTCCAGTTCAGCATTTGCCTTTTTTATTGTGATTTTCTTTTGTAGGTAGTAATAATAAATAATACATCTCTCAACACAGACACCCATAGCCATGGAATTCAAAAGCCATTCAATATCAAATTATCCCTTTGGAACTCTAAGTGCAGAGCTCCTCCTTGAGACTGCCACATCCCCAATATTCAGAGATAATAGAAAGTTCGAAGTTTCAAATCCCTTTGCTGGGCTGTAAAGCAAGGGATATACAGCAAGGCAAGACCAGCATAATTCAAACAGGGTATCTTTCTCAAGCAGTAAAAATCCCCAACCCATTAAAATGACTAATAATATTGCTCTATATTTATATAGTGTCCTCCTACAAAGGAGCTTAAAAGGTTTTACTAACATTTTCTCATTAACTCTACCCTCATCTCCATGAAATATGTGGTGAGAGTTGTTCCTGCTATTTTTCCTTGCCTTCCCTGTGGTTAATGTGATGTCTGGCATGGTGAGACCTTAAAACCAAGGTCATTCCTGTGGCTTGGTGATTACAAGACTTCCTTTTATTTGTTTTCCCCTCTTGGCTCTATAGTCAGTGATAACGTCTCCTTAATTTAGATGTTCAGTTCTTTTGTCGACAGCTGAGAAAATATCTAGTGCAGTACAACTGGGCTAAGATTGTACCCTAAGTTGGTAATATTGGTAAACTTTCACTTATTTTAATTTCTCAGCCATTTATGACATGATTTGAAAAGAGTTATCTGTCATGTCTCTGATAGGTAGTGGGGAAAACTGTTGTGAAAAGTAAAAGAGAGAAATCATTATTCAGCTTTGTACAGCTCTGCTTTTGAAGAAATCAGATTTTAGGGGAAGAGACGAACACTGACAAGCACTTAGATTATCTCAGCAAAATTCTTTTTAACGGAGTCACCTCTTAATAGTCTTCTGAGTATTGCAGTACTTGAAAAAAAATAAAAGCTCTGCATTCTTATGTGGTCAAATGATAGACAATAAATTAGTAATTTTAATTATGACCAAAATAACCCAATTTAAAAATGACATTGTAAAGCAACTATTTTCATTGTGATGACTTTATATTCTATTGCTGAAATTTATTTATTTTTTGCTGGATTGTTCAGTTGCAACAATGTCTTCTTATGTCTCTATGCCTTTGTAAGACTGTCTCTTTATCCTAATCCTGCCATAGTTGTATCATATTTTTAAAGTCTTTTCTGAGCCCCACAACAATATAGTTCCCTCCTCCCACTGAGACCCCACTGCATTATACAGAAGCATAACTACTCTAGCTCTCACCCCAATTTTTCAAATGTGTGTTTATATATCAGTTGTCTCTTCATGGCCGGCTTGAAGGGGAAGAAGCATAATTTATCATCACAATGCCAGCACCTGCCATATGATATGCACGTTAAATATGAAGAATGAATGATGGAACCATTCCTTGCTGATTCCACTGTATCTTGTTGCCCAGCTCCATTTACTTGCTGAATGAGTCTGTAGACGAATAAATAAATAAATAAATAAATAATGAAGTAATGAATGAAGATGTTCAACTGATCAATAACTGTACTGTGATCAACTTCAGCCTCCTTCAGGCAGCTCTTGGTAAAAGAGTACTTCCAGAGAATGGTTGGCTTTCAGTGCCTAGGAGTCATTAAACTAAGTGCAAACTCAGCTAATGACCTGGGCCAAAAATTGAGCTTCTTGGTCTCAACAGTTTACTCACAATAAATAAAGGTATAGCTACTGGCTACAACATTTTGTTCATATTGTTGAGCATAAATATGTATATTAATGTTTCCTTATTTTAAAATACGTATTGGTTGTCATCTTGAGAACCTACTTTTAATCATTACTAGCACAAAATTTAAAAGCATTTTCTTTACCCAGATCTCTCTCCTATCCTCAGATATAGGCAGATCGACAACAATCTGAAATATTTAAAATTACTCTATGGTTTAAAACTGGCAGAACAATTTGAACAGTTTGGGTCCTTAGAATGGGTTAATCCCAAATTCTGCCAAAGACTGGAGTATATTCACTTACATTCTCTTCTCCATGAGTCTCTACTACTTTTCATCATTTTGGGGGTTTTCCTGTCACCTCCATTCCTGATACATATATACACACACATATGGATACATGTCTACATTTATGTTTATATTTCTTTTAGGACAGCGTTATACACACAAGTGTTATATATTCAATAAATACTTAATGTGCATTTAAAAAGTATATACAGGAAGAAAAGTTGATCATCAAAAGTCATATGACTCCAAATAGGTAATTTTTTTTAAGTACCTTAAGTTTCCTTCACATAGGACCCTTTAAAATGCCATTAAAGCAGAGATGGAGTTTAAAGAAAATGTATATACATTATGATACAATATTATATCTCAATGAACTGAAATCTCAATATTCAGGTGTAAAAATTTAGAAATATATCTTCATCCTATGAAAGGCATTCTCATTGATACAACATTTAGTTATAAATCATGTCATTAATAAAGTTAAAATTGGCTGACAAGGCACTACAGTGAGAAGTTTTCCCAGATAATTAATTAACTCAGCCACCATTATGCAATGCCAAACACAGGGATCAGTCTTCTGAGAGATTAAGAAAAGTACCTTTGATGGTATTTGAATAAATTCCTATAATTCAGCATCCCATTGAACTCAGTGGACCTAAATGTGTTGCTTGAAATTTGAAAGAAGCTATTATCATAATCATGACAACAGATAAGAGATTGGGGCACCTGGGTGGCTCAGTCATTAAGCTCAAGTCATGATCGCAGGGTTTTGGGATTGAGCCCTGCATCAGACTCCCTGCTCCACGGAAAGATAGGAAGACTGCTTCTCCCTCTCCCACTCCCCCTGCTTGTCTTCCCTCTCTCACTGTGTCTCTCTCTCTGTCAAATAAATAAAATCTTAAAAAAAAAAGAAATATAAGAGGTTAAGTGCACCTTTTCAACAGTATGCAATTGCACTATCAAAATGCATAAACTTTCCCATGATGGCCCTTTCCACTAATAAGAAATTACTCACCAACTTTATTTATTTAAAAATTTGAGGTTTTCACTGGGTATTTCCTTTTTTTTTTTTAAAAGATTTTTTATTTTATTTATTTGACAGAGGGAGATCACAAGTAGGCAGAGAGGCAGGCAGAGAGAGGTGGGGAAAGCAGGCTTCCCGCTGAGCAGAGAGCCCGAAGCAGGGCTAGATCCCAGGACCCTGAGATCATGACCTGAGATCACGACCTGAGCTGAAGGCAGAGGCTCAACCCACTGAGCCACCCAGGCGCCCCCAGGTATTTCCTTTTTAAATAGACATTAACTTTTCTAAGGCCCCAAATGGAGAGTGAGTAATCCACCGAGGTTTTTTTTTATTTTTGGTGTACGTGAATTTCGGACCTACATTTTTGCTTGTCCATATGTTTTTGGATTTTTTTTTTTTTTTAAATTTGTCAGAGAGAGAGAGAGAGCCAGCACAGGCAGACAGAATGGCAGGCAGAGGCAGAGGGAGAAGCAGTCTCCCTGCCGAGCAAGGAGCCCGATGTGGGACTCGATCCTAGGATGCTGGGATCATGACCTGAGCCGAAGGCAGTTGCTTAACCAACTGAGCCATCCAGGTGTCCCTGTTTTTGGATATTTTATGGAAGAGATTAGTCAGCTATTAACAATAGTAATGACAGTGATAATGGTAATTATAATTATATTTTAGTTTAATTCTGACTACGTGTCAGACTCTATTGTCGTAGACTGCTGTTACATTTATACTAAAGACAGATAAGAATACTAAAAAAAAATAAAATTATAGGCCAATATCACTGATGTACACAGATGTAAAAATCCTCAATAAACTATTAGTCAACTGAATTTAACAATACATAACAAGGATCATACCTTGTATGATCAGACCATAGATGACAAGCCCACAGCTAACAACATACACAATAGTAAAAAGCTGACAGCATTTTCTCTAAGATCTGGAATAAGGCAAGGATGCCCATTTTTGCCACTTTAAGTCAGCATATTCCTGGAAGATCTTGCCATAGCAATTAGTCAAGAAAAAGAAATAAAATGCATCCTGATCAAAAAGGAAGATGTAAAATTGGCTCTGTTTACAGATGCATGATCTTATATGTAAAAAAAGCCCTAAAAACTAACACACACACACACACACACACACACACACACACACACACAAAATATTAGAACTAATACCTTAGAAAAGTTTAATAAAATTCAGCAAAGTTGCATGATAACAATAAACAGAAAAAAGTTACATTTGTATACACTAATGAAAAACTATCTGAAGAGAAAATTAAGAAAATAACCCCATTTTACAGAATTAAAAGAATAAAATATCTAGTAATAAGCTAAAAAATGTATAGTAATCACAATATGTCACTGACATAAAACAGACATATAGACCAATGAAATAGAATGAGAGTCCAGAAATTGAGCCATCATATATGATAACTTATCTTTCACAAGGGTGGCAAAAATATACATTGGGGAAAGATACTATTTTCAAAAAACAATGCTGTGAAACTAGATATCCATGAGCAAAAGAAATAAATTAGACTCTTACATCACATTACACACAAAAATAAATTAAGAATGGTTTAAGACTTCAAAATTATACCCGAAACCATAAAACTCCAAGAAGAAAACATAGTAAAAAAGCCTTTTGGCATCATCTTTGGCATTATTTTATAAATACGAAAACATAGACAACAAAAGCAAAAAATTGACAGGTTTACCTCAAACTATAAAGCACACCAAAAGTAAACAACCAACAGGATAAAAGGGCAGCCTACACAATGGAAGAAAATATATGCAAAATATATATATGATAAAGGGCTCATTTCTAAAACATACAAGAAACTCCTATGACTTAAGGCAGAAAATTTAAATAACTAAAAAATAAAAAATAAAAATAAATAAATAAGTAAATAACCTTATCTTAAAATGGGCAAAGGAAGTGAATAGACATTACTTCAAAGAAGACATACAATTGACCAACAGGTATATGAAAAAGTGTTCAACATCACTAATTACCAGGGGAATGCAAATCAAAATCACAATGAGCTATCACCACGCACCAATTAGGATGCGTATTATCCACACACACACAAAAAGGTAACAAACATTGGTAATAATGTGGGAAAAAGGGAATCATTGTGCAGAGCTGCTGAGAATATAAACTGGTGCAGCCGCTGTGGAAAACAGTACAGAGATTCCTCAAAAAATTAAAAATAGAGCTACCATATGATCCAACAGTGTCCCTTCTAGGTATATACTGTATTCAAAGGAATTGAAATCAGCATCTCAAAGAGATATGTACATTCCTATACTCACTGCAGCAGTAAACATAATAGCCATGATATGAAAGAAACTCAAATTCCCATCAATGGAGGAATTAAGTGTGATTGATGTGTATATGTGTGTGTGTATGTGTGTATGTTTGTGTATATACATGTATATATGTGTATATATATATGTAATGAAATATTACTCAGCCTTAAAAAGGCTGTGGGGAAGGGGCAAGTTCTGCCATTTGGAACAAGATGGATGAACTTGGAGGACATTATACTACAGGAAATAAGCCAAACACAGGAGGACAAATACCACCTGATACCACTTATATGCGAAACTTAAAATTCTCAAACTCATAGAAGCAGAGAGTAGAATGGTCATTGCCAGGGACTGGGGGAAAGGGAACATTGGGAAATCTTAGCCAAAGGGTACAAAGTTTCAGTTGTGGAAGATGAACACATCCTGGAGATTTCCTTTACACCACAGAGCCTCCAGTTAATAACACTGTATTGGAAACTTAAACATTTGCTAAGATAAAAAAATTTGCTAAGATAATAGATATTAGATTGTATTCTTTATCACAAATAATAAATAAATAGGGCAGGAGGAGGCATTTGGTGGTACTGAGGATGTTTATGACATGGATTATGGTGACAGTTTCATGGCTTACACTTGTCTCCAAACTTATCAACGTATATAATTAAAAATATACACCTCATACAACTGTACAATTATATGTCAATCATAGTTGAATAAAATGATTTTAAAATATATTAATTAAACAAGTAAGTATCTAATTAAATGTCATGGGAAGGATAAATGGATACAGCACTACAGGGGATGCCACTTTACAGAGAGTGGTGAGGAAAAGCCTCTCTGAAGGGCTGATTTTGAGCAAAGACCTCAACGAAGTTAAAAAGCAAGTCATGTAGATCTGAAGAAGAACATCTCAGGCATACTGAAAGGCTCTGGCATGGAGACACACTTTTTCAGATACTGCAAAAAAAGGTCAGTTGTGAAAAGGTCAGAATAATTGAAGGAGAGAATGGAAGAGATAAGTTTGAAGAGATGGAAATAGTCAAGGGTCATAGAATATGAGCTGTAAAAGCCACTGTGTGTATTTGGAATTTTATTTATGGTCATATTAAGCTATATAACTTTCTCATCTCACCTCTCTCCTTCTAAATAGTTTCAAAGGTTTATCTATGTTGATACACATCTTAGAAATGTACTACAATTTTCTACACCAGCCTCTTTTTCAGAAACATTTATGTTCTTTATACTTTCCACATTGTTGGGTGATTGTTATTCATTCAGAACATCTCTGCCTTAAATTATGAATACAATATTGGTGTATATATTATGATTGATATCGTAAAATAGTTTCTATGACTTAATTTTGTAGGTGCTAATTTGCCATATTTTTGTTTTACTTTCATATGTCTCTTTTTTCTGCCCACTGTTGGACAGATTGCATTTTCCTAATTTTCATGTTGGCTTTCTCTGGTTTGAAATTAAAATAGTACAGTTTTAGGATTACCTTTAGGTGTTTAACATTCACACTTCTCTCTTAAAAGGCAGAAATGATCCTGTAATTAAAATAAAAACTTTAAAAAAAAGTGATCAACTATCTTGGTCAGCTTTCCCCAACAATGCAATTCCATACCATTCTCATCCTCTATACTTTTGAAATCTAGTATTTAATGATTCTCTTTTTTAAAATTTCACCAAAGTTGTCAATGGGATTTCCTTTAATTCTAATAAATACCTATGAAGATGCAACAACGTTTACCACTTTCTTTGTGTACAATTGCTTTGTATTTACTTCATCTGTTTTGTTCTGTTTTTTAATTGCTGAAGTATATATATTTGGAGAACTTTCAGTGAGTCTCTATGAGCAATAAACTCAGTCTTTCCTGTTTTTATCTGTGTACTTGGTTAGTAGAAGCCTTCAATCTGATCATGCATGTTCTTCAGTTCTGCAAACATTTCATCAAATTATCATAGAATTCTGCATCTTTATCAGCTTCTTAATTCCCTACTTCTGCAGGGAATTTTAATAGACAAATGTTGGAATTTGCCTTTATTTATCAAATAAATGATAATTTATTTATGAAATTCTCTTTCATATTTTTGATTTATTTTCCTCACTGATCCATATGCAATGATTTCATCACATATATACTCCAATTAATTAAGCCCACTAATGATTTACTAAGCTCTCAATAATCTAATGTTTAAAATTTGTGATTTTAAAAGAAATTCTATTTTAATACAGTCTCATTCTTATTTAATGTGTTTCCTGTCTCTTTGATCATTTCAAATATACTTGATTTAAACCTTCAGAAGTTGAATTCTTAGAGTATCAACCTCCTATTTTTATATCAGCTTGTTCTCACCCACAGCAGTTTGTTCCCTGGTAGGAGTTGTGATTTTTTATGGTAATCTTAGGATGTTTGTGGTTCTCTTTGAATCAGAAGTGTCTCAGTTTATAGCATTTGTACTTCTTAGGGTTACAAACTTTCAAAGAACCTGGGCAAATTTTATGTTTCTCAAGGAGGAATTCCCCACATACGTTGTGTAAGATTAGACTCCATATCATTACTTGGCACCTGCTTAGTGTTCCAGTTTTGTGTTGGTGACAATGTTTTTCTGGGTTGATGGGCACTTTTCCTAGTCCTCACTTCACAGAAGAAGTAGTACGTTAGGATTCTTAGCTCTATGTAGGGAGCTTGGTTTTTTCTACTCACACAGACTTGGAATCTCACTTTTTGTCCCTATGCTGGCAATAAAATTCTATACCCCAAGCCAGTATGTATGTTAATATTCACATGAAGAATTTGGCTAATAGATCCCTCCCAGCAATAGTTACTTGGGTATTTGCCTTTTTTGCTTACAATGGTGGCTTTGTCTATATTACATATACTTTCTCATTGAACTAACTTTAGGTAAAATCTCTCTCTAGAACTGGAATGCTGCTATAGACTGTTTACATCTCACTTACATTTATATGTTGAAATCCTAATCTCAGTGTGATGGTATTGGGAAATAGGGCCTTTGGGGGGTGATTAGGTCTTGAGGATGGAGCCCTCCTGAATAGGTTTAGTGTCCTTATAAACAAACCCTGAGAGACCTCCCTGCTCCTTCCACTATGAGGACACACAAAAAGAGCTCTCTATGAATCAGGAAGAGAACCTTCACCAGAAAATGAATCTGCTGGCAACTCAAGCTTGGACTTCCCTATCTCCAGAACTGGGACCAAGACATTTCTGTGTCTATAAGCTATCCAACCTATAGTATTTTGTTAATAGTAGCCTGAATAGACTAGGATGAATGTCAAAAATCTTTAAGTTACAGAAACCAGTTTAATACCAATGCAAAAAGCCAGCACATTGTGATGGAAAATACTTGGTTCATCTCTAGCTGGGTGACTCTGATAAAACAGCTTAAATTCTCTGGGACTCATTTTGTTCCTCTCTTCTTGACCATATCTTCTTTCGTAAATTTTGGTTATTCCCTTTTCTTGGCTTTTTTTTTTTTTTTTTTTTTAAGATTTTATTTATTTATTTGACAGAGAGAGAGATCACAAGTAGGAAGAGGTAGGCATAGAGGGGGAAGCAGGCTCCCCGCAGAGCAGAGAGCCCGATGTGGGGCTGGATCCCAGGACCCTGGGATCATTACCTGAGCCGAAGGCAGAGGCTTTAACCCACTGAGCCACCCAGGCGCCCCGTCTTTTTTTTTTTTTTTAAACCCAATAAGCCACTGAGAAGTCGGTTTGTTCTACCCATCCTTATTTCTTTCCTATTCATCATTGCATTACCTCTCTGAGATCTACCTTCTGAGTGTACCATTATAATGAAATTATTCAGTTATTAAAAAAAAAAAAACCCAGCAGCTGTAAGTAAAGTAGAGCTCTTTCACTAAAAATCTCAAAGTCAGGGAAACCACAATTTTGAGCCTCATTTTCCCATGTGATCCATATTGATATAGCCTCATTGGTCTTCCTTGGCCTCTGTGAGCTGATGGATATGGCATCTGGGGCAGAGTAGCAGCAAAGTACCTTTATGACTCCTTACTGACCTCAGTGGATTTTCCATCAAACATACTAGCAGAAACTCTGGGTCAGAACAGCAGAAGAGTAAACAGTCCAATAATATGTCTTAAGTGAGGAACTATGTTCATGAGACATCTTAAAGTCCTCCAGTCAAAATCAGAGGAAGCACTGGAGATGACAGAGTTATTCCAATAGAAATGGAGACAAAATCTAAAAAGTTTTCTTGGCATATGCGGTGTGAAAAACTGAGATAATTTTAAAATTTAAGAAAAAGAGTTTATCAATTTCCCTAATTCTTAGATGTAAATGATAGAAAAGTCCCTCATTCCTTAAATGAAATATTTGAATACTTAATGTATTCTAAGTGGAGGACTGGTGTCGCCATATAAAGTCTTATTTAGTAGTCTCATACCATGGGATGTCATAGCACTTAGCTTGGCATATAGCATCCTAAAATATTTATATTCTATAAAACTAAAATGATTACCTGCAATGAATTTTCACATGACACAAAAATCATTTTTTCATTTATAATTACTCTTTGCATATAAATACAACAATAAAAAATGTTAAATATTTCCTAGAAAATGACTAAATAAAATTAATCTACTTTTGTGCTCTACCTGCTACCACAATTTCATATGAGCCACAGGAAAAACTAATAATCTATCTTAAAATACAGAAAGCTCATGTGGCTCTATTATTTTTACAAATGTTTTCTTTTAAATGGTCTGAAGCAAAAGTCTAAAAAAATAAAGAGCAAATTTCACTATAAAATAAAGAAATAAATAACTCGAGTGGGATGTTGATGTTCTTGTATAGCAGGAATGGGAGGTATGTAGATGGGAATAATCTGCAAACAGCAGTCCTATGTTACTAAAGACCAGCAAAGCTGAGAGCCTAAAGGATTTCAAATGTCCTTACAAAGCTTCAAACTAACTTCAGGCTGATCAGCGAAATCCCTCCATTGATTATTAGAGCAAAGTATCAGTAGAGGTTTAAAAGGTACATGTAACTATGTTTTAAGAGATTTATGAGGGTAGGTGTGTTTTAAATGTATGCCTATACATAGAAATATATATTTTTTAAATCTGTCCTGCTATTAAGTTACAACAGAAACAAAAGATTTTCTCAAGCAGCCAAATGTCAATTTTGTCCATGTTCATTCCATGTTTATACTCCTTTCAAGGAATTTTGCATGTGGTGTTGCACATGCCAGACAATGTCATTCGAAGCCTTTTCTGACTTTCTTCTGGGTCTACCATACAGTTTTAATTTTCACAGTTTAATATCTGCACTTGTCGGTAATGGACGTAGCAAAATGATCTATGGCACTGCAAAGCAGAAAAAGCCAGGCATGATTACTTTGATTACTGTGAAGATGGATCTTTTGTGAGTGTTTGTCAGCCTAAATGGAGATGCACTATGAAAAATTCAAGATGAAAGCACTGTCCTATTGGATAAATATGAGCTCAGAATCCTACTCAGTAACATAAGTATTCCCCCACAGGACTGAGAGTCTCTAACAATCTAGACTGGACCTTTTGAATTAATGCTGTGGACTCTTTGCTCACTACATAATTGCAGCTAGAGAACTGTTCCTGTAACTGACCAGAGTTATCAAGTTTCATACCTACTTTTACTTACCTTGACAGCTCACAATTGTGATACAAGGCAGCTGCCAGGATTCTGTATAGCCATTAAATGGCAAGAGAAAATTGCGGAGTTCAGATGAGGCCACCAACTGAAAATGAGCCTCAGTTTTGGGATTAAAATGCATTTAAATTGCATTCTGCCTGGTTTGTCTATGACTTTTATTTTCTATTAATGTGAATTGAGACTAATGTTACAGTTGAAACATCTCCAATAAATTCATGTTGTTTTTCAGAATTCTAATGATATACTTTCCTAAGTTAACTTTAATTTCAAGAAAGGTTCGCTAAGTGCTTAAACTTCTTATAGGTTGTTTAATTTTCTGGTGGGGGAAAAAAGTCACTGAATTAGTATTTGTGTGCTATTATAAACAGTCATAAACTAATGTGTGTGTATATATATATGCATATATATACATATATACAACATATATGTATAACCATACATACATATATACAACATATATGTATAACCAACATATATCTTGATTAAGATGGTCCCACTCCAGTGGTTTGAAATGAAAAAGATTTCAGAGAAATGTCTCAGGTATGATGTGAAGGAAGCCATTGGTGTATATGGACTGAAGAATATATGCTGCCTTACAAACAGTCATACCAACTTTTCAGACACAAAGAAGAATGATGATATCCCACCAAAATCAAAAGTCCTGTAACCAAAGGTGACTAATTTCACTTTTTCTTTAACTTTTGCAATTGATCTTTCTATAATTATTCATATCTCAAGGAATATAAAAATATAATAGAGTACTAATTAGTTTGCAAAAAGGCATTGATATAATAGAATTACTACAGTAGTAGGGCTTTTATTATCTATATTGACCTTACTGGTCTCCAGTAGTCAATTTGGGTCACTTGTTTAAACTTTCACCTCATATTTAGAGTCTAAATATAATGAAAGCAAGGTGGTAGATATGAAAGCTGTTTTGGGCAGTGTTAACACGGTCTACCCTCCACATTTTTCCAGAAATAGTAACCCAGAACCTCCTTTCTTTTTTATACTCAACAAAAAGGCTTATTATAGAAGTTAATTTAATATTCGTCACTTATAAGACACACCATTGAAGGACTACTCTTTTGCTATTAGAGAAATATTTCAGCCAACCTTGAAACTGTTGTCAAACAAAAATTTTAAGAATCTAAAATTCATCTCCACAAAGTCCCAAATATGTTAAATGTAAGTACCTACTCAGATTATTTTGATATGAAAGCAACCCACATATTTAAGAAGACAAGTTTATGAAAAATTTAAAACAATTAGTAATGTACATTTTAAGATATTGATGCTGATTTTAGAAGAGATGAATCCTAAAAGATCAAAAACCTAGAATAACTCTTCCAAAATAAAGTACAGTGAGATATGAAAAAGAGAAAAAATATCCTCCCATAATCACATTCTCATAAATTTATTATTTGCAACTTTGTGAAAGAGAAAATTTACTGTGCAATAAATTTCAGAATACTATCACACTTTGTGTTCTCTACTTATTCAAAAGGAGTTACTCTAGTCCCTTCAAAAAGAGGGGAAAAGAACACTATCCCCCTTAAATGAACAACAAAAGGAAGGTAAGGCATAGAGAATTTTGGCGGTTTTATTCACTAGTGCAAGATTAGTGCCATTATGTATTAGAGGTCTTGAATTTATATTCTTATCTGCATAGAGTAAAGTAATCTGGCAGTGAGTCAAGTTATTATTTGTCTCCTTTCAATACAAGGTGTATTAAATGTATGTAAATAAACATGTCAACCAAAATCTATTTATTGTCACAGGAAAGTCATTTGGTAGACAGCTTGTCAGAGACTGGAAAATTAACATCTTTTCCAGATACTTTTTCTTCTAAACAGGTTGATACATTTAAGACAAATATATAGCCTTAGTTATTAAAGGTATAACCATGTTCCCTGAATCTGAAGCCTAACAGGAAGTGGTAAAACAAAGTTTAAATTTTGTTATATCTTTAATACAAAGTAAGTTTGTGTTTTAACTTTAACTGAATTTTAATCGTTTCTTAAGGTACATCTATGCTCATTACTCCACAAAAGATAAGTTTAGCATTGATCAAAATTATCAAACCACAGAAAGACAGTTGGAAAAGCTATTCACATTCACCATTATTTTTTATTAATTTGCTGCCCAGTCCTCCTGCTCTATTACAAGAAGGCATTGGAAATTGAGGATTGGTCTCAGGTGAACTACTGCAAAACATCTCCTAGACCAGAGCTCTTGGGATTGTTTTCCAAGATATGAGAAAAGAACTACCAAAGTTGATGTACCTAATGCCCTCACTCTACAATTAAGTATACTAAAGCAAGTAAAGACAGCAGTAATAAATACAGAGATGAATGAGGGATAATACAGAAACAAACACGTGTTTTTTTGGCCATTATAACAGTTTAAAGAATAAGGCTTTAAAATAACCTAAATGTTAAAGCCCCAATGCAAAACAAAAAGTATTATTCAGCAATTAATTGCATAGTGTGCACGAGAGAGTGACAAATGCATCAAGGTTGTGAAGACCAAATGGTAACATTTAAGATACTTGTTCTGAGATTTATTATTGTGATGATGATTAGAAGTGGTAGTTGTAGTAGAAGTAGCGATGGATTTGCAGTAAGTCATCAACATCGGTTTATAGAAACCAGATTTTTATCTAAATACAGAAAAGTTCACTAAGTATAGCAAGAGTTGAAGCTAATTTCCTATCAGCCACCATTTTGTTTTCCTTGATTCAAAAGCATCATGCACTAACCAACCACGTAATTGGATAGCTCCAAAACTTCAATGATTTCCCTTTTTCTAACAAATACAAAGTCCTCAACTTGTGGGCTGACCAAAACCACTTTGGCCTCTCTCATTTATTCATTGGGTGGTGGTGAGGGGAGATAATCAATCTCTAATAGATAGATATAGTTGAGAAATACAGGTTCCCTTCCCCATCACCACAAGCCAGTGGCATGGAATCTCGTCTCCAGAGTAATTCTGTCCCAGACTCCCATACACGTACCAGCAACCAGGCAACACAATGTTGTGTAATCTTTTGTCACCTGACCAACAATATCTCAGGTCTTTCTTCCCTTCTGGACCTTTAGCTATGAACTTGCATGTGAGATTCACTTGAGGCAAATGCCACAATATTCCAGTGGCAAAATCTGGCCACCTTTGTTGTTGGAATCAGGTGACAAAATAGGTTAGAAGGAAAACCTAAGCCAGGAAAGTACTCAAAGGATTATAAGCTACTGAGGTCTCTAAATTCTCATGCTTTGCCTGTGCAAGTGTGGGGGGAATATTCATTTTATCAAGCCCATCCATGCATTTTGAATGGGACACATTTTACCAATGGAAATATATTTCTAGCATTCTTTATGCTATTTAAAAAAAAGAGTAGCGCTGATCAAGGTTACAGGTAATAGAACTACTTGTAACAGTTCTCTTTGGAAGGTGAAGTACACATTATAGTCTTTTAAATGTCAGATAACCACCCCTGGACTATGTATTCCTGTTTATTTGTGGATATTTCAAGTATTACCTAATGTCTCCAGGGGTAGATTAAAGCTAACACCTTTCTATAAAATTTCTATAGCACTGTTTGTGCTAAAGTTTTTTTTTTTCAAATCATAGAAATTATGACATATTCAAGGCTCTCTGTGATGTGGTTCTCTTTACAATCTTCTCTAAAATTTCCCTTACATGTTCCCATCAAATAACTCACTGGACTTGAACATATCCTGTGCCACTGCCTGCACTACTTTCCCTATCTGGAAAAATTTCTCTCTCCTTATTTCCATTAAAAAAATGTAATCCATCTTTAAAAATGTTTAAAAACAAATTCTTATTGCCTTTATTTACTATTCATTTAATAACATTCATAAACACATTTCTACATAGTTGCTTACATAAATATAAGTTTTATATGTTATATATATTATTTATATATCCATACAAACTATAGAGTTAATAACTATTCTTTTAATAACAAATTTCATTAATTGCCTTATTTACTATACATTTATACTATATAGACAATACACTAAGTAATGGACCAAATGATATATTTAGTCCCTGAACTCAGGTAGCTTACCAGCAGGCAAGCCAGAGAAAAACAATACACTCAGTGGTCTAGTGGAGAAATTTATGACAAATTTGCTGCTAATACAGCCTGAGGAAAGGGCCTTCAAAGTCAGCTTGAGAGAATCTTGAAGGTTTTTCTGAAAGATACTGCTTCAAGTGAGATTAAAGATAAATAAAAGCGTTTTACTTTAGAAAGGCAAAGGCAGAGAAATGTTAGAGAACAAAATCTGATTTTACAAGAATGTACTGACTATTTTTGTACCTAGTTGTTACCAATGTGCCATGGTAAGAAATTTGAGCCACATTTTACGGACTGTGGCGGCCACTGAGATAGGAAGATAGGGAATGATTTCAAATTACCATTTCAGAAAGATCAGGTTGCCTCATGGAAGACAGACTGGGGAGGGCAAGATAGAGAGAGTGAATCAGAATTGTTAATGGTTCAAATGAGTAATGAGGGAGGTTCGAAGTAAGCCAGTAGTAATGGGGATAGAGAAGGTGAAAATGGGACCGAAATGCAATATTTAGTTAAAAAGCATTGGGACACTTGGATGGTTCAGTCATTAAGGGTCTGCCTTTGGCTCAGATCATGATCCTGGCATCCTGGGATTGAGCCCCATATCCCCATATTGGGCTTCCTGCTTGATAGGGAGCCTGCTTCTCCCTCTCTAGCTCTCCCATGCTTGTGTTCCCTCTCTATCTCTGTCTGTAATAACTAAATAAATCTTAAAAAAAAAAAAAAAGGCATTAACATTGCTCTTTTTCATGGTGCCACAGAGGCAGAAGGCTGCTTCAGAATGAAGCTGAACATCGCTTTCCCAGCTACTGGCTGCCAGAAACTCATTGAAGTGGACAGTGAACATAAGCTTCATACATTTTTTGAGAAGCGTATGGCCACAGAAGTTGCTGCTGATGCTCTGGTGAAGAACTGAAGGATTACATGGTCCAAATCAGTAGTGGCAATGATAAACAGATGAGAATGATAAAGAAGGCTTCCCATGAAGCAAAGTGCCTTAACCCATGGCTGTATCTACCTGCTGCTGAGTAAGGGGTATTCCTGCTACAGACCAAAGGGATTGTAGAAAGAAAGTGCAAATCTGTTCAGGGTTGCATTGTGCAAGTAATCTCAGTGTTCTCAACTTGGTCATGGTAAAAAAAAAAAAAAATGGGGAGAAGGATATTCCTGGACTCACATACTACTGTGTCTCTCGCCTGGGGCCCAAAAGAGTTAGCAGAATACACAAACTTTTCAATCTCCCCGAAGACTAAGATGTCCACCATGATGTTATGAGAAAGTTCCCTAAACAGAAAAGGTAAGAAACCTAAAACCAAAGTGCCCAAGATTCAGCATCTCGTTACTCCCCATATCCTCCAACACAAACATTGACCTATTGCTTTGAAGAAACAATGTACTAAGAAAAATAAGGAGGAGGCTCCAGAGTATGCTGAACTTTAGGCCAGGAGAATAAAGAAGGCCAAAGAAAAACTCCAGGAACAGATTGCCAAGAGATGGAGGTTGTCCTCATTGAGATCTTCTACCTCTAAGTTTGAATCCAATCAAAAATAAGAATCTAAAAGTAACAAATAAATAAGATCAGACATCAAAATAAATAGATAAATAGTACTAATATTATGGCTTATTCACAGAAAAGTACAAGAGTGAAGAGAGTTGACAGTTGACTGTTGGGCTCATTGTATCAGTAGTGTGTGCCATAAATTGAGAGAAAAACACAGAAGGAGAAGCACTCATTGGAGAGAGAGGAAGTCAATGGTTTTGGTTTTAGAAATGCTGAGTCTAAGGAACACATAGGTTGTCCAAAATGTCCTTTTATATATGATTCTAGAGCACATAAAAAAATACTGGATAGAAATATAAATTTGGGCTCATCACTGTAAACTAGTAGATCAAAGAAAATGGACATGAATAAGATTGTCTAAGTAAAACAATAAAACAGAAGGAAAAGAAAGCTTAGGGTTCAACTCTTTGTAATAGGATCACTTAAGATATAGGTGGAGATAAAGTTATTGAGTAGACAAAGGAGGGAATGGTCAAAGAACAAGAATGGAGCTCAAAGGGGTGCCTGGGTGGCTCAATGGGTTAAAGCCTCTGCTGTTGGCTCAGGTCATGATCCCAGGGTCCTGGGATCGAGCCCCGCATCGGGCTTTCTGCTCAGCAGGAAGCTTGCTTCCTCCCTCTCTCTCTGCCTGCCTCTCTGCCTACTTGTGATCTCTGTCTGTCAAATAAATAAATAAAATCTTAAAAAAAAAAAAAGAATGGAGCTCAAAGGAATAAAGAGAATGAGAAGCAAAAGAGAAAAGAATTTCAAGATAGAGTCTCAACACTGTCAATTTCTCCAAGAGAGTCAGTAAAAGAAGAACAAATAGTCCATTAGATATGATTCCTAGAAACTCAGAGGTGACCATAATGAAACAGTTTTAGTGAAGCAATGGGGCAGAATATAAATAAAAATAACTTATTCAAAGTTACCCTTATTCTCCCTTTAAATTATAGTATGAAGTCATTTTGTTCTTTTCTAACCGCCCCCGCTACTATTATGCTATAATGACTTATTTTGGTTTCCACTCCAGCAGCCTGGGCTCTATTTCTTTTAAAAATCCCTTAATTATTTGATATTAAACATGATATTAAAAATAGTAAACTTATGCAAAAGCCCAAATAAGAAATTCATCTCTAAAAAGTATTTTCCTATATGTAAAACCCATAAGGTTTACTTCCTAGGGAAAAAATTTAATAAAAGTTCCATATCTGGTTATAGTGCTGCTCATGTATTTTGGATTTACATAGGGAGAAGAGGAGCTTATCATAGCTTGATATTTTGCAACTGAATATGAATCCCAGGTGCTTCTTGTGGAAGAACAATGTGGAAGAGAATCAAGTATTTTAAACTCTTGTGTGGCAAGATTCATAGCCGCAGGGATATGCAGGAAGTCTGAGGAGTCAGAGGCTCAGTGGGAGAAGAGAGTGATGGCTCCAAGAGCAGCTTGGACACAGAGAAGGTAACATGGGAGTCTATCCAATCACAGTTGTTGTCTATTGTAGACAGTAACTGTGTATGGCTCACCAATGGACTTCAGCTCTTCAAAACAAATAAACAAACAAATAAAATGGCTTTCATGGTCAAAATTGCTAAGTGTTAATCATTGTGTGCACCCAGAGAGCTTAAAATTCAAGGCCAGGCAACAATCAATTGTGTATAGTTTGCAGCAATTCTTCCAAGAGCCATTGTGAGCATTTCTACCACTTTCTACACTGTGCTTGCTGTTTTTGTGATTTTATTCATCTGAACCATGACCACACAAGGTGACTCTGGACCTGGACTAGATAAATAATTAATTCTCAACTCAGCCAGAAGCTATCGCCACCAGCTTTAGTGGACAAAAAGCAACCCTGACTCCAACGCTGAGTGTACAGACTTGGAAAAAGTCCTAAAGTATCATAATATTTGCAATATGTGTGAATGACAATCTCTTTTTAATAGTTTCCTACCACCTGTTTCCCCAGTGATATTCTAGCAACCAGGAGGAGCCTGAAGGAATCTACAATTCCTTTTTTCCCCCCTTACTATACACAATAGCATGATTCAGCCTGTTGATGTTATAGTCTTTAGCATTGTTAAATTTAGTCAGCTTAAACATTAAATGTTCAAGATTGGCAGAAGTTTAGAACTCCCTTCTTTAAAACCAATTTAAATTGCAGATATCTGTACTTAGCCTCAGAAATTCCTCTGCATTCACCGATAAAACAAGCAAGTCAATGCAAAAGGCCTATTCTAAGTGTACTAATGGCAATTTCTGTTTTAAAATTTCAAGCCGGCTACCTTGGTTATCCATTTATTTTTCCTTTTTGTTTTTTTTTTTTTTTCCTATTTCATGTTAACACAGGAATATTTATTTAAAACAAAACAAAACGAAACATAACAAAAAAGAAAAACCTAAAAAAATCTCTTGGATAAGGTCAACTTAGCTCTCCCTACTAGATTCCTATATCTCATATATACTTTTTTTAATGCCCTAATTTTTTCCAAAGCAATAATTTTCTGTAGACACCAAAAAATCAGTAGAACTTATTCAAATAATCTAGAGGTTCACATAATGTCTAGAGAGGAAAAACAAATGCATTTAATATCTACTCAATACATCGCTAGTGACATCCTTATTGACCAAGGCCATACTGATCCCTGGAAGTCTCTTTTGTATCCTTTACTTTATGGTAGAGATCTGTAGAAAGCTGTGAATATCATGGCCATGGGTTCAGCATCCATAGTTTCACCAGTATCCATCCCCACTGAAGTCTTACTACCATCTCTGAACATTGATTTGATGGGGGAAGTAGTCCTTAAAAAGCATGGGATTATCCTTCATTTCCTCACCAGTATTTGGGATTATCCTACTATTTCATAACACTGAAAGATAATCTCTCCTATTTCCCTTCTGTATAACTTACTTCTTACATCTTAAGCTTTTACATACAGGAAAAAAAAAAATCACAAACAGCACTTGCCTTCCTGAAATTCTGATTCAGGTATGCAAAGATCCCTGAGACAAGGAAACACTAGGGAACTTCCTACCAAAATGGAGGAGCAGGAAAGGGACAGAGGTAGAAAACCCAAAGAGCAAACATCAGTATCTCAAAAAATTATCTTGCTGTCATGGTGGTTAAGAGTCTACCCAAGCCTAGGTTCAAATCCTGACATTGCATTTATAAGTTGTATGACCTGAACAAGACATTTGACCTCTTTTTTCCTCAATATTTTATTGAAGAATTTTGCATTTTATATATATATGAAATACAAAATTCAGGATTAGGATATATATATATATATATATATAGATATGTATCTATATATATATAAATACAAAATTTAGGATAAGGATATATATAATATATATACAAAATTTAGGATAAGGATATATTATATATATATAATTTATATATATATATATATATCCTAATAAAGAGACAGAAAAATATACTTGCCTGAAGTGTATAACTCAACACATTTTCCCAAAGTGAACAAACCTAGGTAAACAGCACCCACATTCAAAAAAGAATGCCATGAGTACCCTCAGAAACCCCGTCTCTTAATACTCTTTTTCACTTGCTAAAGTAACAACTATTCTGACTTCTAATAGCACAAGCAGTTACTATTGGCTTCCAGGGATACTGCCTCTCAGCCTCTTTTCACTTGTGAAATAGGGATTATAATAGTATCTTTACCCCTGGGGTTGTTATGAAAATAAATGAGTTAATGTTTATGAAAGACTTAGAAGAACCTACAGCATAGTAAAATAAAATAAATGTCTTAGAAGAATTAACCAATGTCTGATTATTTGTTTAGTAAAAGTTGTATGAACCTATGAATTTTAATTAAAAATAGGTAAATTCATATGTGAGGAAGTAAATGAAGATCTATTCTAGTTGAACTAAAACTCAATTTCACAATGTAGCCTTCACATTTAAAAAGCAACCTTAGAAAAATATTATACAAATTCCTTAGATTGGTTTGATTAAATAAAATTTAAATGTAGATCTATATCTCAATGGTAATTTAACATGGTTTCTTTCTGAAATCCAACACTTTTTCCTATTGTGAAACAATTATACATCATATATTATGTCATTTCAAAGAACTTCTAGATATCGTTAAAATTTATTTGTTATATTGAAAATTTTGCATGTTGGTCATATATACAAACTATTAACTTGAAAAAGTAGATAATAGGATTACAAATATTTGGACTGAGTATATGTGGTTATTGAATTTTTTAAATACACATTTATTAAAGAAAATGTATCTAGAAAAAATACACCTGCCATCAGCTTAAAGTGGTTCGTTACATACCAAAAGGGCATGAGGTCAACATTAAGAATGCTATTTCAAGGGGCACCTGGGTGGCTCAGTGGGTTAAAGCCTCTGTCTTCAGCTCAGGTCATGATCCCAGGGTCCTGGGATTGAGCCCCATATCAGGCTCTCTGCTCAGCGGGGAGCCTGCTTCCTCCCCTCTCTCTCTCTCTCTGCCTGCCTCTTTGCTGGCTTGTGATCTCTGTCAAATAAATAAATAAAATCTTTAAAAAAAAAAGCTATTTCATTTATCACCATTTCATGGAATTAATTTTTTTTGTCCCTAGAAATAAGGAAATTTTATACCTGAGCTACAAGGAAACAGCATGACTTTAAACACCTTTTCTTTAAGGAAAAGAAGAAAAAAAGCAAAAAATAATTTTTAGAAAAATGCATATATTAAAACACTATTCAAGTATATTTCAATATATTTTTCTTTTTGGGGGGTTAGACTTATGTTATTGCTTTAATTTTCTGAAAATCTTTGTACTTATTCACTCACAAATTATGTCTCTAGTTATACAGTGATATTATGCAACTAAACAATTATATCCTAAAATACAATATCATGTTACATTTGGGAACACATGCCAAAATGACCGGCAATACTAATAAGAAAATATTTAAGAAAGA
This sequence comes from Lutra lutra, assembly GCF_902655055.1. Classification (NCBI taxonomy): domain Eukaryota; kingdom Metazoa; phylum Chordata; class Mammalia; order Carnivora; family Mustelidae; genus Lutra; species Lutra lutra. The sequence goes on along the minus strand of NC_062279.1, from coordinate 25,725,675 downwards.
AACTAGGAAACACATCATTCAAATTTAGAAATACTCATTAAGAAGGGTGAGTCTCTGAAATATTGTTTCTACCAAAAAAGCTCCAAAATTTTTGAGCTATACTGAAAACCCAAAAAAGCAAGAAAATAAGTAGCCCATATTTGACAGACATCCTCTTGTTTTAGAATTCTTATGTTGCTGGAGAAAATTTTTGAACTTTTCCTGGGGATATGATACCTGTGCCTTAGAATTTAGGCTTAAAATACTTTTAAGTTAACAGAAGTGGTGTAGGTTTATGAGTATGCAGCTGCTGCAGCCACAACAGTGACTTGTGCTGGAAGCGTCTTGCCTTGTAATTTGATGATGCTCCCTTGACATTCTTAATTTTTCTGCTGGAAGCGTCTTGCCTTGTAATTTGATGATGCTACCTTGACATTCTTAATTTTTGAACAAGGAGCAAATTTTGAACAATATCCCTGTCTTTTAGACCAGGTATATTATGTAAACTATCCCGATTATAGGGCTGCTCAATACCCCAGTTACTTGACATATACATTCAAAGGACATTCAGCCCATTTATTTCCTCTAAGACCATCTGAAAAGAAAGTAGTGGCACTTGTCTTACCACATCCTTGAATCATATGTCTATGTAAATGGGCTGCATACTTTGGTCTTCTTTCCCCTTGTGTCACCAGGGTTTTTTGTTTTTGTTTTCAATTTGATTAGTGATACCCTCTTCTCCTGTATCTTTATACTCACCCTCCTTCATATTAGTTTACTTTTGGCCAAAATATGACCATATAGCCTCCATACTTGTAACAAAAAATGTTCCCCCCCCCCAAACCTTTGTCTTCTACATAGAAGCCTATCCTTCCATGATATTCTTTTCTTCTTCTTGAAAGTAATATGAACTCATAGGACACTGCAAAAACATATTAAACAAATTTTAAAGACAAATGTCATTCATAATTTTACTAAGAGAAAATAATGTTTTAAAATATAGTTCTTTCCTTTTATCTAAGCATTTAACATACTTAAAATCACATAACTTTTTCTCAAAGTGTGATTCATGAGAGGACCTAAGAAGATCTTCAAAGCTTAGGGGATCCATGAGGTCAAACTTACCTTCAAAAAATGTTTTTTTTGGGGCGACTGGGTGGCTCAGTGGGTTAAAGCTTCAGCCTTCGGCTCAGGTCATGATTCCAGGATCGAGCCCCCTGTTGGCTCTCTGCTCAGCAGGGAGCCTTGCTTCCTCCTCTCTCTCTCTCTGCCTGCCTCTCTGCCTACTTGTGATCTCTGTCAAATAAATAAATAAAAATCTGTTAAAAAAATGTTAAGATTTTATTTTTATTTTTCAGCATGTTCACATTTGCAAATATGGTTCAAATTTGCAAATGTAAGTTAGGATAAGTAAAAACGCTATCTCCTTAAGCTGAATCCAGATAATAGCCCCAATTCATACTATTAGTCATTGCATTCTTCACTGTCACACCCATGGGTGAGGAGGAGTGGGGAGCCTTTTGTACTTAAGAATACCCTTGATAAAACAGTGATTTTTATTAATTTTATTAAATCTTAAACCTTAAGCACATTTTAAAAAACATTCTGTGATGACATAAGAAAAATTCATAAAGCTCTTCTGTTGCACAGCAAAGTAAAATAGCTGACAGAAAGAGAAGCATTTTGCCATTGTTTGAGATGTGACTAGGACTAACCACTCTTATGGAACACCATGGCTGGCAGAAAACTACATTTATTCAGACTTGAGTATTTAGCAAAGATTTTTTTTTTTTTTCCCCAGAGATGAGCATAGGGATGCTGACATTTCAAGGGAAACCATAGACATATCTGTTGCCAGTGATAAAATTCAAGCTTCCAATCGAAAATTAAAATTTTGGGAAAGCACATAACCATCACTTTGGGCTTTATGGACTCATAGTAGTTAAAGACTTTCCTGGTAAGATTGATGGTGATATTAACAAGTACAATTTTTGATACAATATAATTAAATATCTTATTTGGAAGATGCACATTACTCAACAAACCAATATTTTCCAAGATCGTGAATGGGTAAAAGAGCCAAAGTATGAAATAGAAAAATGGATTTTAATGTAACAGTATGAAAAATTCATATCAATGATTTCAGATTCCGTGTTGCAACAACCTTTAAGAAACTGCTACTTGTCCAACTAAAGTGTATTATCCACAAAAAATATCCAATTGTCTTCAAAGGCTACATAAAATTTCATTTCCAAATACATATTTGTGTGAGGTCAGCTCTTCTTCATATTTTTTTAATTCAAAAACCATATTAGAATAGATTGAATAAGGAAGCAAATAGAATTCATATAAATGAAAGCTACTTGGGATCTTTTTTTTTTTTAAAGATTATTTATTTATTTATTTGACAAAGATCACAAGTAGGCAGAGAGGCAGGCAGAGAGAGAGGAGGAAGCAGGCTCCCTGCTGAGCAGAGAACCCGATGTGGGGCTCGATCCCAGGACCCCGAGATTCTGACCTGAGCTGAAGGCAGAGGCTTAACTCACTGAGCCACCCAGGTGCCCCATGCTACTTGGGATCTTTAATAATTTTTTATGAGGATAAATGATTCCTGGGTGAAAAATAAAGAAAAAATTAAAAACTTTTGAAAGTTTGTGGCAACATATAATTTTTTGCCCTGAATTTTTTTCACTTAATGCTATTTATTACCTGCCTAACTCTTACCACAACTTTTTTTTATTGAACTCTCTTCTAACTAGACTAGCAACTATTTGAGTCTGAGTCCTATTCATACTCATATTCCCAATTTCTAGCAGAGTACTTGGCATGGTACTTAGCATACGTTCTATAAATGTTTATAGGATGAATGAATTGCAATGGGACAAGTCATATATGTCAACAGGATTCACTTCCATTATTTTAGTTTCATGACTCACTGCTTGCTTTGGATTAATCCCCATATCCAGAAATGGTTACTGAATATTTCCAATACTTAACCTGTGAATTACTCCCTGGGAACATCTAGGTAAATCACTTAACAATGAAGTTGATGTATTGAGAGGGAAGAGCTCTGATCCAAATACCTGATTTCTAATCACGATTTCTAACAATATTGATATGAAGTACAATCTTGGAAAAAAATAATTACCATATGCTTTCCACAATTATATATTTTACTCTTTGTATATCAAACATAAATATTTGAATTAAAACATGACAATATTTAGAAATTTTATTGCATCAGTACTTCCCCACAGTATCATAAGAGAAAGAGCCACCTGTGAAAGATCAGTGTACAAGCCCTGCAAAGGTATAGTGCTAAATTTGCCCAGAGCATAGAAGTTATAACATCAGAAAATTAAACACAAAAATCTGAAAAACTACCAGAGAGAAATAATTACGTACTTAGTAATTACTTAAAGTAATTTAGTAATTCAGCAATTACTTAAAGTAACAAGAAGCAGACTCTAAATAGTGTTCTTGTGAGTGACAGTAGGTATGCACTTGTTTTCAAAGTGCCAAAATCCAATTTAAAATTCATTTTAAAAAATAATGTGAACCGAAGTTATTTTCAGATATTTGAAGACCAAAATCTTTATTACCTATAGATCCTTGTTAAAAAATAATAAAACAGGGGTGCCTGGGTGGCTCAGTGGGTTAAGGCCTCTGCCTTCAGCTCAGGTCATGATCCCAGGTCCTGGGATCGAGCCCCGCATCGGGCTCTCTGCTCAGCAGGGAGCCTGCTTCCTCCCCTCTCTCTCTCTGCCTGCCTCTCTGCCTACTTGTGATCTCTCTCTCTATCTGTCAAATAAATTAAAAATAATAATAATAATAATAAAACAAAGAGTTCTTGATTGAAATGGATGGGGTGAAATGTAAAAAGAAATTATGAAAGAAAAAAATAAATAGTAAAAACAAGTTGATACACCTAAATCAGCACTAAGTATGAAAAAAAAAAAACCCTAGAAAAATAAATTGGCAAAATAAAATTGAGGTCAAAATAAAATACTGGACTATAAAAACACAGAGATAAGAGGAAGGAATTATAGTACTCTGAATCCCTTAAGTGTGTGGAAAATTCATAGTAGATATTCACATTTAGAAAATTTAATGTTAAGCTTGTATTTTTAAGATATAAGGACAATAATAAAAATAACATAAATAGAATGCACAAATTTTATGATAGGAGGGTGGGAAATGAGGTAAAGAACATCAGATGATTGCAATATAAGGCATGAAATAGGGAAAGGAGAATCAAAGAAAAGCATGGTTAAGTAACACAAAAATAAAAGTTGAAATAACCTAATGCCTTCTAATAATCATTGTATTAGCCTGGATTCTCTAGAGAAACAGAACCAACAGGAGATAGATATATAGTAGGGAAGCTTTTAAATTTGATGAAAACAATATAAAGACAAATTGATACATAGCAAGTCTAAGAGAAAGCAAAAACTGGAACTTTCTCCTCAGTTCAGAAGATTTGCTTTAGAAAAACAGCTGTTAGACAACAGAATGCCCCACAGAAACTACACTAATCTTCAAATTTCCAGCTTAGTATCTGAGAAAAAGGATGCTGAAACTAATCAGGGATAGTTTGGAAAACAAGGAGAATCTATTCACCCTTTCAGTCAGCAAACATTTGGTGTCTGCAGACTTTTCCTTGTTCAAGGGAAAATAATCAGACAAAATAAATACCAATATAAGGCCTGGCTAAGAGTTATCTTCTAAATAACATTTCTAAAGTCTGTTCCCAAAGAATGTATAGATAATATAAGAGACAAAATCCTATAATAAAATATATTTTTAATACAATTTCAAATTCTGACTTAAATGTTAAAGTAGTTTCTATATTTTAGGATATTCTGGTATTTTGAATATGCTATTTTTCAGTGCATATCCCTAATGGATGAATAACTACTTCCTCATGGAACAGGTATTTTCAGACATATTTTGGGAAATCAATATGGAAATATATGCAACATTCATTGTAAAATTACAAAATCAAGCTAAAAAATTCGTTATATAATAAATTTCCACATATATTTCCATTTGGTAAGAGAACATAATGGTGTTATGTATATTCAATGTATATGGGAAACATACAGACAAACGAACAGAGTACAGTGTTATAAATGATAAGTGAATACATATAACATATTGTATCCGTAGGAGGATTGCTAAGCCTACGTTGTAAAGAAAAGGTTTTTTAGAAAGAGTATGGGGTCTATTAGCTTAGACATGATTATCAAATTAGAGATGTTTGCAAGACAGAAATATGAAGAGGAGGGCGGCTGCTAGTCTGATGACCGAATTTTGCATTCCTGCCTGAGAAAAGCTATGACAGCCATCCATAGCCCTAAAAGGGTGGGACATTATAAAACTGAGAGTATTTGGCTTTGGCTGAAGTTGAGAGTATGATGTAGAAAGTGGGGAGATAGCCTGCCGAAAAGGAAAGAAATTGTACTATTATGAAAGTCCATACAAGATCTACAAAGAATGCGAACTTTATCCCAAGGCCAATAAGGAAATCAAATAAGAGTTTTACACAGGTTAGGGGGAAACCCACTTTTGTTTAAAAGATTATGCTACACTCTAGAAATGTGATATAATAAAAGTAGAAAAAAGACCAGTTGAAAAGTTGAATGAGATGTCTATGTCCTAGAAGTAAGAGATCAAAGACGATATGGGACTGATAACATCTGAGAGCTAGCTAGAGAGCAGGTAAGCCACAGTTTCCTGAGGGTTTCTAAGAGACTTGATGAAAACCTGATAAATTAATTTAATGGCATGAAAAACAGAGTGAGCGTTTGGGGATAAAACAGAGCATGGCTCAAAGATGTGTTGGTCCAGCTTTTATGATGTTAGATTTGAGAAGCTTTTGGAAAATCAGAGAAGAGTGGGTCATGAGGTACCTGGATGGCTCAGCTAGTAGAGCGAGCTGACTCTTGATCTTGGGGTTGTGAGTTTGATCCCCTCATTACATGTAGGGTTTATTAAACAAATATATAAATAAAATTCTTAAAAATGTCTTATACGCAGAAGTTTTTAATTTCAATAAAGTCCAACTTACCAAAATAAATAATTAAGTAAATAAAACAAAGAGGAGTGGGTCAGTAGTTTAAGGGACCTGGTTTGAGATGAAAATTTGGTTATTCCATGAGTATACTTACTTACTTCTAAGCATTTAAGAAACAGATAATTTCCCTTTTATAGAAATCATTCTAAAGCATACAAAAAGGTGGGATTTTAACCTAATTCACTCTATTAAGCTAGCATAATGCTAACACCTTAGAAATATAGCAAATTAAAATAAAATCACAAATCAGTCTAACTTATGAATATAGATACAAATATTTTAATTCAAATACTAGCTCTGACAAGATAACTTTAAGGAACACTATGTCAAAAATATCCTAAATATAACAAACTGTCAAAAATAACATTTGGAATTACTTGAAAAGGTGTGATTATCCCTAACATTTAAAAAGAAAATACTGTTTGGGGTGCCTGGGTGGCTCAGCAGGTTAAAGCTTCTGCCTTCGGTTCAGGTCATGATCCCGGGGTCCTGGGATCGAACCTCACATCAGGCTCTCTGCTCGGCGGGGAGCCTGCTTCCTCCTCTCTCCCTGCCTGCCTCTCTGCCTACTTGTGATCTCTGTCTGTCAAATAAATAAATAAAATCTTTAAAAAAAATACTGTTTGAATATCAGTAAAAAAAATAAGTCAAAAAAAAAATGTAAAAGAGTAAGAAATATGCTAGTGATGTAAGAACTGAAGGATTCCAAAGTTCATCAAAATGGAAGGTTCCCCGACCCCCGGTATTAGAAAACCCCAGAGCAGCCTGATTCAGAAGAACTGTAGGCTACAAGAAATTGTGTGGGTAAATCAGGATATTCCCAAATGTGCTGAAATGGGACCTCAGAAGCTTTCAGAAATCTTCCTCACGGAGGACAATATTACTTCACAGCCCCCAAGCTGCTATGTGTTATCTTAGTCTCTACAATTAAGGGTCAAGAGCTGTACAGCTAAATAAGACGGACAAGAAAGACATTGAAGTCTCTGATGATTTGAGAAGGCAATAAAAAACCTACAGAGAAAACACTTGGTTAAAAAATACGCAGGAAAAAAAATTATCAGTGCAAAATATCTAAAACAAATTGGATCCAAACTTGTTTATGTAGGGTATGTGTGTATGCATAAAAGAGAGAGAGGAAAAAAACCAAATATATCTAAAGGTATAAAAAATATATGAAGAAAAATCCATTTGGGGGGAATAAAAAAATAAAACATTTTAAGAAACACGTGATGTTACTGTGAAAAACTCCTGCAATCTCAAAAAGATACACCATGAGAAAAAAAGTAATCAAAAATATATTGATAAGACAACAATCCACCAATCGGTACATGAATGGAAAACATGGAGCTATATGTAAGATCTTTAAGGTTTTTTGGATGATAAGACTACAAAGGTTTTTTTTTTTTTTTCATTTTCTTTTACATTATTTTGCACTTCCCAAATTTTCTTTAATTAACTAAGATTTTAATTAAACAAATATTGATTTGTACCTTTTATAGTCTGAGCACTGTGTTAGACATTATGGATACAATAGTAAGCACACTAAATACGGCATCTGCCCCTCAAGCACTAATTGAATAGAAAGAGACAGAGAACTAGAGAAGCATAATGCAGTGTGACAAGTGTTATGACTATAGATAAATGTAAAATTAAGTGTATATATACATATATACACTTTATATATATATACATTTTATATATATATACATCTTTATATATATACATCCTTTATATATATACTTTATATATATATATACATCCATATATATTACATATATATATTTACACACACAAATATATATATACATACATATATGTATGTATGTATATACATATATATATATATGTATACACACACAAAAAAACAGCCGTTTGGAGTTGGCTAGCAGGAAAGAACTCAGCAAAAAAAGTTTACATAAAGAAATGGTTTATGATATAGTGAGTGGGCATTTAAGCAACGATGAAGCAAATATACATTTCTAAATCTGCTGTATTAGGAAATATAGGGCATTGGAATAAGGAAGTAGGATATTACCTGAAGGGCAAAATAGAATTTTAAGAAAATGTTTTATTGCATGGACTGTGTATGAGCTGTATTGATGGCAAGAATAGGGGAGGGGGGGTGAGAGAGAGACAGAGATAGAGAGAAGCAAAACAGAGACAGAGAAGAGGAGATAGAGGAAGGAGAAGGGAAGGAGAGAGGAAAGAAGATAGAGGTATCTCTATTAGCATAAGAGCCCAGACACTCTAGGTTTTCTATACTCATCTGAATTTCCTTGCTTCCTGGTGTCTATCTCACTGAAACGCACTGTTCCTTGTCACAATTTCTCGGGTTAATTTTTATAGTCATTTTAATTCTTCAGCAAGCCCTCCTTAGTGATTTGTCATTTGGATGACAAAATGTCTCTACAGTCTTTACCTTGTTAAATTTAAATGCTAATGCCCCTCATTATGGTACAGCCTTTACCTGTGGCAATTACACCTGAACACAGGGGAACTATTTGGCTCTAGATAAAATAGCTAATCTCTTGTTTAGTCACGCTGTAGGTATAAAATGAAAAAATATTTTGAATCAGGTGTATGTTCTAAAATTACCTAGTGGCAGGAAAAGAGAGAGAAAGAGTAAAGAGGAGAAATTAACATGCGGATATTTTCAGTCTTTATTTTCTTTTTTAATAAAAATGGTCAGGAAAAAAAAGTTATTTAAAAACTAGTCGCAGATACTCCCAGCCTCTTAGCAAGGATATTAGTTTAAGAAGTAAGGGAGCCTGGGTGGCTCAGTGGGTTAAGCCTCTGCCTTCGGCTAAGGTCATGATCTCAGGGTCCTGGGATCGAGGCCCGCATCGGGCTCTCTGCTCAGCAGTGAGCCTGCTTCCTCCTCTCTCTGCCTGCATCTGCCTACTTGTGATCTCTCTCTCTCTCTCTCTGTCAAATGAATAAATAAAATCTTTAAAAAAAAAAAAAAAAGGCACCTGGGTGGCTCAGTGGGTTAAGCCGCTGCCTTTGGCTCATCGAGTCCCGCATCGGGCTCTCTGCTCGGCAGGGAGCCTGCTTCCCTTCCTCTCTCTCTGCCTGCCTCTCTGCCTACTTGTGATCTCTCTGTCAAATAAATAAATAAAATCTTAAAAAAAAAAAAAAAAAGAAGTAAAAGGATGGGGCGCCTGGGTGGCTCAGTGGGTTGAGCCTCTGACTTCAGCTCAGGTCATGATCTCAGGGTCCTGGGATCAGGACCCTGAGATCATGCAGGACCCCCTGCATGGGGGGGGTGTCTCTGCTCAGCAGGGAGCCTGCTTCCCCCTCTCTCTCTGCCTGCCTCTCTGCCTACTTGTGATCTCCGTCTGTCAAATAAATAATAAAATCTTTTAAAAAGAAAGAAAGAAAGAAAGAAAGAAAGAAAGAAAAAGAAGTAAAAGGATTCTCTATTGAATTCCCAAAACTAAAACTGAAAACTTAAAAAGGAATTCATGTCTGTTATGACTGTGATTTTAGAACCAAATGCAAGAGTGTCCACTTTCTGATGACTCCTGGTGATAGGGCTTTTAGCCAGATTCTTGACAACATCAATAAGTACACATTCTATCAATCAGGCACTTCTCACTCCCCTGGGGTGTAGGATATAAACATAAATTGGTTAAATCTGGTCTCCCTATTCCCTGAGAATGCCAAATTTAATCCATCATTATTGCACACTTGCAACACTACCCATTGGGTGTGGAGTTGTAGCATTGTGTGTACATATTATAGTTCAAGTAAGGCACCAGTAGTGGAGAGACAGAGAAATAGAACAGGAAGCCTCCCATTCCACATTTATGATATGTTGATAATATTATATTTTCATATAGAGATTTTTTTTCTACAACTGTATTTCACCTATTTCTGCTTGATGGTATCGCGCTAATATGTTGAAACCCTTTCACTGAGTATAAATCTCTAATAAATATATTTTATGAAAAGAAGGACAGAAAGAAGAAGGAAGGAATGGAGGGAGGGAAGGAAAGAGGGAGGAAGGGAAGGAGGAAAGATGAAGATAGGGAGGGAGGAAGGAAAACAAAACTTGTCTTACCCTTCTAAAAATTCTTGTGTTGAAGCACTGTTCATTATTTTTTAAGTATAACCCTTTTAAAAATTACATATTCTAGAACTCCAGAATAATTTGCATTTTTGTGGTTAATGAAACCAGTGTGAACTTTTTAAATAATCCATGAGGATTTTATACCTGAGATCCAAATGTCCAGGTTGTGCGTGATCATTAAACAGGGTTTCACCTGTGGTTTGTGGGCTATTGTAAACCAACCCTCATGGAAACAGCCCATATTTAAAACTCATTTATGATCCTTAGGGACAGAATAAAGCCATTGAACTGGCTTTGCTCCTGTATGAAAACACTTTTCTTGCTTCTTCTATTGTCTATACAATATGTTCATCCCATGTATGTGAATATAAAGGCATTTAATACATCTAATTCTCTGGAATCTACTTTTGCTGTCATAAACCCAGAGAAATGAGCCAAAACCTTTCATGGAAACTATCTCTTGGCCTAAGGCACTGATCAGTGAACCCCTCTACTTCTCACTCTGACTTTGACCTCATTTCTGTCCACCTTCCTCTGCACGTAGTGTCTCAAATCACACCTTCCTTCACTTAGTTCCCAGCCCTTTGTCTCAGTAAAACCTCTGAGCTTCCTGGTCCCTCCGCCTGAAGCGGGCCACGTGCCTGGGTCTTGTTCATCCATCAGATCTCAGCTTACATGTCAGCACAGCAAAGAAAACTGTCCTTGACCACCCAATAGAAATTAGTCTTCCCCTTTATTTACTTCAAAGAACCCCCCACAAGCAACAACTATTCTAAAGCTTTTTTTTTTTTTTAAGATTTTATTTATTAATTTGACAGACAGGAGATCACAAGTGGGCAGAGAGGCAGGCAGAGAGAGGAGGAAGCAAGCTCCCCACTGATCAGAGAGCCCGACGCGGGGCTTGATCCCAGGACCCTGGGATCATGACCTGAGCTGAAGGCAGAGGCTTAACCCACTGAGCCACCCAGATGCCCCAAGCAACAACTATTCTATTCACTTCCTTCTACTTTGTTTCCTTGTGTATTGTATATAAACTTGACCAATATCAAGGAAAATTACCAATGTTTCTCTACATGAGGTAATCTCAGCGCAAATGAAGAAAGTTTGAAGTTACTCAATGTTTGGCTAGCTGAATATGTTTAAAAAAAAAAAAAAATATATATATATATATATATATATATATATAATTGTATATACAATTTAACAAAATTCCCACAGGATCTTGATATACTGGTCTTTTTAAAGATGGACTGAAGAAAATTAGAATGACTGAAGCTTTTGTTATAATTCTTCTGGATATATATTTTGAATACACAGACAGTTACAATATAACTCAAAGAAATAAATGTTTCTGAAACAGTTCATTCCATCAGACTTCTTTATTACATACTTCTTGTCAATTTTAGTTGTTTTGTATGTTGCAGAAGTACCAAGATTTTCTCACTTAGTAATAAATTAGTTCCAATTTATGTTGTTTATTTATGAAATCTGTTTAACTGTAACTATGACAGGCATAATGGAGAGGAAGTCTGCAAATTAGTAGAATAGAAAAAGTTTCCTGTGGAAGAATGAAAGTGAGACATTGTTTGCCAGAAAGGAATAAACAAGAGACAGCTAGTGAGAAAAAAAAAAAAATTACAAATATAAAAGAAAGCAAATAGGGTGTCCTCTTCCAGGGAACATCAATGGGCTTCCAGAAAAACAGAGATCAATAGACAGACAGACAGATACACAGATAGAGATGGATAGATAGATAGATAGATAATTGACTTTGTAACATGAGAAGAATGTATTTAATTTAAATTTTAATTTAAATTTTAATATTCTAACTGTAAAAACTAAAAATCATTTAACCTGGTGTTGGGACCTCAATTTTTGTTTTGAAATTTTACTTAACTGTGACATACAAAAGTTTAGGGACCAGTTGATGCTAAAATAGATAGAACTAATACAAAAATGATAATGGAAGCAGAAGTATTCAGGATTTATATACTATGAGAAGTTATCAGATAACATAGCATCAGAAGACTGCTCATGTATTAATTCACCTTAAGTTCTGTGACAGACTACGGAGGCTGAGTTTGATTGCTTGAGAGAAACACGTTAGCCAAATTTGTTTGCCAACCACTAAATTAATGTTGGACTATAGTTAACCAGATTAATTTTACTCCAGCAAGAGGATAAATAAGGTTTTCCATATATTCCAGGAATTTGGGGAATGGAAAAATGTCAAACCAGAAATACTCTGTAAACTAATAGCAAACAGATTTCAGATAAAATTGAAATAACATGGACAGAACACTGCTTAAAAGGTGATGTTACAAAGTTATTCAAAATTTTTCACAAGGCTGATTTGGGGGTTTTCCTGACTTGTATATAAAAATCATTCACTATTATTTATAATTCTGCTTATTGATATTCACAGATCAGTCAAAAGAGAAAGTAGAAGAATAATTTATAATGTGTTCTTGAAAACTTAAATTTTCATGTTCTTAATGGACACATAGTTGTCAGAGAGGCAGAGGGTGAGAGGATAGACAAAATGGGTGAAGGGGAGTGGGAAACACAGCTTTCAGTTGAGGACTGAATAATTCGCAGGGATAAAAGGTACAGCATAGGGAATATAGTCAATGATATTATAATAGTGTTGTATGGTGACAGATGGTAGCTACGCTTGTGGGGAACATAGCATAACACGGAGACTACTCAAGTCATTATGTTGTACACCTGAAATTAATGGAACATTATGTCAAATACAGTCAATTTTTTTTAAAGGTAGGTAAGCAAACAGATCTATTCAGTTCTTCTTAGACATATAAACAAAGGAAAGAAAAAAGAGAAAGAAAGGCAGAAAGGAAAGAAACAAGAAAGAAAAGGAGGGACAGAGGAAGGAAAGAAGGAACTCAATGAGCATACTCTGGAGCAACACTAAATGAATTTTGGGAATAAAGAATTATTTGTTTAGATGGGTATAGGTATGTCTGCATCTGTTTGTGTAAATAATTTATGTTTTTTTTTTCCTTTTTTAAAGAGTTTATTTGATAAATCACAACCAGGCAGAGAGGCAGGCAGAGAGAGAACGGGAAGCAGGCTCCCTGCTGAGCAGGGATCCTGATGCAGGGCTAGATCCCAGGACCCTGGGATCACGACCTGAGCTGAAGGCAGAGGCTTAACCCACTGAGCCACCCAGGAGCCCCATGAATAATATATGTCTAATAAAACTTGAAGATGTTTGACATCATGATTAAAAATGAATATTTCTCATTTTTATTTAAATAGTGACTTTAAATTTCATTACAAATAAAAATGACATTTTATTATAAAACCATTTGTAGTTCACACACTAGTAGAAACCATGTTGGCTTTTTATTTGGTACTGGTGGTTTTGGAGCCATTATTAACTCCTGAGCTAAGATGTGATGTAAGTAAATTGGTAGGCTCATAATGAATATGCAAACTAGGCATTATCAGTCCTGCCCTGGTATTGAGACTACACAGTGATGGCCCAAGGACTTTTACACTATTCTCCCCATGCATGTAAGGCCTCAAATTTAGAGTTGATGTCACATAACAATGAGCTCACTGTACCTGAGGTTATAAAAATAAAGATTTTTTTTAAAGATTTTATTTATTTATTTACAGAGAGGGACACAGCAAGAGAGGGAATACAAGCAGAGGGAGTGGGAGAGTGAGAAGCAGGCTTCCCACAGAGCAGAAAGCCCGATGTGGGGCTCAATCCCAGGACTGTGGGATCATGACCTGAGCTGAAGGCAGATGCTTAACAACTGAGCCACACAGGCACCCCTAAAATTAAGTTTTAAGAGCAGACAGATAATTTTCAGGATAAATGATAAAACTCAAATGTGGTAAAAATATATAAGACAAGATTGGAATTTAGAAGAGAGATCACGGAAGAAGATTAATATGTGAGTTACACTGCATGAAGTGACCGAAGCCACATAAGTTGACAGAGCCCTGAGATGCAGAGCAGAAGAGAACAGGGCAACAACAGAATTCCAATGAATGCATATGTTTAGCTTGCAAAAAGAAGAAGAGAGAAAACTGGATCATGAAACAAGAAAATTAATAGAGCAAAGTTTCACAGAAGCCAAGACCATACTATAAACACAATCACTTGCCTTTGGGTAGTAGAAAACACATCCTGGCCAACTCAGTTCAGGCTTGTAGTCTTTTTGCTAACTACAGTTATTCTCTATAGCTAGCCATTCAGAACAATAATCAAACTGAAACAGGCTATCATTTATTTATTCTTCAGTTTTTTATGATAACCATTAATTGTTTCTGGTATTAGAGCCATCTTTCTGACTCCTCTGAGAAAAGGTGAGCCCTCAACTAAGTAGTTATGACTTGTTTTCTATTTTGCATCTAAATTGATATATTGGTACAGATCAAAACTCCAAGAGGAACAGAGAGCAGCTGATGACTAGAGACCCAAGAAAGGGCAGTATTCACTGAATATAAATATGAGAAAATACAACTGGCCAGAAGAATTGGGCAGTGCTTTGAGCCTCTGTAAGAGGGCTTTTTTTCCCTGAGGGCCTTATAACCTACCACTCTTTCCCACCATCTGTCTTGGCACAGACAGCTGTAAAGACAGCTTTCCTTCTAATGCCTTTTTTCCATGACCAGAAACTTGAAAGTTAAATTGGTTCCTTTTATTGTCTGCTCCTTGAATGGAAGCCAAACTAGCCATTCACTGCAGGTGGTTATCAGTCAACACTTGCAATTATGATCCGAACCAGTTTTCCAACAGAAATATATCACATTATTAAAGGTAATGCATAAAATGTTTCTCAAAAGATTCAGGGTGCCAACAAACTCACATCTTAAAGAAACTCTAAAAAAGTGCCATATAATGGATGAACCTTCATAGTCCTAATTTTCAAAAGTTAGTTAGAATCACTTTCATGGTTTTCTTTTTTTTTCCTTTTTTTTTTTTTCTCCTCAAGAAAAGCATTTACAAAAGTGGGGTAAGGTTTTTTGTTTTGTTTTGGGTTTGGGTTTGGGTTTTTTTTTTTTTTTTTTGCACTTTTGTAACTAAAATTTCTGGGTTCTTAGTCCAGGGACAGACCCTGTTTTAGACATTGGAGATACACAATGCATATGACAGATGTAGTCTCTATTCTCATGGAATTTACCTTCTGGCACTTAAGGAGGACAGAAATTAAACAAATTTTAGATTAGATTAGATTGGATTAGAATGGATAGATTAGATTAGAATGGATACAGATTAGATTGGATACAGATTAGATTGGATAATGTTAAAAGCCACGAAGAACCTAAGACAGGTTAAAAAGATATGGAGTGAGGAAAGGGGTGGTTCAGGGGCGATTTTGGTGAGTGAAGACCTATTTAAAGAAGTAGCTTTTGAAATGAAATGTAAACAGTGGAAATAAATCAGTTATCTAAATACCTGGGAGCATAATCATGATCCTAGAAAAGCAACTAAAAGCCCTAACACAGACACAGAACAATAAAAACAAAGAGTCTGACCAGGTAAGTAGGCAACAGAAGAATGCTAAAGGTGATGCTGGGGAAGAAGGCAATGATAGAATTATTTAGAGCTTTATGGTCCATTTGAAGAAATTTGGATTTACTCTGCAGACAAAAGAAAATCCTTGAAGTGCCCTCAACAAAGAAATGATGCAAATTGATTGCCATATTGAACCTACTCAGTTTCTACATGGTGGCTTCACTGCAGGAGAGCAAAGCCCCCACTTTCTTTCCCCACATAACTGCAAGGTATGATGGTGCCGCTCTTTCTGAAAAAAAAAAAAAAAAGAAAGAAAGAAAAAAAAGAAAACAAAACAAAACAAAAAAAACAAGGAGTGACAAATACCTCCACTTTCAGTAGGTCAAGGAGCTCCACCTTGGGAAAAACTTTCACTAAAAAGCAATCCATGATTCCCAGTAGGCTCCTGATGAGGTCTTTGTTAAGGGAAACATATTTTCTCAATTCTTACACCTGAACATATCTCTTCTCCCTATTATTTTAGCTAGAAGCAATAACAGTGTCCAAAGTTGTGCGATTTTAGCAGGAGTAATAGTGCACATGTTCTCAAGTAGAAGACCTTTTGGAATGATTCAGAAATTACAGCCACAGTTTTGCAGCAAAGAGGAATGGATATGGCAACCCTCTGTAAACAATAATGCATCACACGAGTAAACATTATTACAGAAGTTGAACACCAAATATGCTTAAACTAGGACAAGCACCTGCACTAAACTTCTGCTTCTTATCACTTGGCCCATTGAGTCTCTATTTGTAAGCAAGTATCAGAGAAGATATTTGGTGCTGCAGTGACAACAAATCTATCAGAGCTGGAAGCTTTGAACTCTCTGAATTACTTCCCAAAGTAAAAACCTCAAGCCACAGAGAGTTGTACTCACCTCAGGCGTTTCTGTGAGAATAAATATTATATAAAAGAACAATGGACATGATCAATACTGAGGTTGATATATTCTTTTCTAGTGAATTTCAGAAGACACTTATGATATTTAAAAAAAATGAATTTCCTCCTTGTTTGTGTTTTTTTACACTGAAATTTATCGAACAAACTCTTTGATGCAAATATTGAATTGACTCTTTAGCACAGTAGTACAATCTCATTTCACCAAAGGGGGAAAATTAAAACTACATGACAGAGTAGCTCTGAAACACCACACTAATGTTAAGGTTACTGTTAAGATAAAAATAACAGTTTCAATGACTATGGAAAAAATGGAAAAGCATTTTTTTCCATTTAAACTTATCAAACTGATAACGCCAAAGGAGAGACATAATTCCCCCCTGGGCTATGATTAGTCTGGTATGTAGAAAAGGTATGGATGATTTTTCAAGGTCATCAGGGCCTACAGACATACTGACTCCATTGTGCTGCAGTTTAACACAGATCCTGTTGGCTTGAAGGGATACTGTGGAAGCTTCTCACTGAATGAATGCACTGCTCTGGGGTTTGGTTTGTTAACGGAATACGTAGACCAAAAAAACGACATGTCTTTATCAAGTCAAAATTAGGCCCTTTTTCTCATTCTGAGGAGCAGACTCTATGATGACAAATATTCTAATAATTTCTAATTTCTAGTCTAATTATATTTAAATAATCTAGGTATACCAGATCCAGACGTTTTCATTCTTCCAGTTTCATCAGATCTGGGTATGTCTTTGTTGTCACTCAAAACCAGAGCAGATCAAACTTTGGAAAAGTGTAAAAATTAGTTGTTCTATATGATACCCAGGTATTCTAGCTTTTTGCTTTCCTTGTATGAAATTTAAATGGGATATGAATTAAAAATTCATAGTGAGGTTGTTTTCCATATAGGAATCTACACAATTATTAATTTACCTTGAAAAATAAAAAGGAATCTAGTCGATGTATATAAGTCCAGAATGTTAATGAAAGAAATATTGTTTACTAACTTATAAAATAGATACAACTTCAAGGCATTCCTGAAAACTTGCGTAAAGTAGTTTTAAAGCAAAAGACAAGGTTTATTTTTATTTTCTTAGCCTTTATGGGAAAAACATTTATAATCATTTAACCATAAGCACTAGTTGTTTGAATTTTTAAATATGCATGTATGTATAAGAATGATAAGAAAATTTCCATTCTGGTTCTCTCACTTTCTGGAATATCCACCAGTATAGGACATAATGGGGCTTCCCCTCTCCAGATGCTTCTTTCTAAGACATTTATCAACTTTGAGTTCCAAGTAGCCATTCAAATGCTGAGTGAATTTGATGCTGCTAACCATTAGTATAAGCTGAATAGCCAGTATCAGGACCCTGTAGCTGAATTGTCTGGATAGAATCCTGGCTCTACCTCTTAGTTACTGTGTGGTCTTGGGCAAGTTCCTTAAGCTTTGTTTTGATTTTCTCCACTTTAAAATGGAATACTGATATTACTCACCTTTGAGGACAGATAATGAGGATTAAGAGATATCATATATGTAAAATGCTAGAATAGTGGTTGGTGCACAATAGTGCCAGAACATGTTTGGTGGTGGTGGTAGTAGGAGTCATGCCTTGCTTTAATCAACAACTTCCTTTCCTCTTTCAGTCATTGTTTGTTAGAAGTGTTTCTAGGGCACGTATTGCATGGAGCACTGGGTATGGTAAATAAACAATGAATTCTGGAACACTGAAAAGAAATAAAAAAAAAAAAAAAAAGAAGTGTTTCTTCCTATGCAAGGTTAATTTCTCCTCCTCCGCACTGGGCCCTGCCTCCTTCCTTCTTCTCAGTTACATCAGTCTATTTCCCTCCGACCTCTACTACATTTTCACACTCTCTCTGTAAGACCCCTTCCCATTATCATTGACATTTTTTCTATCTCCCCCATATTTGCCAAAAATAAAATAATATAATCTCTTTTGATTAGCTCTTCCTTTCTAGTGATGACTGGCTCTTCCCTTGCTTTTGAGCACAAATTCATTAATCCAAATTCCCAACTTGTGCTGACTACAAGTTCTCACCTTTAACTATGAAGTCCTTACCTCATTGCAATTGAACTTTTGTCCCAGCCGCCCTCTTCAACTGACCTAGCAAAGGACAAATGACTCTAGGGTTGCTAAATCCCGTTAACCCATTAGATACTGTACAGTGCTGGAATTTCAGGGCCATTTTATGCTATTCACTAATCTCATCGTGCTGAAAATGCTCTCTTCTCATGACACCACTTCTGTGGCTTTCCACCTCTACCTCTTGCCAATCCTCACTATCTTTTGAGGTTTACTTGTTTTCCATCAATCCATCTAACATTATTTCTTCCCTAGGCTGTCTCCTCTTCTCTCCCCCATCCCCCGTATATGTATTTCCTAAAATTTAAATATGTATATTCACTAGCTTTCTAGATCCTCACATTGCAGTTTCACAGCATTATGAACCCAACATAATCCAAACTGAACTGCTCATTTTCTCTCATCAGATCAAACCTCATCAAATCTCCTTTCCCTTTAGTGCTCCCTACCTCAATAAAAGGCATCACCTTTTCCCGTCACCTAAACTCAAATCCTGAGAAACATCAATACCTTGGAATAACAAAACAATTATCTAATCTTGACAGTTTCCATTCAATCCTAACTCTTTTCTGTCTCTGGTGCTAAACCGATCCAAGACTCCACTGTTTTTCTTCTGAAGTATGACCAAGATACCTCTTTCCTACTTCATGTTCTGTACCCTTGCAATAGATTTCTCACATTACATCCAAAGTGACCTTCCTGAACCACTACCCTAAAACTTTAATGACTTTCATGGTTTCTGACTGTTGAAATAGAACTAAGTGCCTTGAAATGGCTTATAAACACCTCTGCCACCCAAGTTCGCCACCTTCTTCTTCACTCATCATTTGTTAATGTCTTCCACATGCCCTATGTTTCAATAATATTAGATTTCTTTATATCCTTCAAATCCTGCATGCCTCCAGGCCATTTCGCTGGTACCTGTACGCTGTCATTCAGTCCTTCCCTGACTAGAGAAGGGACTCTTGTTTTGGTGAGATTAAATGTGACTTCCTCAGAAGACCTCCTCTGAGACTTCTGAATTCTTTTTCAAAACTTATGTGTGGTCTGCAGTGCCTGTATTATTATATTTTGTTGTTGACTGAGGGTCTTCCCTGCTATACTATAAACTTCAGTGTTACTTTTCTTGTAGGGACTGTGCCATTCTTATGTCTGGCACTCAAGTATGGCATGGAGAATTTAATCAGTATCTAGAAAATCAAAAAGTTAATGAAATAATTATAAATTGAAATTTATTAAAGATGATGTCAATGGTTAAAAGTGAGAGATAAGAAGCCTGTTGAGGGACGCCTGGGTGGCTCAGTGGGTTAAGCCGCTGCCTTCGGCTCAGGTCATGATCTCAGGGTCCTGGGATCGAGTCCCGCATCGGGCTCTCTGCTCAGCGAGAAGCCTGCTTCCCTCTCTCTCTCTCTCTGCCTTCGTCTACTTGTGATCTCTCTCTGTCAAATAAATAAATAAATAAATAAATAAATAAATAAATAAATAAATAAAAGAAGCCTGTTGAACTTCTTGTATATAGTGGTTAAAAATGGAGGATAGATAAATCCTTCTACAAAACATTTACTAATGTCAATAAAAGTATTCCAATTTGGGAGTTCTTTTTCTTGAAATAGCTCACTGCTTCTAACATAAATAAGCAATGACTAACAGTAAAGTAGGAAGCTAAGCAAATTTGATTTAACATTTTTGAATCACCTGGATCCCAATGGTAGAAAATGCCTTAAACAGTAAGGCTATGCTTGGGATGCCTGGTGGCTCAGTTGGTTAAGCATGCCTTCTGCTCAGGTCATGATCACAGGGTCATGGGATTGAGCCCCAAGTCAGGCTTGCTGATTAGTAAGGAGCCTGCTTCTCCCTCTACCTCTGCCTCTTCTCCTGCTTGTGTTTGCTCATGCTGTCTCTCTCTCTCTCTGTCAAATAAATAATAAATAAAATCTTAAAGTAAGGCTATGGAGAGTAGCAATCACTTATAATAAGTTATAATAAGGATATTTCATAAGACTCTTAATTTACTGAACTATTTGTTTTTTGGGTAGGACTTTAATAAATGATTCTCTATAACTATAGATTCATCTGCAAGTATGTTTGACTTTTAGAAGTTGTTTATATAACAATGGAATTGTTTCTTAATGGTAAATCAAAGATATCTAGGATTAAATACTCTATTAACTTTGCAGCTCTTGATAAAAGATTTCAAATCTCTGCAGCTCAATTTATTAATCTTGAGGAGAGGACTATTTGTAGATTGAAACTGGGAATGCGGGGCACCTGGGTGGCTCAGCGGGTTAAAGCCTCTGCCTTCGGCTCTGGTCATGATCCCAGGGTCCTGGGATCGAGCCCCACATCAGGCTCTCTGCTCAGCAGGGAGCCTGCTTCCCTTCCTCTCTCTGCCTGCCTCTCTGCCTACCTGTGATCTCTGTCTGTCAAATAAATAAATAAAATCTTAAAAAAAAAAAAAAGAAAAACTGGGAATGCAAAGGAGGAAGCATGGAAACTGGTCCTCAGTGGATCCTATTCACACATCGCGTTCTTCAAACTGACGTCAATGTAGAGCTTCCCATTCCACCATTAATTCTACCTTTATGCCTACCATGGATATATTTCTGGTTTTGTCCTTTACTCATTTATTTATTTTTTTTAAACATATTTATTTAGGACCAGACACTGAATTCATTCCTGAAGATCTAGCAGTGAACAAAGTAGAAAAGATGTCCTCTCTTTCAGAACATTTGGTCTGGTATATCACTCAACTGTAAGTAATTTCTTTACACTCTGATCACTCTGCTATACTGAGAGCTTCTGTAGAACAGGTGCTATGCCTTAGTCAATGATATATTTCCAGACCTTGGCACTTCATGGATGCTCAGTGAAATGGTCAATCTAGGATACTGGATCATCTGTGTAATTAGATTAATAATATAAATTTGGTTCTTCCCTTAAAATTCGATTATAATATTATTTCCATTACAAAGGCTTTTCTATATTCTCACCTCCTTAGCCCAGTGAAAATAAATGTCTCTCTCTTTTGTGCCCTTAAGGTATCTTTTATTATGATTCATTAGGGAATATTCACATATTTTTCTGATTAGATCTTTATATATCTCTCCTTTCTGGTTGACTCAGTCTTTTTGGAGTAAAATTTGCATTTCTTCTCCAGAGCCTTTCAAATATTAACTTGATGATAAAGGAATACACAAATGAGTGATAAGTGGCTGTCCTAGAAAAAAGTTTATGTCTTCAAGACTGGCAAGGGGAAATCTCATCAGGATAAATACTATATATTTTATTTTATTATTATTATTTTTTAAAAGATCTTATTTATTTATTTGACAGACAGAGATCACAGGTAGGCAGAGGCAGGTAGAGAGAGAGGAAGGGAAGCAGGCTCCCTATTGAGCAGAGAGCCCGATGAGGGGCTCAATCCCAGGACCCTGGGGTCAGGACCCAAGCTGAAGGCAGAGACTTTAACCCACTGAACCACCCAGGTGCCCCATTATTTTATTATTTTTTAAATGATTTCATTTATTTGAGGGAGACAGAGAGAGAGCACAAGTCAGGGGCCAGGGGCAGAGGGAAAAGAAAAAGCAGACTCCCTGCTCAGCAGGGAGCCTGACTCCAACTCCAGATCATTCTAGGACACTGAGATCATGACCTGAGCCAAAGGCAGATGCTTAATGGACTGATCCACCCAGGCACCTCTGGACAAATATTTTTAAAAGCGTGGATTCACTCTAAATATTACTTCATGTGTTCAGGGGATTAAAAGACACGGGTAAAATTAGCTATTTTCATAGAAGAACACTGTAATTTGTATCCCACAAAACGTTCTGATGCTTTTTAGTTTAAGAAATGTAAGAATATAGCATGATGGGAATGAATTAATTAAACCAGTAACAGACCTTGTTATCCCTTTGTTTCAACTTTCTTCACACTTTTTTAGTTATTAAAACCTACCACTTCTATGCTGCCTTCATATTACATAGAAGCAAACCTATGTAACTATGCCTTTAGCATAGTTTATGAATATAAGATGTTACTAGCAAGCCCAAGGAACATCATTTTTTGAATACTTATTTAAACTGTTAAGTCCTAAGCCAGCGGCTATGAATGAGGTTAAAAGATCAATGAGACGTTATTAATCTTGTCTTGGCCTTAGAGCACAACTAAGATATATGTTCAAAGAATCATTAAAGCACATAGAAAGTATTGGCTGTCAGTCTAGAGTTTAAACGTTAAAGAAAAGGTAGGATGTTGGTAGTGATAAGGAAGCTTCATAAAGCAGGTGACATTATTTAAATGTAGTTTAAATAATCATAAATTATATTATGTATAGGAAAATCTAATTTGGATACAGCACAGATGTCTGAGGGGAAAACGGTGATCCAAACTTCAAAGTAAAAATGTATTTTAAAATTTTCAGTTCAATTCTTGTTCAGTGAAAAGCATCGCAGAATTACTCTTCAGAACACACAAAATGATCCATTTCTTCATTTTTCTCTTTAAACAATTAGCATATTCTTATTTTTCAAGATTTTTAAGTTTACTGAGTTTTATTTTCTATGTCCTAAAACTTTAGACTTTACTACTATGTTTTTTCTGCCAATTAGAATATCTTATCTCATACTCAAATATCACATTGTTTATGCTTTCCACATTTGCTAAACAGTATTTTGCCATCTGCCTTTTATTGATATTCTCTTTACATATGTGTGTTTCCTCAACTAGTTGCTGAGCTCTTAGTGTCTAAAATTATGTTTTTTAATTTTAAAATTTATATAAAAATTGTACATAGTATACACAAAATAAATACTTATGAATTGAACTGTTAAAATATTTTAACATTTTAACATTTAACATTTTAACATTAGTATTTTTACTAAGGTGAATAAAATGTATTCAAACTTTTGTGGTAAAACTCATTTGTAAGTTGGAGGTTTCCTGATTACCAGAAGTATAAAATATAGTTTTCAGTCCAAGTCATAGGTAGCACCAGAAATGAAGAATCCCTCTAATATTCACTTAAATAATTTTTATATGGAGAGAATAAATACTTTTTTAAAAGATTTTATTTATTTTTTTAACAGAAAGAGAGAGATCACAAGTAGGCAGAAAGGCAAGCAGAGAGAGAGAGGGAAGCAGGCTCCCTGCTGAGCAGAGAGCCCGATGTGGGGCTCCATCCCAGGACCCCGAGATCATGACCCGAGACGAAGGCAGAGGCCTAAACCACTGAACCACCCAGTCACCTCAACAATAAATACTTTTTAAAAAATATCCTCTAAACAAACCCCAAATTCAAAATGTTGGTGCCTCTTTTATAAATGTTGGCTTCAGATCAATGAACGTTTTATTGAGCATTTTTACTGTTTTTGTACCAGGTACAGAGGTAGACCCTAGAGATAAATCAGTGAGTAGTGTGGAGAACCTAACCTCATAAGAAGTGAGAAGACCATATTTTGACCATATTCATGTGTTAGCTATTATTTCCACAAGGACATTTGGCCCTTGGAGCTGGGGGACAGAAGCTGGCCAACTTTTTTTTTCTCTTACAGTAATTTAGTACCTACATTTCTGTGCCATTCCACTACTACATATCTCTTCTCTTCCCCTGAAATTACTTCTCTAAAATGATTCATGAAGATTTGATAAATACTCTAGCAAGCTTACAAAAATAAATTATATGAGGACATTGAAGATTGCTATTTGAAAAGTGATTTATCACTTTTACTTAAGCTCATGTAATTCATATCTAGTATATTGCAATTCTCCAGACATGATTTTCTTGTTCTGGACTTCTGTGGCTATTTAACATAAATAAATAGGTGAGTTCGTTTCTTCTAGTATTTCTTTGTTCTTATTATTTCCATCAATCATTTTTTGTACTTCTCCCACAAAAAGAAACACTTGACAATATCTGAAATTATGATATGGAGCAGTATTTAAGAGAGTTATGTGAAACTCAATTCCTATTCTTGGTGAGAGCATCTTCAGCTCTTTGTCAAAATAGCTATGGCTTCATGGCTATCACACAGGGTATTTTAGATTCACCCCACACTCCTGATTCAGCCAAAACTGCTATGTATTCTGCCAGACACTTAAAAGCATATAATACAACGTGGGGTCTCATAGTTTCCACCTGGCATCACAGATCAGTTTTCAATCAGACATGTCCAAACATGTTAGATGAGCAAAGTTGACCTGCTTTATACGATCAGCCTGTGGGCTACATTTTAAATAGAGCAGAAACATAAAAATTTAACATTGCCTTTTGCCTTCCTCATCTGAATAAACATATTGGCATAACTGAACCACTTTTTGACTCAGGAATCTAACACTATTGTACTTTCAGTTTTAAGTCCCCCTCTGAAAAGGGCATTAAATGACACCTCCGGCTTCTTTCCTATCATCTCTTCCAGTCTTTATGACTGTTTTGTTTTTTTTTTTAAGATTTTATTTATTTGACAGAGAGAGAGCGATCCCAAGTAGGCAGAGAGAGAGGGGGATGCAGGCTCTCTGCCGAGCAGAGAGCCCAATGTGGGGCTCGATCCCAGGACTCGATCTCGGGACCCTGGGATCATGACCTGAGCCAAAGGCAGAGGCTTTAACCCACTGAGCCACCCAGGTGCCCCCCCACCCCGTTTATGACTGTTCTTAGCAGAAGTAAAATGTATGCCCTTTTAAACTCCCCCCTTGTTTCCTTCCTCAGCAGATGCTCTACAAGTCTTGGTCATTTCATATTTCTTCAGTGCCCTTACTGACTCTTGCTGTTTTCACATAGTGCCTTTCATCCCTCCCACCCCTAGAAAATGGTGACTTCTCTTCTCTTCATGCATTTATGCTAATATGATGAGCACCTGCTCTACGGTAGGAATTGTGCCAGGCACTGGGACAGATTGGTAGAGAAGGCTTACACAGTTCTATACCATAGAGTATTCTCTTGAGTTGTATACTTCAGATTAGCAGTGCAAACAGCCACTGGGAAAGGGTTTTAGCAAACGAGGTTACCATCTGGGACTAGAGAAATTCAATAAAGTTTCTAACAAAAAGTAAGATCTGATTCCAAAGACTTCAAGGAATCGTAATTAATTAATTTTGAAGGAGAAGCTGCCTATGTAATTAAGGGACAAATGGCAAAGAACCCTATGTTTTAAACTGGGAGCTTGGACTTGATCATACATATCAGGAGTACTTTAAAAATATCACCTGAGGGCGCGTGGGTGGCTCAGTGGGTTAAAGCCTCTGCCTTCGGCTCAGGTCATGATCTCAGAGTCCTGTGATCGAGCCCCACATTGGGCTGTCTGCTTAGCAGGGAGCCTGCTTCCTCCTCTCTCTCTGCCTGCCTCTCTCTGCCTACTTGTAATCTCTGTCTGTCAAATAAATAAATAAAATCTTGGGCACCTGGGTGGCTCAGTGGGTTAGGCCGCTGCCTTCGGCTCAGGTCATGATCTCAGGGTCCTGGGATCGAGGCTCACATCGGGCTCTCTGCTCAGCAGGGAGCCTGCTTCTCTCTCTCTCTCTCTCTCTGCCTGCCTCTCTGTCTACTTGTGATCTCTCTCTGTCAAATAAATAAATAAAATCTTTAAAAAAATATAAATAAAATCTTAAAAAAAAAATCACCTGAGACACCTTTAATACTATCAAGTATTACCAAGGACTAGGCCACACCATCAGACAATCTGTTTTAATAGGTGTGGGGTGGAGCTTGAGAAGCAGTTTGTGTCTGTGTGTGTATCTTTTTAAGTATGATCCACACTGAATGGAACTCTCAATCCTGAGATCAAGACCTGAGCTGAGATCAAGAGTCAGATGCTCAATCGACTGAGCCAACCAGGTGCCCCAAGAAGCAATAGATTCTGGATTAAATTCTACTACTGAGAAGAGTATGAGAGCATGAGAAAGAATAATGGGAAGAACAGTCATAGCTTAGGGGGATTCTGTCTAAGGAAATGTCTCTAAAACAAGAGTGGAAGGAAGTACAAGCATAAGCCAGGCACATAGTGACTAGAAGAGTACTTCAGGCAAAAGAAGAGAATTTAAATCAGGAAGTGAAAGCAGACCACTGTGGTGGAAGGTCTCAATCAAGGAGGCAAGTGTGCCAGGCCACGTGGAGGAGGAAGCAGTGGCTTGATTACTCAGTCTTCTGGGCCATGAGTTTATATTTTATTCTAAATATAAAATAACATTATTCTAAATATAAAAGAAAGTTATTCTAAATATAAAGGAAAGTTACTGAGTGTTACAGATTGGGGAAAATGACATGGTCCAATTTTTATTTGCAAAAATGTCACTTTGGCTTTGGTATAAAGAATGGATTAGAATGAACAAGGGGAGAATTGGCCCAGCTTCTTTAGAGATCATTACAGAAATGGCTCATACCAGAGTGGTAACAATGCAGATGAGCTAGATTTAATCATGTGTACTTGTATAGTATTTTCTCCCTTGATAGCTGAGTGATGACAATATCTTATCTACCACAGTATGCTACACTACTTTAGCTTAGAAAATGCCTGGCACCCAATAAATATTCAATAGTTTTTACTGACTAACTTGAATATATTAATTATGGAGGCAGGGAGAACAAATAAGGTTTTCTAAAGGAGTTTATTGAGAAAGGGATTCTACAGATTATAAGTTGATATGGGAGGAGGTGAAGAAGAAGAGAGTTCCATATTAGGCAGTTACAGTATAGGGTAATGTCAGTCAGCAATAGAGAGAAGAAGGAAAAAGGAATATTTCACAGGAATGAGAGAGAATGAGATGAATCAAAGATGTAATTATATTGAAGGGTTGGCTAGAAGCTGCTGGAAAACAGTCAGGAAACAGCAATCTATTCAGAACAACCTGGACAGCAGATATGTTTAATATTTATATGCACAAACATTGTGATTGTAGTTAGATGTATGTTTTAGTATGTTCCAAAAATATATATGTACTTTTCTTTTTAAATATGCATGCTCACATTTTATAGGCTGTTAAGCTACTTTTCTCACATTCTAAAAAATCTCACACGCACCTCACATACCTGTAACTATCATAGTCAAAGACATGCAAAGACATACTAAAAAACACATTCAAATATAAGCTTTAAGAAAGTTAAAATAAGTTCATAGATTTGTAAAAAAAAAAAAAAAAAAACTAACCATGTTCTACTAAGATCCCACAAACAGTATACAACAGTCTTTAGGTCTTTACATCTTGGTAGAATAACTATATCAAAAATAGCTAACTACATGCTGAGTAGTGCTAATTGCTTGATACGAACATTTTACCTTCAATCTTTACAAAACCCCTCTGGCAGATACTATTATTATTCAGGCTTACTGATTTAGTTTTAAACTAAAACTAATACAGTTTAAATCATTTGCCTAAAATTGCAGAGTTACTTACTATATTAACCCAGATATGCCAACCAGTATTCCTGTTTTAATTGCTACTTTTAACTCCGGTTGCTACCCATAATTCTAATCTGTTCCAAGATTGCATTACTGACAACATCAGTAATATCCAAATCTGAAGGTTTAAGAGAAGACCAGTAGCCCATAGAAAATAAAGCAAGTTGATTAAAAATTAGAAACACTGATCCTAAAAAATCAAGTAAGTTAGAAAGGAATGAGAACAAATAGATACAATTTTTATGTCACAATAAACTTGCTCAAGATTCTTTATAAATTAAGCATGAACTCATGGAAGTTTCAAAAAGAGGATATGTTCACTATTTGGGGTATTTATAGGATTAGTTTAAGAAAAACTGAATAATATTTATGCCAACAAGGAGAAAATAAGCAAGTGGACCTAATTTCATGAAGAGAAATTTTGGATAGATGAAAGAATAACTTCCAAAAAATAAAGGGAATGGCTATGATCTCTGGCTACTAGAGAGGACTGTTATCTCCATGAAGGACAATTAGAGAATTTAAAATAAGTATACCAGGTTAAGTTATCATGTCCAATTTTGAGGCAGAGAAATAAACTGAATGACCTAACTCTCCTAGGTCTTCAGGCTCATCTAAATGACAACAATAGCAATTAAACATTCACTTTAATCACCATGTAAGGTAAAATTAAAAGGAAAAATAAATGCAAGCTAACTTTATTCTTATATCCTTAATTTCAAGCTACTTAAAGCAAAATGCTCTATCCTCCACTATTCAATTCTTGATTGGTTTCATTCTGCATTCAGTATGGCAGCAAATTCTGAAAACTCTCTCACTCATCTATATGAAATGACAGAACATATATATATGTATATATATATATATATATATATATTTATTATGATTATATGTTGACTATATATACAGTCATATATACAATCATTATGTATATGTCAACATATAGTCACATATATCTATACACACACATATACATGTATATATACTTAATACACATATATATATACTTAATGACAGAGAGGAGATAGACTAAAATCAAAGCCCTATGCACTCACTCTATCATATCATCTCTGAGCATACTTGCATTTGCTCCTTCCTTCTGTCATCTGTTGACTGATGAAAAGCTGCAGCACTGAGAATATAGACTATAATTAAATCTAAAATTGTAGCTGGGCACCAAAAATTCAAATTGCCATCTGAACTGACCACACTATGATGATATGCCATTAAATGAATGTATCTGTTAAGGATATTTTCAGCTGATCCTAACAGAAACCCCAAATCTAATTCTCTTAAATAGTAGGGAAGTACATCATTTCTCTAAAAAGAAGTTGAATGTCGGGCAAAATCCAGGCCTGAGTGATTCAACAGCTCTTTGTTGTCATCAAAGACTCAATTCCTGGCACTGTGCTCTACCATCTTCAGAGACTTTGCCCTCCACCTCAACCATTCATGGCTACAGGATGGCTATAGAATGGGACGTATCATCTGGTATCACCAACGGGAACAGAGAGAAATTGCCTCTTTTTCAAGAAGGAAGAAGCTATTCATACAAGTTCTATGATAAAATTATTCATGCTTTATTGGCCAGAATTAGGTCATAATGTCATCCCTTAAAAAGTCATTGGCAAGGAGAATGGGATTACTTATATCATTTATGGTAGAATAACTACTTGGAAGTCAGTTTTACTGCTTGAATTAATAAGTATCTCTCCGTAATGAAGAATAAGTTTCTATTTATTAAAAAGCTATTGAATAATTAAGGAATTAGGACATTAAGGAATAATTAGGAAAATGATCATGAAAAAGCATTCAACACTATCTCAACATCCACAGGCATATATACAGTATTTAATAACAAAAAATGACACTGTATATCATCATCTTTAGCAAACAAAATTTAGAAAGTAACTTCTTACAGCTGATGCTGATATCCAAAATGTAGATTAAGCTTAAGCTGTTTTTCTACTGTAGTTATCTGAAAAAAAGTACATTATCTAAAATTAAACATATTATCATTTTGCATAGACTTTGGTAATTCTGACACCTCATGAGCATATCATTAAATTAGATTAAACTAAAATGTAATATTATGGCATTTTAACATCTTTTTGTTGGATATCTGAATATTTACTGCTATGAATCATTTGTGTATGTTGTTTCATTATACCCACAAAGTAATCATGTGTTAATGGGAAGAAAAAGTCATGCTAATACCTGTCATTGCAACCAAATTATACTTCTGGTTGCCATAATAATTCATATTGTGACTTTTAAAAAACCCTCTAGCCAAAGGTTGTCCTGAGAAGACTTTCA